>NW_026652295.1:26831704-27279978 GCF_009828535.3 Hylobates moloch | reverse complement strand
AACTGGATCCCTTCCTTACACCTTATACAAAAATTAATTCAAGATGGATTAAAGACTTATATGTTAGACCTAAAACCATTAAAATCCTACAAGAAAACCTAGGCAATACCATTCAGGACATAGGCGTGGGCAAGGACTTCATGTCTAAAACACCAAAAGCAGTGGCAACAAAAGCCAAAATCGACAAATGGGATCTCATTAAACTAAAGAGCTTCTGCACAGCAAAAGAAACCATCATCAGAATGAACAGGCAACCTACAGAATGGGAGAAAATTTTTGCAACCTACTCATCTGACAAAGGGCTAATATCCAGAATCTACAATGAACTCAAACAAATTTACAAGAAAAAAACAAACAACCCCATCAAAAAGTGGGCAGAGGACATGAACAGACACTTCTCAAAAGAAGACATTTATGCAGCCAGAAAACACATGAAGAAATGCTCATCATCACTGGCCATTAGAGAAATGCAAATCAAAACCACAGTGAGATACCATCTCACACCAGTTAGAATGGCCATCATTAAAAAATCAGGAAACAACAGGTGCTGGAGAGGATGTGGAGAAATAGGAACACTTTTACACTGTTGGTGGGACTGTAAACTAGTTCAACCATTGTAGAAGTCAGTGTGGCGATTCCTCAGGGATCTCGAACTAGAAATACCATTTGACCCAGCCATCCCATTACTGGGTATATACCCAAAGGACTATAAATCATGCTGCTATAAAGACACATGCACACGTATGTTTATTGCGGCACTATTCGCAATAGCAAAGAGTTGGAACCAACCCAAATGTCCAACAACGATAGACTGGATTAAGAAAATGTGGCACATATACACCATGGAATACTATGCAGCCATAAAAAATGATGAGTTCGTGTCCTTTGTAGGGACATGGATGAAACTGGAAAACATCATTCTCAGTAAACTATTGCAAGGACAAAAAACCAAACACCGCATGTTCTCACTCATAGGTGGGAATTGAACAATGAGAACTCATGGACACAGGAAGGGGAACATCACACTCCGGGGACTGTTGTGGGGTGGGGGGAGGGGGGAGGGACAGCATTAGGAGATACACCTAATGCTAAATGACGAGTTAATGGGTGCAGGAAATCAACATGGCACATGGATACATATGTAACAAACCTGCACATTGTGCACATGTACCCTAAAACCCTAAAGTATAAAAAAAAAAAAAAAAGAAATGAAGAGCTTAATTCTTATACCACAAGTGCATCTATTCCAGCATAAACCAATTATATCTTTGACCAGAACCTATACTTTACTAATAGTGGTAGTCACCTATTTCTGAGAGTGTGTCAAGCTGGAGCAGGAGCATGGAAAATAAAACAGAGCTGGAGCTTGAATTGACACTGACATCATCCCTACCTTAGAAGACAAATATATGTATGTGTATACACACACACACACACACACACACACACACACACACAGACACACAGCAGAGCCACAGATATAGTCAATCTGAATACTTCGGTAAATTTGTCCTGGAGAGAAAACTTATCAGACAATTGAATTTGGTGCTATCTTCCTTCTTCATTCTGACTTCCAACATCAGAAACTCCATGTGCGCAAGAAGTTCCACTTTCATTTTGCTCTGAATGACAGGGGAGTGAAACCTCAGTAAAGAATGAATTTTAAGGGACAAGACAGGAAAATGGTGAATAGGAGGCAGGACTAAATTGCAGCTCCCACTCAGATGGACAGAGCAGTGTGTGGAGACTAACATTGTGAACTTTTGCTCCAAGAACTACCACAATAACATACCAGGAAAGCCAAGAGAACCCATAGACCCTTTGAAGGAAGTGGATTGCTCCTGCAGGCCCCAGGAGACAGCTGAAAAACTGTGGGTGCCCAAAGTGTGAAAGGGGGATCATCTGCCCCTGATCACTCACCGTCACTAGGGAACCTGAAGGTCTAGATCACAAGAGAAGGATGTGACTTTACTTGGAGCTGAAACAAAATTAGAGAACTGAGTGAAACACAGGGGTAGAAGCAGCAGTGGGAAGAGCCCTATGCATGCTTGGTCCCCAGGGAAGCCATTTCTGACTTTGTCTCAAAGAGGTCCTTGGGGAAGGTTGCTAGAGGAACTAAGACCACAGAGAGAAGGAAATGTCCAGCTGAACTTTGTATGAATTTTGACCAAATTCAAAATTTCTTGTACAGAACTCCCGGGAGGGGGTGAATCGGGAGTGCAGACACAGCACAGAAACCACATTAGGTGCGGAGGCACAAAACCTGAAAGCACTGCTTGCTTTCTCAGCTAGGAGGCTGGTAGGCTGGGGCAAGTTCTCAGCCCTGCTCACCAGCTGCCTGGAAATAAACTCAGTGCAGCTGGGGGAGTACGGTGGGCGTGAGACTGGTCTTCTGGGCTGTGTGTGAGCTGGGTGAGGCCTGGCCTATAACTGCCAGCTTTCCCCAACTTCCCTGGCCACCCGCATGACTCAGCAGAGGCAGCCATAATCCCCCTGGGAACATATAACTCCATTGGCCTAGGAACCATAATCCCATCCCTCAGCAGCCACAGCAAGACCTACCCAAGGGGAGTCTCAGCTCAGACATGCCTGACCCTGCCCCAACCTGATGGACTTTACCCACCATGCTAGCTGAAGACAAACGACATAATCTCTTGGGAGATCTAGGGCCCCACCCACTGTCTGATCCTCCGTATACTACCACAGCTGATGCTGTCTTGAAAGCACCACCTCCTGGCAGGAGGCCAACCAACACAAAACTAGTGCAATAAACAAAACTACAACTAAGGATCCTCACAAGAGCCCATTTCACTCCCCTGCCACCTCCACAACAGTAGGTGCTTGTATCCATGGCTGAGAGACTTGAAGACTGTTCACATCACAGGACTCTATGCAGACTCCCCCAGTACCAGCCCAGAGCCACGTAGCTCTGCTGCGTGGCTAGATCCAGAAGAGAAGACAATCACTGCAGTTCACCTCTCAGGAAGCCACATCAGTAGGGGAAGAGGGAGAGCACAACATCAAGTAGTCCCCGTGGGACAAAAGAATCTGAACAGCATCCCTAAGCCCCAGATCTTCCCTATGACATAGTCTACCCAAATGATAAAGAACCAGGAAAACAATTCTGATAATATAAAAGGTTCTTTAATGTCCCCCAAAAGATGATACCAGCTCACCAGCAATGTATCCACGCCAAGAATAAATCCCTGAATTGCAGAGAAAGAATTCAGGTTGATTATTAAGCTAATCAAGGAGGCACCAGAGAAAGGCAAAGTCCAACTTAATGAAATAGAAAAAAAAATGAAACAAGACACGGAAGGAAAAATCTTCAGTGAAATAGATAGCCTAAATAAAAATTACAACTTCTGGAAATGAAGGACACTCTTAGAGAAATGCACAACACACTGAAAAATCTCAGCAATAGAACTGAACAAGCAGAAGAAAGAACTTCAGAGCTTGAAGACAAGGTTTTTGAATTAACCCAATCCAAAAAAGACAAGGGAAAAAGAATTTTAAAAAATGAAGAAAGCCTCCAAGAAGTTTGGGATTATGTTAACCAAATGCAAGAATACTGGTGTTTCTGAGGAAGAAGAGAAATCTAAAAATTTGAAAAATATATTTGAGGGAATAATTGTGGACAAATTCCCTGGCTGTGCTAGAAATCTAGACATCCAAATACAAGAAGCTCAAAGAAGACCTGGGAAATTTATCACAAAAAGATCATCATCTAAGCACAGAGTCATCAGGTTATCTAAAGTCACAACAAAGGAAAGAATCTTAAAAGCTGTGAGGCAAAAGTGCCAGGTAATCTATAAAGGAAAACCTATCAGATTAACAGCAGATTTCGCAGCAGAAACCCTACAAGCTAGAAGGATTGGGGCCCTATGTTCAGCCTACTTAAACAAAAGAATTATCAGCCAAGAATTTTGTATCCAGTGAAAATAAGCTTCATAAATGAAGGAAAGATAGTCTTTTTCAGACAAACAAATGCTGAGAGAATTAGCCACTACCAAGCCAGCACTACAAGAATTGCTAAAAGGAACTCTAAATCTTGAAACAAATCCTTGAAATACACCAAAATAGAACCTCCTTAAAGCACAAATCTCACAGGACCCACAAAACAAAAACACAATAAATAAAAAACAAAACAAGGTATTCAGGCAACAAATAGCATGATGAATAGACTAGTACCTCACATCTAAATACTAATGTTGAATGTAAATGGCCTAAAAGCTCCGTTTAAAAGATACAGAATGGCAGAATGGATAAGAATTCACCAAACAAGTATCTGCTGTCTTCAAGTGACTCACCTGACACATAAGGAGTCACATAAACTTAAGGTAAAGGGGTGGAAAAAGATATCCCATGCAAATGGACACCAAAAGTGAGCAAGAGTAGCTATCCCTGTATCAGACAAAGCAAACTTTAAAGCAATAGCAGTTAAAAAAGAAAAAGAAGGACATTATAAAATGATAAAAGGACTTGTCCAACAGGAAAATATCACAATCCTAAATACATATGCACCTAACACTGGAGCTCCCAAATTTATGAAACAATTACTATTAGACCTAAGAAATGAGATAGCAACACAATAATAGTGGAGGACTTCAATACTCCATTGACAGCACTAGACAGGTTATCAAGACAGAAAGTCAACAAAGAAATGATGGATTTAAACTATACCCTAGAACAAACAGACTTAACAGATACTTACAGAACATTCTTCCCAGCAACTGCAGAATATACATTCTATTCATCAGCACATGGAACATTCTCCAAGATAGACCGTACGATGGGCCACAAAACAAGTCTCAATAAATTTAAGAAAACTGAAATTATATCAAGTACTCTCAGACTACAGTGGAATAAAATTGGAAATCAACCCCAAAAGGAACTCTCAAAATCATGCAAAGACATGGAAATTAAATAACCTGCTCCTGAATGATCATTGGGTCAACAATGAAATCAAGATGGAAATTTAAAAATTCTTTGAACTGAATGATAATAGTGACACAACCTATCAAAACCTCAGGGATACAGGAAAGGTGGTCCTAAGAGGAAAGTTCATAGCCTTAAATATCTATGTCAAAAAGTCTGAAAGAGCACAAATAGACAATCTAAGGTCACACCTCAAGGAACTAGAGAAATAAGAACAAACCAAACCCAAACCCAGCAGAAGAAAAGAAATAACAAAGATCAGAGCAGAACCAAATAAAATTGAAACAACAAAAAACAATACAAAAGATAAGTGAAACAAAAAGCTGGTTCTTTGAAAAGATAAAACTGATAGACCATTAGCAAGATTAACCAAGAAGAGAAGAGAGAAGATCCAAATAAGCTCAATTAGAAACCAAATGGGAGATATTACAACTGATACCATAGAAGTACAAAAGATCACTCAAGGCTACTATGAACACCTTTATATGCATAAACTAGAAAATCTAGAGGAGATGGATAAATTCTCGGAAATATACAACCCTCCTAGATTAAACCAGGAAGAAATAGAAACTCTGAACAGACTGATAACAAGCAGCAAGATTGAAACGGTAATTTAAAAAATGGGCAACAAAAAAAAGTCCAGGACTAGATGGATTCACAGCTGAACTCTATCAGACATTCAAAAAATTGGTACCAATCCTATTAACACTATTTCACAAGACAGAGAAAGAGGGAATTCTCCCTAAATTAATCTATGAAGCCAATATCACTCTGATACCAAAACTAGAAAAGGACATAACAAAAAAGGAAACTATGGACCCTGATGAATATAGATGCAAAAATCCTTAACAAAATGCTAAGTAAATCCAACAGCATATCAAAAAGATAATCCACCATGATCAAGTGGGTTTCATACCAGGGATGCAGGGATGGTTTAACATATGCAAGTCAATAAATGTGACACACCACATAATGGAATTAAAGAAAAATCACATGATCATCTCAATAGACATAGAAAAAGCATTTGACAAAATCCAGCATCGCTTTATCATTAAAACTCTCAGCAAAATCAGCATAGAAGGGACATACCTTAATGTAATAAAAGCCATCTATGACTAACCCACAGCCAACATAATACTGAATGGGGAAAAGTTGAAAGCATTCCCCCTGAGAACTGGAACAAGACAATGATGTCCACTCTCACCACTTCTATTCAATATAGTACTGAAAGTCCTAGCCAGAGCAATTGGACAAGATAAAGAAATAAAGGGCATCCAAATTGATAAAGAGGAAGTCAAACTGTTGCTGTTTGCTGATAATATGATCATACAGCTAGAAAACCCTAAAGCCTCCTCCAAAAAGCTCCTAGAACTGATAAATGAATTCACCAAAGTTTCAGGGTATAAAGTTAATGTACACAAATCAGTAGCTCTGCTATACACCAACAGCCACCAAGCTGAGAATCAAATCAAGAACTCAACTCCCTTTACAATAGCTGCAAAATAAAATAAAATACTTAGGAATATATCTAGCCAAGGTGAAAGACCCGTACAAGGAAAACTACAAAACAGTGAATAAAGAAATCATAGACAACACCAACAAATGGAAAGACATCCCATGCTCGTGGATGGGTAGAATCAATATTGTGAAAATGACCATACTGCCAAAAGCAACATACAAATTCAATGCAATTCTTATGCAAATACCACCATCATTCTTCAGAGAAATAGAAAAAAAATCCTAAAATTCATATGAAACCAAAAAAGAGCTCACATAGCCAATGCAAGACTAAGCAAAAAGAACAAATCTGGAGGCATCACATTACCTGACTTCAAACTATAAGGTCATAGTCACAGAAACAGCATGGTACTGGTATAAAAATAGGCACATAGAGAAATGGAACAAAATAGAGAACCCAGAAATAAAGCCAAATACTTACAGACAATTGATCTACAACAGAGCAAACAAAAACATAAAGTGGGGAAAGGACATCTTATTCAAAAAATGGTGCCGGGATAATTGGCAAGGCACATGTAGAAGAACAAAACTGGATCCTCATCTCTAACCTTATACAAAAATCATCTCAGACGGACGAAGGACTTAAACCTAAGACCTGAAACCGTAAAAACTCTAGAAGATAGTATTTAAAAAGCCCTTCTAGACATTGGCTTGGGCAAAGAGTTCATGACCAAGAACCCCAAAGCAAATGCAATAGAAACAAAGATAAATAGATGGGACCTAAACCAAAAAGCTTCTGCAAAGCAAAAGAAACAATTAGCAGAGTAAACAGACAATCCAAAGCATGAGAGAAAATCTTCACAACCTATACATCTGACAAAGGACTAATATCCAGAATCTGCAAGGAACTCAAACAAATCAGCAAGAAAAAAAACAATCCCATCAAAAAATGGGCTAAGGACATCAATAGGCAATTCTCAAAAGAAGATATACAAATGGCCAACAAACACATAAAAAAAATGCTCAACATCACTCATTATCAGGGAAATGCAAATCAAAACCACAATGCAATAACTTACTCCTGCAAGAATGGCCATAATAACAAAATAATAGATGTTGGCATGGATGTGGTGAAAAAGGAACACTTTTACACTGCTGGTGGATGAATGTAAACTAGTACAACCACTATGGAAAACAGTGTGGAGATTCCTTAAAGAACTAAAAGTAGAATTACCATTTGATCCAGCAATCCCAATACTGGGTATGTATCCGGAAGAAAATAAATCATTATATGAAAAAGATACTTAAACATGTATGTTTATAGCAGCATAATACACAATTGTAAAAATATGAAACCAGCCCAAATGCCCATCAATCAACAGTGGATAAAGAAATTGTGGTATATATACAACATAGAATACTACTTGGCCATTAAAAAGGAAGAAAATGATGGCATTTGCAGCAACCTGGATGGAATTGGAGACCACTATTCTAAGTGAAGTAACTCAGGAACGGAAAACCAAACAATGTGTGTTCTCACTAATAAGTGGGAGCTAAGCTATGAGGATGCAAGGGCATAGGAATGATACAATGGACTTTGGGGACTTGCGGGGAAAAGATGGGAGCAGGGGTGAGGGATAAAAGACTATACATTGGGTACAATGTTCACTGCTCGGGTTATGGGTGCACCAAAATCTCAGAAATCACCACTAAAGACCTTATTCATGTAACCAAACACTACCTTTTCCCCAAAAACCTATTGAAATACATAAAATAAAATTTTAAAAGAATGAACTTTATAGTATCAAATAAGGAAGAAGTTTCAGTCTGAGCCTGGGGGTTAAGTCAGAATGTTTAGGCACAAATGCAAGTCAGACTGATGTTAATTTGGTATCCAGTTATTAAAAAGCAGACAATCCCTAATTAGATACCTCAATGTAAGGACTACAGGAGAACTTAATCATGTTTGTCCTGCCTTGAAGAATTGTCCTGCCTTAAAAAGTCACTGTCCTGTGACTTAGTTGGAAACAGTTCCTTGAAGCAAGTCAGATTAGTAAAGAATGCTGGGGCCTCTCCTAAGGTATAAATTTACCTAATAATGTTTTAAAGTCACCATTTGTCTTCATTATCTCTCACTCCAAATTATTCTGTATTGTTTCCAAGGTTACTCTCATATTCCATTGTTCTATAGTACACTTTAAAGATAAAGCTATGTACTTGGATAGCTAAATTTTCCCATCAAATTGCAGTGTATTCTAAGTATGCTGAGTAATATAGCAAATTTCAGGTCTTGTTTTGGTTGCAAGGAGGGTTGCAAAAGAGATTCCCTGTAAATTTGTTGTCTAATAAAGGATATGCCCTGAACAAAAACAACTACCATGTAAGGCAGCAGTATTTAAGGAGCACCATGAACACGGTGTGTGCAGAAGTACCATATATGTTCAGTACAATGGTGTGGTAGACAGTCATTCTCTTGGTACAGATCTCCAGGAACATTTGTAATGTCTTTTCCTAACCCTTTCACAATGACAAAGGTGTTGACCTCTCCTACAGTGTGATCTTTTTTGGGTTTTTTAAAGAGAAGACCAAAAGGAATAAAAACTAGAAGCAGAAACCATAAAACAAATTGGCACTCAATATTGGCTGCAAGGATTACACCACTTACTAGCTATATGACTTTTAAAATTCTACTTATGTTTTTCTCATCCATAGAATGGGGATATTAATAACTTAATATTTGTAAAACTCTTAGAATAGTCATATGTAGCAAATGCTAAAAGTTTTTGTTCAATTTTTTTGTGGGTGTGAATTAGGAGTCATCCAAAGTTGTTCTCCTGTATCCAACTTCATCTAACCTAGGAGACCTGATATGGATCAGTGACTGTCACTTAGAATTATGTTCAGCTGGGAATAACAAATACCCCCACCCCACCCCCAGTAACAATGAATTCACCAAGATAGAAGTTTTTTGCCCTCACATGTAAATCTCAGCCGTAGGCAATTTTCAAGACTCTTTTCCAGTCTTCAGGGAACCAGGTTCCTTCCAGCTTACTTCACTTCCTGGGCAGGTGCTGGTGTGTACAGCATGGGCCAGTTCTGCTCCAGTCTTAGGGTGTCACTCCCCATTTTCCTTGGGCTCCACATTTACTTCTCAACTGTAGAGTGGTATATTGAGTGCCATGGAGAGTGTGGGTTAGGCTCAGAGAGTTAATCTGCCCAAGGTTACATGGCTGAAATTCAAAGACTTTCTGGTGCCAAGACCCACATACAGTCCACTATTTATGCTTTTTCGTAACATACTGTTTCTATCTTCTGCATAGCTGATGCTCAGATTTGCTCTTCATAACTTTCACAGTCATTGTTTGGAGACAGGTTTGGGGAGGGGGAGGGTCAAGGAAGGGTCTGGTGAGCAGTCAAGCAACATCACAGAACTGTGGTCTGAATGATGGCAAAGAGGTGGAATGGTGTGAATGGATTCAAGAGATATTAGAGGTGAGTGGTAGAAGAGGGTCACAGGTAACATTTAGGTGTCTTGTTTGATAACCTGGGTGTTCAGTGATATTATTTACATAATTATGGAACCCTGGAGAAGAGAAAAGCAGATTTAGAATATGGGAGATATAAAGTGCAGCCTCTGATAACTGCCAAGTGGGGATGGCTAGAGGGCTCTAAAGTGAAATACGAAAGTGCAGACATGAAAGTGAAATACGAAGTTATTCTGTAACTATTTCCTGTCTATATTAGCAATTACTATCTGCACCACTCATCATTTAACTAAAACCTGCATTCTATTAATACCCTTTTGTGGGTAGATACTTAGACACCAGACACTTCATCATTTAAAAGTAGAAACCAACCCACCCTGGTGATGTATTTCAGAAAGAATATCAGATCAATTACAGGAAATAATGAACTTATATTTTCTTTGAACATCTTGCATGGAATAGGTGAATCTGTGACTATATTACGCGCAGCTTACGCTTTCACCAGTCATCCACATAATAAACATACCTGTTGAAAGAATTCAAACCTGACCACCTGCCTTCCAGCCAGGAAAGGGACTGTAAATATTAGGATATGAAAGAAAGGCAAGGAGCTGTTGTGGCTACAACCCACAGAAATGAGGTGGAGCCTGTCTTCTCTACCCTCCAGACTAATCCACCAATACTAGACTTCAACACTAAGGAGTCACAGCCTGTATCATCCACTTTTCCAAGTGTTTCTCCTTCAGTTACCTATCACTGACGACCTTAAGCCTAGACATCTCCTCAGGTGATTTCAACATGGCCTTTATGTTGACTTTATGCCTATCTTTTCCTTCACTCTCCTGGTTACTTGTTATCCTGATTTGCTTCATGTTTCCTTGGTTTTCTTTACTCCTCTGACTTCTGCTGCCAACTCACACAATCACCATAGGATACATCTATCATTTCAATATTCAAAGGCACTGCTTCACCTCTGGTTTTTCTTTTATAGCACTCTCCTTCAATATCCATGCCTGACCCTTCTCACTTACACACAATCCGATCCAGTTTTACACCAATGCTAAGGTTTTTAGTCTCTTACCACCTATGTTTTGTTTAGATCATTCTTACTTCATAGGCTGTGTCACTAGTTTGAACTATGGAGTCAGCACCATTCTATGGTTACTATGACACTGCTTGCATCTTTAAAATGGCATGCTCCAGAGAATTGTTTTTTAAGAGGCAGGATTTCCTTCTTTAAATGCACAAAATAGGCGGGCATGGTGGGTCACGCCTGTAATCCCAGCACTTTGGGAGGCCGAGGCAGGCAGATCACAAGGTCAAATCGAGACCATCCTGGCCAACACGATGAAACCCTGTCTCTACTAAAAATACAAAAATTAGCTGGGCATGGCAACACGTGCCTGTAATCCCAGCTACTTGGGAGGCTGAGGCAGGAGAATCGCTTGAACTAGGGTGTCGGAGGTTGCAGTGAGCCAAGATCGTGCCACTGCACTCCAGCCTGGCCACAGAGCGAGACTGTGTCTCAAAAAATCAATAAATAAGTGCACAAAATAGTCTATTGAACAAATACATGATTTCCCATGTCTGACACAAAATTTGACATAGACAAAGGTACTACAGTTCAAAATTTTCACAGATAATTTTTAACATTATTTGTTAACAATAGTCTTTGAAACTCTATATAAATGTCTGATTTTTTAAAGTATTATTTAATAACTTCATTACATATATCAGATTTACTTTGGGAGGGTACAACAGCATGTACAATTATTATTTTTCTATGTCTTATTAATGTCTGCACTATGTCCATTTTATGTGCCCTAATCTGACAGATCAGCATTGTGTTCCAAGTAGAAATGTGCAACAAATCTCCGAAAATCCAAGGGGTCTAGAGAAGCACCTGGGTTACAGGCTCTGTGTAGTAGCCATGCATTGTTCATGGCCACATCAATCATGTAGCTCACCAAAATTGAGTACCATTTCTTGCTTCTTATCCTCACCCTGTATTTTGAAATAATTTGATCCATTTTAGCTACACCTTCCTTGCATTCATCATACACTTTTACTATGGATGGTTGACTTATCTGAGGGATTCCTTCATTATCAGCATCACAACAGCTTACCTCATTGACTGGTTCTATGCCCACAGCATTGGAGCACAGACTGATAATGCCACCCCCATACCAACGACACAAAATTATCTCATTGTTTTCTTCTACTCGGAAATCAAAATACCCTCTCTTCATTTTCTTCATATGGTCTACATTCAGAAGGGGACATTTTTCGGTCCTGTTCTCACGAATTGTTCCTGTTGCTCTCACCCCCTTCTTCTTCAAGGCTGACAACAATTTGACACTTGTAAAGAAGCTATCAAAACACAGGTGATAGGGATACTGACCTCTCTCTAAAAGAACATTAGCGAAGTTCATCACTAGATTTCCACCTAACCCAAGATCAGGATCCTCATCTACCTTCGTAGTTGATTCTTCTTGATAGGGTTCAAACCAAACCAGATAACCCTGTGTGGTTGTACCACACCAAATTTTATAGCCAATTCTGATAGGCTTTCCATTCAGGAATTGATCACTATCAAAGCATTCACACATTGACTTATCAAAGCAATAGTATTCTTCCAGGGGAGCATACAAGAGGAAATTTTTATTCATTTGTTTTATAAGAGGTCTCAACTTTGTAAACTTATCTTTTTGATCTAGGTGGCCATTATCTGCAAAATGCAGGTTTGAGAAGATCAATTCAAATCTGTCCCTTCTGATTGCATCTCTAACCAGGTTTTGATCGGTGTCAGAGATTTCCCAATACATTTCCCTTCTAGGATGCCTCATAAATCCACTCAAAAGTAAGACACCAAACACACACCTCATTTCCTGAACTGTGACTTCCAAGCTGACATTTTTCTGAGAAGCATAATTATTGGTTTCACTGACAATTAAGTTGAATGTTTCATCATCAAAAAATAATTCAAAAAGCTCTACTGGGTTCAACTTTTCACTCTTGAGATTCAAAAGTCCAGAATCCAGTGCTGACCAGCTTGGAAAGTTGGGTTTAATGTCTCTTTTGGTCCAACTCTTTTCTGGGAAACATGATACTTTTAACTTCTTTTGAGCAGGCTGGATCTGGATCTCAGGCTCATTATCTTTTTCCACATCTGAGTCACCAGAGAATGAGAGGCCTTGGAGCAGTTCACTCACTCGAGCTTTGTCTTTTTTTCTCCCTTTTCGGGTAATGTCTCCTGCAGCATATTCCAAGGATGAGATGTGCATCCGGGCCCACAAATCACCTGGGTGACGGTCCTTCAGAGTGTTCAAATGTGCAACTGTCCTTTCAGTAGGGATAGGAGTACTACAAGCAATCTGGGGTGCACACACTCTGGGAAAGAAAAAAAGAACATCTTATAAAAATCCTCAATCATATTCTCTCACACATGATAAATCTGCTGAAGCTTAAATCTTTTGGGGCTTGGGGTGGGTGTGGGGGGATACTTACTTATTTCTCTTAAGTTTCCACGGGGAGGACTTTGGCTAGATTGAACATTTCTAACCTCTCTCCACCTCTCACTCACGCCTCAGGATGGAACTAACTGTTGAGCCTGGGAGAAAGAACTGAGTATCCTTGGTACACTCCTCCCTCTGTCCTCTTTAGGAGCAGGATGCAGACACCCCATGCTCCTTGGTGCCCCAAGTTGCATTGAGAAGACCTATGCAGAGGGACATCTGCTACAATCCTCCTCTGCCAGTACAAGCCTATTTAGCTCTGCCTTTAAGCCGTTTTTATCCGGTCTAACTTCTGTCAGTAAGAAACTCAGGTTTCCAGAACCATCTATTTTACTCCTGCATCCCTGTCAATTGGTTCTGAATCTGAATAAGAAAAAAAGGTTATTATTTACCAGGTCTTCTGACATCTCTCACAGAATTTCTGAACATGGAAGGACTTAGTCCCTGCTAGTTCTACATTCATCTGATGGACATACTACTCTGGGGAAAAACAAATGAAACTCAACTCATTGCACTTGGACTTATTTTTATGGGGTTTACAAGGAAGTAAGCTAAAGTTACAAAGGTGAAAAGTTTTTTTTTTTTTTTTTTTGTGACAGAGTCTAGCTCTGTCACCCAGGCTGGAGTGCAGTGGCATGATTTCAGCTCACTGCCACCTCCGCCTCCCAGGTTCAAGCAATTCTCCTGCCTCAGCCTCCCAAGTAGCTGGGACTACAGGCACGTGCCACCATGCCTAACTAATTTTTGTATTTTCAGTAAAGACAGGGTTTCACTGTGTTGGCCAGGCTGGTCTCAAACTCCTGACCTTGTGATCCACTCACCTCGGCCTCCCAAAGTGCTGGGATTACAAGCGTGAGCCACTGCACCCAGCTGAAAAGTATTATTTTACACAAAGTTTTTAATTTTTAGATATGTGCATTTAATTTATTAGTGTTCTGTTGGTAAACTAGTCAAGTTTTCAAAGACATTTAAGAAGCATGAAGAGTATATTTTAATATAATTTACACTACATACATTTCTTTACGTAAAGTGTTTATCATCCAGGGTGTCTTCAATGTCTGCATGTATTCAACGCACCCATCTTAAAGTTCCCTGACATCCATAACTTCAGTGACATTCCTTGATCACACTGAGTCTTTCTACTGTTGACATCTAAACTCTAAGAACCACAGTGCGTTAAGCCCAATATTGTGAGGGAAGGAAATGGGAGTGAGAAATGGGAAAAAAGAGCTAAGAATGTGGGGTGGAGGTGAGGGAGGGAGACTAGAAGGAGGGCAGGGGGCTAGATCTTTGATACCATGGTTAAGCTACTGCACCAAACCTGAAATAGCCTACCTTCATACTTTTTGTTATATGAATATCTTTATTCTTATAGGCACTATGAATTACCTGTTAGTTGCCTGATACTAAATGCACCTCACAGGCACAATAGCAGATTCCTATTCTCCAGTTGCATAACTCTGCTCTAAGTTACTGAACATCATTTCTCTTCCTTTAGTGGAGCCTGGCTCAGTCTTCACTAATCTTAATGCAAAATTTCACTTCTCTTCTTAAGCTTTAAGACATTTCTACTTTAGCTGAGATTTAGCTCCCAGTTTCTCTAAGTTGAACAAATGTGAATAAGGAAAATTCATACCCCCTTCTCAGCTCTTTAGCCAAGTAGCACACCTTGCTTACTCTCTCTTTTCTCAAGTCTCTGAGGACCGAATGGCGTCACCAGAAGCCAACCCTCTGCTTGTGATTTCTTCCCTTTCTTTCTGCAATCCTGAGAAGCCTCGGAATGTTGGGCATCCCCGAGACTTCTCCACCTTGTTCCATTTCTTCAGAAGTTTCTTGCTTTGCATAGGAGTATCTGTTACAAGTTCATTCATTCCCACAACCAGCACATATGAAGAACCCACCACTGTCATTCATTTCTACTTCATCAGCTAACTTTCCTTTTGACCTATACCTTGTTCAGGTCTCCTACTGGCAGTTGAAAATACAGGTTAATTTTCCCTTATCTGAAATGCTTGGGGTCAGAAGATTTTTGAATTTTGGATTTTTTTCAGATTTTGGAATATTTGCATTATACCAGTTGGGCATCCCTAACCAAAGATCCGAAATCCAAAATGCTCCAATGAGCATTTCCTTTGAGCATCACGCTGGTGCTCAAACAGCTCAGATTTTGGAACATTTCAGATTTGGAATGCTCAACCTGTACCCTGCTTGTCCTCTTCCGCTCTGACATTTCTTTCTTAACTGTCATGGCAGCTTCATCTGTAGCCCTCACTCTTGTTAAATTATCTGCCTTCTGGCTTCTCCGCAGCTCCATAAAAATGTAAGGGAGCCCAGGGAAGGGTAATCAAGCAGGACAGACTGGATCAGGATAGGCTTCTTGGAGGAAACTGAGTATCAACTGAAGGTTTTGTATATTTATTGCATACTGAAATTTTGAATAGGTCACTTTCTTGGCACGGACCTCCTATGATCACAGAAGTGAGTGGCAGTCGTCATATCTTATTCCAGAGAAGCAGGCTTTTGACCAATTGGTTTCTCTGATTCCATTCCAATTTCTTGTATCTGCAGGATTTGATTCACTGAGGACCATGGACACTCACCTGTTGGGCTTTCCTGAGGCTTCTCCACTTTGTTCCATTTCTTCAGAAGTTTCTTGCTTTGCATTAAACAATCTATCTTTAGTTACAGTTTCTTCAGCTAAAATATAACATTAATGATTTAAATGTCATCTGTTACGCGAATTTTGAAAAAAAAAAAAAAAACTTCCAGGGTAGGGAATAGATGTTCCAAATCAAACAAAAAAAAATCATATTGGTGTTTCAAGGGTGCACAGTTTCAGCAATCCTACAAAATGTGGCATGGTATGGGAAAATGATAAGAAAGGTGCCTTAATTATAAGGCACCAAAGCCCTGCTGGAGAGAGGGCCCAACAGGGCAGAGCACATTTCAAGAAAATTAGGCTGGGTGCTTTGGGAGGCCGAGGTGGGAGGACTGCTTCAGGCCAGGAGTTCAAGACCAGCCTGGGCAACATAGCGAGACTCCGTGTCTACAAAAAATTACCTGGGTGTAGCCCCAGCTTTTTAGAAGTCTGAGGTGGGAGGATCAGTTGAGCCCAGGAGTTTGAGGCTGCAGTGAACTATCATCGTGCCACTATGCTCCAGCATGGGCAACAAAGTGAGACCCCATCTTTAAAAAAACTAAAAAAATAAAATAAACATGAACCGTAGTGTTCTTAGAGAGTGAAGATGACCTCCTCTGAGGCAAAGACAAGATCAGACAGAGGTGTTCATGGGGCTTCCAAGTATGAAGGGATATCTGAAAGACAAGTTATATGGAATCCTTGAGAGGGAAGAAAAAAGGGGAAAAGGATACAAAGGAGTCACTGAAGGAATCAGGGAACTGGAAGGCATGATCAGAGAAGATAACCACAAGAATCAGTAAGCTGATTAGCAACAGAAGAAAATGTGATTGGGAAGGATGCAAAGTGATAAGGGCTAGGAGAAGTCTGGAGGCAGAGGCTAGAAGAAGGGAAAGGAAGGGTGTGGGTCTGTAGGAAAAGTGGCCTCCCAAGGGCCAAGCCAGGGTGAGTGACGGGAAAATGAGAGTCCAGACAGGGGTCCAGTCAGAGGCCTGGCCTTACTCATCAGACTGAGGCTCGTAACTGTCTCCTGAGCTGTGTTCCCACAGAGGTTCCTCCGAGCCAGACTCAGATGTGACCACTTCTCTGCAGCAAGGGCCTGGGCTGTTTCTTCCTCAGTCTTCACCAGTGTCTAAAAAGACAAAAAAAGAAAATAGCCTCTTTGTTTTCACATGGTAAGGAATCCAGTTGTGAAGGGTGTTGAATACCACACTGTAGACCAGTAGTTCCAGCCCCTCAGGGCATTTTGTAAATTTGTGGGAACCTTTCTGATTATAACAATGAAGTCCACCACCACCTCAAGCCAATGCCATTCAGAGGGTGAGGCCAGAGATGCTAGGCATCTTGCAATATGTGGGACAGTCCTACACTACAAAGAATTCTTCCACATCCTGCAGGACTTTTGAGTGTCCTCCTGAACCAAACCTACAATCAATAAATTAGCTACACTGAAACATAGGAATCCTGAAGAGTTTTTACAGGATGATACTGGAAAAAAAGTCAGTAATTCAAGAAAGTTAGAGAAGGAAGCTTACATCGATTAAAGACATTGTCACAAAAGTTGACTCACTTGGATTGTTCTACACACTATTTTACAGCATTTTCTATGTATTTGGTTGAACAGCACTTCAATATAATATTGTAGTTATAACAAACTCAATTAAACTGACTACAAATACATAATGGAGTTTTGAGACTTAATAGACTTGGAATCTAATGTAAATGCATAAAGCTCACTGAATTTCATGAACAAAGATTGTTTAAAAATATTTCAAAGCTAGTAATGATATGTAGGCTGGAAAAATCATACACCGAAATTATTTATTTTGGGAACTGTCTGATTTTCTATCTCTCTGACACTGTCCCAAAAGGCTACCACATGGTTTCATTAGCCTCTTGATTTTCTCTCATTTTCCAATCTACTTTCTCTTTCTTGTTGCCTGAAAAAGGATACAGTGCCAGTCTTTTAAAGAATGAATGTCTGTTTTGACAAGGAGGGGGTTTCAAGACAGAACATGTTTTCTCTTTAACTCATCATCACCCTATCCCAAACTACAAACAGATAATTATTTTGATAATAAAAGGCAAAGCCCACCTCATTTAAACATAGGCCTACCTCAGAGATATTGCAGGTTCAGTTCCAGACCACCACTTATAAGGCAAATATCACAATAAAGCAAGTCACAGAAATTTCTTGGCTTTTGAGTGCATGTGAAAGTTATGTTTACACTATACTATGTAGTCTATTAATTGTACATAAGCATTATGTCTAAAAAAGTATATATCTTAATTTAAAAATATTTTGTTGCTAAAACATGCTAATAATCATCTGAGCCTTCAGAGAGTTGTAATCTTTTTGCTAGTAGAGGGGCTTCCTGCAATGTTGAAGGCTGCTGACTAATCAGTGTGGTGGTTGCTGAAGGTTTTGGTGGCTGTGGCAATTTCTTAAAACAAGACAAGAGTAACGTTGGCCACCTTGATTGACTCGTCCTTTCACAAAAGATTTGTGTAGCATGGGATGTTGTTTGATAGCATTTTACCCAGAGTAGAACTTCTTTCAAAATTGTACTCAATCATCTCAAACCGGCTGCTGCTTTATCAACTAAGTTTATGTAATATTCTAAATCCTTTGTTGTCATTTCAACAATCCTTCACCAGGAGTAGATTCAATCTCAAACTACTTTCTTTGCTCATCCATAAGAAGTAATTTATCTGTTTAAGTTTTATCATGAGATTGTAGCAATTCAGTCACATCTTCAGGTTCCAATTCTAATACTAGTCCTTTCCACCACATCTGCAGCTACATTATCCACTGAAGTCCTAAACCTCTCAAAGACAACCATGAGTGTTGGAACCAATTTCTTCCAAACTCCTGTTATTGCCGGTATTTTTACATCCTCCCTTGAATCACAAATGTCCTTAATGGCATCTAGAATGATGAATCCTTTCCAGAAGGTTTTTAATTTACTTTGCCCAGATCCATCACTATCTACGGAATCACTTTCTATGGCAGCTGTAGTCTTACAAAATGTATTTCTCAAATAATAAGACTTGAAAGTCAAAAGTACTCCTTGATCCATGGGCTACAGAATGTGTATTGTATTGGCAGGCTTGAAAACATTAATTTCCTTGTACCTCTCCTTCAGAGCTCTTGTGTGACTAGGTGCTCTGTGAATAAGCAGTAATATTTTCAAAGAAATCTTTTTTTTTTTTTTTTGAGTACTATGTCTCAACAGTAGGCTTAAAATATTCAGTAAACCATGCTGTAAACAGATGTGCTATCATCCAGGCTTTGTTGTTCCATTTCTAGAGCACGGGCAGAGTAGGTTTAGCATAATTCTTATGGACCCTAGGATTTTCAGAATGATAAATGAGCACTGGCTTCAACTTTAAAGTCACCAACTGCATAAGCCCCTAACAAGTCAGGCTGTCCTTTGAAGCTTTGAAGCCAGGCACTGACTTCTCCTCTCTAGCAATCAAAGTCCTAGATGGCATCTTATTCCAATATAAGGTTGTTTCATCTTCATTGAAAATCTGTTGTTTAGTGTAGCCACCTTCATTAGTGATTTTAGCTAGATCTGGATAACTTGCTGCAGCATCTACATCAGCACTTGTTGCTGATGCATTTTATGGAGATGGCTTCTTCCTTACACCTCACGAACCAACCTCTGCTAGCTTCCAATTATTCTTCTGTAGCTTCCTCACCTCTCTCAGCCTTCACAGAATTGAAGAGAGTAAGAGATGTGCTCTGGATTAGCCTTTGCCTTAAGGCAATGCTGTGGTTGGTGTAATCTTCTATCCAAACCACTAAAACTTTCTCCATAACAGCAAAAAGCTATTTGCTTTCTTATCATTCGTATGTTCACCAGAGTAGCACTTTTCATTTCCTTCAAGAACATTTCTTTTGCATTCACAACTTGCCTGTTTGGCACAAGAGGCCTCCTAGCTTTTGGCCTATCTCGGCTTTCAACATGCCTTCCTTACTAAGCTTAATCACTTCTAGCTTTTGATTTAACCTGAGAGGCATGTGACTCTTCCTTTCACTTGAACACATAGAGGTCACTGTAGTAGTATTATTATAAATGGCTTCATTTCAATATTATTGTGTCTCAGGACATAGCAAGGACCAAGGAAAGGAAAAGAGATGAGGGAACAGCTGATCAATGGAACAGTCAGGACACATACAATGTTTATCGATTAGGTTTGCCATCTTAAATGGGCATGGTTTGTGGCACACCAAAACAAATTCAATAGTAACATCAAAAATAACTGATCACAGATCACCATGACAGATACAATAATAAAGGTTGAAACATTTTAAGAATTACCAAAATGTGACACAGAGACACAAAGTTAGCACATGCTGCAGAAAAATGTTGCTGACAGACTTGTTCCACACAGGGTCGTCACAAACTTTCAGTACTGCAAAGCACAATAAAGTGAAACACAATAAAGGAAGTGTATCTGTAATACCATACCTCCTTATTTTCTCCCTTCATCAGTCCATCATTTGTTTTGTAACTTATATTGCTTTCCTACGGCTCTCGTAACAAAGTACCACAACCTCAATAGTGGAAAACAATAGAATCGTATTCTCTCATGGCTCTGGAGGCTAGAAATCCAAAATCAAGATATCAGTAGGGCCATGTTATCTTTGAAAGCTCTATGGGAGGCCCGGCGTGCTGGCTCATGCCTGTAATCCCAGCACTTTGGGAGGCCAAGGTGGGCGCATCACTAGGTCAGGAGATCCAGGCTATCCTGGCCAACATGGTGAAACCCCGTCTCTACTAGAAATATAAAAATTAGCTGGGCATGGTGGCACATGCCTGTAATCTCAGCTACTCGGGAGGCTGAGGCAGGAGAATCACTTGAACCAGGGAGTCGGAGATTGCAGTGAGCCAAGATCACACCACTGCACTCCAGCCTGGCAACAGAGCAAGACTCTGTCTCAAAAAGAAAGAAAAAGAAAGAAAAGAAAAAAGAAAAGGAAAGGAAAGGAAAGGAAAGGAAAGGAAAGGAAAGGAAAGGAAAGGAAAGAAAAGAAAAGAAAAAAGCTCTATGGGATAATTTTCCTTGCCTCTCTCCAAGTTTTTAGTGTTTGTCATCAATTCTTGGTGTTTCTCAGCTTGCAGATGTGTTATACAAATCTTTGCCTCAGTCATCACATGGCATTCTCCCTGTGTGTGTTTTCACTTGGGCATTTTTCTTTCTTTTTTTTCAACCCCTTGGTCAATTTGCAAATATGGACTTCTTATAAGAATATGAGTCATTAGATTTAGGGCTCACCCCATGAATTTTTTTTTTCTGATTTTTGTGAGGAATGTCATTGGTGTTTTGAGAGTGATTACACTGAATCTGTAAATTGTTTTGGGAAGTATTGTCATTTTAATAATATAAATTCTTCTAATCCATCAGCACGGAATATCTTTCCATTGTTCTTGTGTCCTCTTCAATTTGTTCCATGAGAGTTTTAGTTTTCCTTATACAGGTCTTTCACTTTTTAGTATTTAAATTAAATGCTAAATTATAAATTATAAATACTAAAAAATATAAAATACCTAGGGAATTTAAACACTAAATTTAACTTAATTTGGTGTTTAAATTTTTAGTATTTAAATTCCCTAAGTATTTTATTTTTTTGTAGCTATTGTAAATGCGATTATTTTCTTGATTTCTATTTCAGATTGTTCACCATTGAAGTATATAAATGCTACTAATTTTTGAGTATTGATTTTTTATCCTGCAACTTTACTTAGTTTGTTTATAAGCACTAACAGTTTTTTTGGTGTAGTCTTCAGGTTTTTCTAGGTATAAGATTTTATCATCTGCGAACAGACTAACCTGACTTTTTGCTATCCAGTTTGCATGCCATTTATTTCTTTCTCTTGTGTAATTGCTCTGGCCAGGACTTTGGGTATTATATGGAACAACAGTGGTGACAGTGGGCATCCTTGTCTTGTTCCAGTCCTTAGAGAAAAGGCCTTCAGTTTGATGTTAGCTGTGGGTTTGTCACATATGGCCCTTATTTTGAGGTATGTTCCTTTTATATCAATTTTGACAAGGGTTTTTATCAAAAAGCAATGAATTTTGTCAAATGCTTTTCAGCATCTATTGAAATAATCATATGGTTTTTGTTCCTGATTATATTGTGATATATCATTT
This sequence comes from Hylobates moloch, assembly GCF_009828535.3. NCBI lineage: Eukaryota > Metazoa > Chordata > Mammalia > Primates > Hylobatidae > Hylobates > Hylobates moloch. The sequence goes on along the minus strand of NW_026652295.1, from coordinate 27,257,782 downwards.
ATTGATTTGCATATGTTGAACCATCCTTGCATCCCTGGAGTGAATCCCACTTGATTATGGTGAATGATCTTTTTAATGTGTTGTTGAATTCAGTTTGCTAGTGTTTCACCGAGAATTTATGCACCTATGTTCATCACTGATATTGGTCTGTAGTTTTCTTTTTATGTTGTATCCTAGTCTGGTTTTGGTATCAGGGTAATGCTGGCTTCCTAGAATGAATTTGGAAGTAGTCCCTCCTCTTCAATTTTTTTTTTTTTTTTTGAAGAGTTTGAATAGGATTAGTGTAAGTTCTTTTTTTAAATGTTTGGTAGAATTCAGCAGAGAAGCCAGCAGGTCCTGGGCTTTTCTTTGATGGAAGACTTTTTATTACAGACTCTATCTTGTTACTTGTTATTGGTTTGCTGAAGTTTTCTATTTCTTCATGGTCCAATCTTGGTAGTTGGCATGCATCTAGGAATTTATCCATTTCTTCCAGGTTTTCAAATTTATTGTCATATAGTTGTTCATAATAGTCTCTAATGGTTTCTTTGTATTTCTGAGGTCTCACATGTTATGTCTTTTTCATTTCTGATTTTATTCATTTGGGTCTTCTTTTTTGTCTAGCTAAAGGCTTGATTTTGTTTACCTTTTAAAAAAAATCCAACTTCTTCTTTCATTGTTCTTCTGGGGTTTTTTTGGTCTCAATTTCAGTTATTTCTGCTCTAATCTTTATTATTTGTTTCCTTCTACTAATTTTGGTTTGGTTTGTTCTTGCTTTTCTAGTTCCTTGAGGTATATCATTAGGTTGTTCATTTGATGTCTTTTTACCTTTTTGATATAGGTGTTTATTGCTATAAATTTCCTTCTTAGTACTGCTTTTGCAGTATCCCACAAATTTTGATATGTCACATTTTCTATTTTCATTAGTTTCAAGACATTTTAAAATTTCCTTCTTAATTTCTTCCCTGACAAATTAGTTGTTTAGAAGCATGCTATTTAATTTCCATGCATTTGTGTAGTTTCCAAGGTTTTTCTTGTTTTTGCTTTCTAGTTTTATTCCACTGTGATTAAAAAAGAACTTGATATGATTTATATTTTTTAAAAATTTGTTCAGATTTGATTGTGGCCTAAGATATGGTCTATTCTTATGTTCCATGTGCTGATGAAAAGAATGTGCATTCTGTAGCAGTTGGGTGACATGTTCAGTAAATATCAGTTAGGCTTATTAGATCTAGTATGTAGTTTAATTCTACTGTTTCTTTGTTGACTTTCTGTCTGGATGATGTGTCAGTTACTGACAGTGGGGTATTAAAATCTCCTACTATTACTGTATTGCAGTCTAGCTCTCCTTTTAGATCTATTAATATTTTCCTTATATACTTGGGAGCTCTGGTGTTGCATGCATAGGTATTTATAATTGTTATATACAGCCGGGCATGGTGTCTCACTCCTGTAATCCCAGCACTTTGGGAGGTCAAGGTGGGCAGACTGCTTGAGGACAGAAGTTCAAGGCCAGCCTGGGCAACATGGCAAAAACCCAGGTCTACAAAAAATACAAAAAATTATCCAGGCATGGTGGCACACACCTGTGGTCCCAGCTACTTGGGAGGCTGAAGTGGGAGGATCACTTGAACTTGGGAGGCAGAGGTTGCAGTGAGCTGAGATGATACCACTGCACTTCAGCCAGGGTGAAAGAGCGAGACCCTATCTCAAACAACAACAACAACAAAAAAAAAAACCTCTGTGGCTAAGTGATTTTCTCTTACAGTATGCCTTCATTTGTTGCTATTTTTAGTGAGTTTATTATAGGTTTTTGCATTGTGGTTATCATGAGGCTTACAAAGACCTTTAGATATAATAAGTTATTTTAAAGAGATGACAACTTATCTTAGATCCCAAAAACAAGAGTAGAAACAAAGGCAGAAACACACAGAAAAAAATTATCGGCTTTAATTCCATTTCTCTAGATTCTGACTTTTCGTTGTCTAAATTTATATCTTTATATTACCTATCTCTTAACAGGTTGCTGGCTATTATTGTTTGTTTTGTTTTGTTTTAAAGATATGGTCTCACTCTGTCTCTACTCTCCAGGTAAAGCGTCAGGGTCTTACCATATTGGCCAGGCTGGTCTCAAACTCCCTTGTCTCAAGTGATCCTCCCACTTCAGCCTCCCAAAGAACTGGGTTTACAGGCATGAGCCACTGTGTCCAGTCCTATTATTGTTTTTGATAGGTATGTCTTGGGACTTCACAGTTGTGAGTATATTATATGTCACTATTACAGTAATAAAGTATTCTGGGTTTGTCCATGTACTTAGTTTTATCAGTGACTTTTATGCCTTCAAAAGTTTTCTTTATGCACATTAGTCTTCTTTCCTTTTAGATTGAAGAATTCTTTAGCATTTCTTGTAAGATGTGTCTGGTGGTGGTGTACTCTCTCAGCTTTTTTTGCCTGGGAAAGACTTTCTCCTTCATATATAAAAGATAATTCTGATGGATACAATATTCTTGAATGTCAGTTTTTTTCTTGGAGTACTTTGAAAATGTCATTCCACTTTCTCCTGGCCTGTATGATTGCCATTGAGAAGTCTATTGCCAGACGAGTTGGAGCTCCTTATTTGTTTCTTTTCTCTTGCTGCTTTTAAGATCCTCTCTTGTTCCTTGACAGCTGAGTTTGATTATTATATGCCTTGGAGTAGTCTTATTTGGGATGATTCTGTTCAGTGTTCTCAGATCTTCCTGTACCTGGACATTTATATCTTTCACAAGTTTTGTGAAGATTTTTGTAATTATTACTCTATTTATTAAATTTATTTTTAATTTATTTTATTTTAATTTTTTTGAGATGGAGTCTTGCTCTTGTTGCCCAGGCTGGAGTGTAATGGCATGATCTCGGCTCACTGCAACCTCCATCTCTCAGGTTCAAGTGATTCTCCTGCCTCAGCCTCCCGAGCAACTGGGATTGCAGGCGCCTGCCACCACACCCGGCTACTTTTTTTTTGTATTTTTAGTAGAGATGGGGTTTTGCCATGTAGGCCAGGCTGGTCTCGAACTCCTGACCTCATGATCCACCTGCCTCAGCCTCCCAAAGTGTTAGGATTACAGGCGTGAGCCACCGCACCTGGACTATTCTTTTTTTTAATAGATACAGGGTCTTGCTGTGTTGCTCAGGCTGGTCTCAAACTCCTGGCCTCAAGCAATCCTCCTGCCATGGCCTCCCAAAGTTCTGGGATTACAGGTGAGAGCCACTGCACCCAGCCTATTGTTATTTCTTTGAATAAGCTTTCTATTCTTGCTCTTGCTCAGCTCCAAGAGCAGGCTGTTTAAAGGATGGCTGCCTCTAATGTGTGGTCTCCTTGCACACACTTGATTCTCCATCATTCCACTTTCTGCCATGACCTAAGGCAGCATGAGATTCTCACCAGATAGGTTGATGATCTTGGACTTCCCAGGTTGCAGAACTTTGAGCTAAATAAACCTCTTTTTAAAATAAATGACCCAGTCTCAGGAATTCTGTTATTAGCAACACAAAATGGACTAAGACAGAGCCTGTTTCCAAATCAGGTCACATTCACAGGTACTTGGGGTTAGGATTTTCATATATCTTTTGGAGGGACATAATTCAGTTTACAATATCTAAGCCTTACTTCAATTAAGGACTCTACTTTCTCTGTCTAGTCTTGTATTATCTGACTCAATACTAGTTTCATTCCACTGTCCACCTATACCATTGCCCTTTGATTTTCTTGGGCTTCTGATCTTCTTATTCCTCCTTAATTTGAACTTACTAACTATATTTCAGTGCAAACACCTGACTATGTTGTAATTTCCTTAGTTATAATCACATCAAGCACTTGCATTTTGAAACACTACTTTTAAAACAAATAACTTTTTGTTTCTACATTATACCATTATATTACATTTAAGGGAATTATGTTGATTTTCAGAATGTGCACGAGTAGGTTTTATTTTCTAGACACTTCTTTTCAGGAAGTATTTGTTAATAACAGGAGGCACTGGGTCTGACAGAATTAAAAATCAATTAGAAGCCATAGAAGAGGACTGAGCAAGTGTCTTGAGGAAACTGATGTGGCAGCAGTATGCAAGAGGACTTAAATGAGAGACTTACTTTTTTTTTTTTTTGGTAAATAAATGACTAGGAAAATGAATGAACCACTGATAAGAAAAAAAACCAGAGTCCATTTTGTGAAGAAGATGTTAAGTATTACCTTGGATATATAGAATTTCCATTATTATCACCAAGCATTAATTGCATATGTGCTGAATATAAAGTAATGTGAGAAAGGGCCCTTATTCTAAGGCTGGGGAGATAAACCAGAGACTTCAAAAGAGAAAATATCAGTTACTCAACATCAAATGAGCGGAGCACTTTCTGAAACCAGGAGCCTCATTCCACCCCTCACTCCCATGCCTTGAGATTTGGATGTGCCTCCTAAACAATGAAATGAGGCAATGGCATGTAATCAATACAAGCTCCTTGAATGATGCAACACACTTTGTGATATTCTGTGACAAGGTGAAGGCAGAGGGACTATGCCACCTGAATGGCTCTCAGGATGATAAGTGTGAGCCAAGAGAAGGGCAAGGAACATGGAATGAGGGAGAAAGACCACTACTGACATTCCTAGAAGCTTGGCATCCTACTTACCTGGGACCTGACTGGGTTAAACACAGACACTGCAGCCTTGTCTCCGGGGTTTTTTTCCTGGAGATGAGCTGATCCGTGGGGAACAGGCCCTGTAGAGAGAGAAGGCAAGAGTCCTAAACGAGACATGATGGCCTTTAGCGTACCCTTTTTGGAGACCTAGCCTTTTCCCCCAAATGTTATGTTTGTTAAACATTCAAGAACTAAGACGTAGATTTTACTGTGTGAGAAAGAGCATCACAACTGCTTTCATTCTGTCAGAAATTCTAAAATTCTACAACTTTAGGGTCTCTCACCCAAAAAATGGAGTGGGATTTAGGAACTCATAAGGTGCTTTACAGGCATGCACTTTAACATAAAGAAAAAATAAAAATCATAGATAAAAATAAAGGGGAGGAAGAAGCTGGTGATAAAAGGAAGGATGAAGGAGAGAACACAGAGGCAAAAGAAAGGATGTGGAGAGTAGAGAGATGAGACTGATGGGAAACAGGAAAGCAGAAGAAAGGAAGACGGAGAGAGAGACAGGAAAATAAAGATATTTTAAAAAATAGAGAAGAGATGTTAGCCATGAACTAGAAAAACTGTTAGGAGGTACTGATCCCAAAGAACCACCAATAATCAAAATGGCGATGATGACTGCACAATGCCAGCCACTGTGCTGTTACTTTAAAAGATTATTTCCAATCCTCAAAATAATCAAGAAGGTCCAAATTATTGCCTCCAAAATCCTAGGCACATTCAGAAGAATCACAGCTGAGTGCAGAGTACACACAGAGATCAAATAGATAATTGTTGACTAATTGAATAACCTATTAAATGACTTGCCTAGGTCACACAGTTGGCAGTTGGCAGATGGCAGAGTACAAAATTATCAAATGAAGAGCACCTGTGGTAATGTTAACCCAAAAATATAAAACAGAACATCACTTTTCTTTGCTCTGCTTTTCTTTGCTTCCATAATGGATCACTATGCAATCTTTTTATTGCTGTTGTTGCATTTCTAGAAGGAATAAAGTTTGCTGGAAAAAAACAGCTTTGCCCCGACACACTTTTACTATCATACGTACTTGTCCACAACACATACATACTAAATAAACCAGCTTAAAAAGCATACTGTAAAATAAAGCAGGTCTTTAAAAGTTTGTTCAGATACAGGGTTAGACAAAAAAATAAAACTTGATGTTGGTCAAAGGGTACAAACTTGCAGTTATAAGATGAGTAAGCTCGGCCGGGCGCGGTGGCTCACGCTTATAATCCCAGCACTTTGGGAGGCCGAGGCGGGCAAATCACGAGGTCAGGAGATCGAGACCACGGTGAAACCCCGTCTCTACTAAAAATATAAAAAATTAGCCGGGCGTGGTGGCGGGCGCCTATAGTCCCAGCTACTCGGAGAGGCTGAGGCAGGAGAATGGCGTGAACCTGGGAGGTGGAGCTTGCAGTGAGCCGAGATTGCACCACTGAACTCCAGCCTGGGCGACAGAGCAAGACTCTGTCTCAAAAAAAAAAAAAAAAAAAAAAAGATGAATAAGCTCTGAAGACCTACGTACAGAATGCTGAGTATAGTTAGTAATAATGTATTGTATATTTGAAATTTCATGAGAGTAGATTTTAGGAATTCTTACCACAGACACATAAAAGGTAACTATGAGATATGTAAGTTAGCTTGTGGTAATCATTTCACAATGTATACAAACTTGAGGACAAGAAGGCTGTGCAAGTGTCAGTGGCCAGCTCCCAGTGTCCTCACTAAACTCACTCTAGCACTCACCACTCACTTCTTGGGGGTTCTCTTGAGGAAGCTGTGGAGGTTCACACTTCAGGGTGGTTACCCCAAGCAGGAGCTGCAGGCTCTGACACTCCAAAGAGACTCCTTGATATTCTGTCACCATTGGGTGCATGTCCTGTCCCTGAATATAGACAGAGGCCTGGAAACAAAAGATTTATTTTGAAAGGGCATGCATATATGGACTGCATGATAAGAGCCAGGCACTGTTCTATATGCTGGGGATACAGCAGCAAACAAGGCAGAAAAGACAGGCAAAGGATCCCAGCCCAGAAAAACAAAAACAACAAACAAGTGGATGTTTAAACTAGCTGTTTAAAATTTAATGAGGAACAGGATATGTACACCACCTCAAAATGTCTTAGTAATTACAAAGGGGAAAATGGTAACTTTCTAGTAAAGAAATTTGACAGGTACCACCATAACCTCATCAGTAATGGGACAAATCATCACTATGCACCTCCTGAAGTAATGCACTAAGAACACACATTACTTCTGTGGTATTCTAGCCAAAATGTGCAGCCTGAATCATGAGGAAATATAGGACAAACTCAAATTCAGGGATTCTCCAAAAAAACTAGCGGTACTCTTCAAAAATAACAATGTCATGACAAAGACAGCAGCTACTCCAGATTCACAGACTAGAGATACGGCAACTAAGTGCAATATGTGATGCTGGCTTGTATCCTGAATCAGAGGAAAATTATCATAAAGAACATTATTAGGATAACATGGCAAAATATGAATAAGGACTAAGGTTAGATGATAGTATCATAATTTTAATTTCCCTAAACTTGATTTTTGTATTCTGGTTATACAAGAGAATATCCTCACTCTTCAGAAATACACACCGAATGGCTGGGTGCAGTGGCTCATGCCTGTAATCCCAACACTTTGGGAGGCCAAGGCAGCATGATCACTTGAGGCCAGCAGTTCAAGATCAGCCTGGGCAATACAGTGAGACACCACCCCCTCTACAAAAAATTAAAAATAAATTAGCCAGGCATGGTGGCATGCACCTGTAGTCCCATCTACTCAGGAGCCAGAGGTGGGAGGATTGCTTGAGCCTTCCACCATTGCAGTTCAAGGCTGCAATGATGCTATGATCGTACCACTGCACTCCAGCCTGGGCAACAGTGAGGTAAAGGGATATAGTGTTTGCAACTAACTCTCAAATAGTTTGAGGAAAAAAAAATACTGTATATGTGTATGTATGTGTGTGTATGGGGGGGAATGCACTTCCTTGCACGAGTGTGTACACAACAATGGGACTTCATGAAACAAATGTTAACAACTGGCAAATTTGGATGAAGGGTTTACAGGAATTCTCTATTCTTCTAATACTTCTATAAATTAGAAGTTATTTCAAAATAAAAAGTTAAAAATAAACCAACACATGTCCCCCTTTTCTTCTCCCACATCACCACACACATTCTCTTCCCACCTGTTGTCCTGTGTCTCCACTTCCTGTCTCTAGATTCTCCAGCACTGTCACTGCCTCCTCTCCACTCTCCAGAGGATATGTCTTCACACAGGGCTGGAGCTCCTTGGGCAGGATGGTCAGGAACTGCTCCAGCACCAGTAGTTCCATTATCTGTTCCTTGGTGTGCATCTCTGGTCTCAGCCATTGATGACAAAGTTCTCGGAGTTGGGCCAGAGCTTCCCGGGGTCCGTGAGCCTCCTGGTAGCAGAAGTGCCGAAAGCGCAGGCGGCAAATCTCCTGACTGTGGGAGCTGCCCTCCTGTGAGTTGCACACCTGCTCCCAGGTGGGATCTTCCTCCTTCACTTTCACAAGGCCATCTTCATTTTCAGGAGCAGGGCCTGGCAAAGCTTCATACATGTTGAGCTTAGAGGCTAAAGCTTCACTTAGCTTGGGGTCTATATTCAGAAATAGAGATCTGAGGCATAAGAATTGATCAGCAACATGCAAATTATAAGAGCTTCCAAACTGTATGTAACCTACTTACATTTTTGTCCCCACTGTAGGTAATGCTCAAAAGCTGAGCCTGCTTGCTTCTATTATCAGTGAAATGAATCAGAAGTATATTTTGAACTAGTACTAAAGGGCCTGAGTCCAGAGATAATGGATGTATGACATGAGGGAAGAAGGGTTAGCAATAAGAAAGCTTGAGTAGCTTGCACTTCAGCTGGGGAGAAGGGATAATTTTACCCATTAAGGAGGCAGATGGCTGCCTTCATGGACAAATAATACAGTCTCAAAGGTCATCTATATCTGTGTAACTCTCATTGAATATTCCACTTTAAATGTAGGAGATTTTGCCACTGTTCTTGAAGGGTGACAGGCTGGTCAGAGACGACACCGGTGGCAGCCAAGAGATCTTTATTGGAGAGGTAGAGGTCAGGTCGCGCGGGGGAGAAAGAGAAGAGAAGAGAAGAGAGCTGTTGGTGTGCTGGGTTTTATATCCCTTGGGCCTACGTGGGGCGGGCCCAAAGGAAGGGGCGAGATGCTTCTTTCTGATTGGCCCTCCTTTGGCGGGTTCAGACAGTGCCCGGTCAAGGAGGGGAGAAGAACCTGGAACTGGCCCCATCTTAAGGTACGGCGCCATTTTAAGGTACCCCATGTTACCTAACAGTTCTCATCAAGGGGTGGAGTCTATTTTTCCTTCCCTTGAATCTGTTCTGGCCTATGACTTGCTTTGACCAATGTAATACAGAAGAAATGACATTGTAAGAGAGAGTGCTGCTGTAGCTCTTGGCTCACTGCCATAAGACTGCCATGCTGTGAGGAAGCCCAAGCTAGCTATACAGAGGTCATGTGGATGAGAACCAAAATGCCCAAGCTAAAGCCCAGCCAGGCCTAGTGCTCAAATAATTCACCAGCTGAATGCAGCGCTATTAGTAACTTACAGGTGAGACTAGTAGAACTGCCTAGTCAACCCGCATAATCCTGAGGAACAATAAGCTGAGCTTGTTTTCTGCCACTAAGTTTAGTTTTATTTTTGATGCAGCAATACATAACTGAAACAGTAGACATGCATCAAGTTCTTTTATTCCCTCTTCTCGTTTTTTCCTTTGTGATCTCCTTAGTCACACTTTCAATATATCTCTGTTCCAAGAAGACTCAAATCTTTGGCTCCAGCTTGCTTTTTGCACTCCAAACCCACATCTTGAAATGCCAGCAGCTGTGGGCCTCTCCTGCACTATAATTTCAACAGATCTCAAACTGAGATCAGAGTCCCTCAAAGCTGCATTCACTCTGTATTTCTCCATTTCTACTAGCATCACCATCATCTTCCATGCATTCAGTCTTTTAAACAGCCTCTATATACAATCAGTGAGTCATGTCAATTCTTAAAAACGCCTCTTGCAGCCATTCTTTTCTTCTTATTATTTTACTGTCATTTTCATTTACTGTTACAACAATGTTCTGTTATGGCATTCCTGCCCAACTCCCCGCTTCTATGGTCACTGGATTAATATTCCCTGAAGCACAATTGTGACGATATTCCACACACACATAAACACACACAAAAGTTTTCATTAAACTCGTTGAAGTAAATTCAAATTCCCCAGGATCTAATCTTTACTGGGTTTTGCTGACTTGTCACTCAATAAACATTTGTGGAGCATCTCATTATTTTCCAGGCATAAAGCTAACTCTGGAATAAAAGACTTGGTTCCTGCTTTCAAGAAAGCCATGGTCTTCCCAAATTCCTTATGTCACTGCCATGCTAAGTACTCAATTTTTTTCCACCCACTCTATACAGTCAGGACTGCCCTTCTAAGGGTAAATTCCCAAGGCCCAGAGCAAATGTGCTATTGTAAAACCTTCCCTGGCCACCCCTAACCCTAACATATAGACAGGAAAAGTAAGCCACACAGGTAGAGATGGGGTGTTCCCATGGAAAACTGCACCTAACTCTCATCTCCATCTCGTATTACAGATCCCCCACCCCATCCCCACCCGGGTTCTTGAGGACAGGAGTTTATCTCTGCATAGACTCTACATGCCCGGCACGTACCTGGTATTCAACAAATACTGATGGGCTTCTTCACGAATGCACGTAAAGCACCTGAGATGCCAGCAGCCAGCACCCTCAGGCGATCCCCTGAATGTATTTCTCTAAGATTACACCCAGCATCTAGCACCGCGCCAGGCACTGAATACCTGCGTGTCTAACTGTTGGTTAACGGACCAAAAGTTCAGGAACGCGCACAACAAAGACGTAGCTGACCTCGTGAAAAGCTCCCGAGGGAGCGCAGACGCCCGGTGCTCCCCTTTCGGGAGCGCCGGTTTCCCCAGAGCCCGGGCCGCTGGGCTGGCGGGGTTGGCGGGTGTTGCCGGCGCCTCCCGCAGCTGGGCCGCCACAAAAGCCACACCCCGCCCCGGCCGCGCCCGCAGCCGAGCGGCGGAGTCTGGCGGGTTCCCTGCCTCTCTAGGAACACGGCCGCTCGTCTCTCTGGTTAACCGGGAGGACCCCCGCTGCCACCTCCGGCCCCGCCCAGGTCGCTCTCCCCCGCCGGACCCCAGGCCCATTCGCACGGTGCAAGCACGACCCAAATTTATGTACATCATTTCGATTAAAAACCAACAGAATGTCTGACTTCGGAGTCATCACTGGCTGGTAGGCGAGACAGATCAATAAAAAGACCATTATAGTAAGCTGCACAAATTATTTTAAGTATACATAATATATGTACAATAAAAAAGTCAAGTTGCAAAAGGACCATAAAACGAACAGTGTCCCCTCTTTAGAGCTAACTGTTGTATTTTGTTCATGTTTATCTAGGACACTACCTGCCACACAGTAGCACTTAATGAACATTTTGTTTAGTGAATAAGTATTTACACATTTTAAAACACTTATGGTATCATAATGTAATTTTGCACCTTAGCTCTTTTCGGTTAAGACAGCTTGGAGATCTTCACAGATCAGCTTATTCTTTAACAGCTAAGTAATATTGTATGGGTGTTCCATAATTTACTTAACTATCCTATTGATGCATACTTAGGTTATATTTTTTCTTTAAAAGCAATGCTAGAGGGAACACCATTTAATACCTTTACGTTCTTTTAAGAATATATTTCTAGGATAAATGCCACATACTAGAACTGATCAGCCAAAGGACATGTGCATTTAAAATGCTGAAATGCAAGTTCCCTATTTTATTTTTAAGGGCACTTCTGTTTAAGAGTAAAAGGAGACTTTAGTAGAAAAATTAGTAAAGGATATGAACATTACTATACACAAAACAAGATAAGTGACAAATTAACATGTGAAAAGATGTTCAATAGTAAAAATATAAAACACTCTTTTAAAAACAGACCCATTATTTATTCATTTACCTACTGAGTTTTGGCAATTATGAATAAAGCTGTTATAAACACCTGTGTGCAAATTTCTGTGTAGACACTGGTTTTCAGCTCCTTTGGGTAAACACTAAGGAGGGCGATTGCTGGATCATACGGTAAGACTATGTTTAATTTTGTACGAAACTACCAAACTGTCATCCAAAGTGGCTGTATCATTTTGCATTCCCACCAGCAATGAATGAGAGCTCCTGTTGCTCCACATCCATACCAGAATTTGATGTGTCAGTGTTCTGGATTTTGGTCATTCTAATAGATGTGTAGTGGCATCTCACGGTTGTTTTAATTTGCAATTTCCCTGATGGGATATGGTGTGGAGCATCTTTTCATATGCTTATTTTCCATCTGTATATCTTCTTTAATGAGGTGTCTGTCAAGGTCTTTGGCTCATGTTTGAATTGGGTTCTTTCCTTACTTCTGAGTTTTAAGAGTTCTTTCTGTATTTTGGATAACAGTCCTTTAACAGATATTTCTTTTGCTGTGGTATATGCAGACAATGGAATATTATACAGTGCTAAAAATAAGCTGGCCAGGCACGGTGGCTCAAGCCTGTAATCCCAGCACTTTGGGAGGCTAAGGGGGGTGGATGGCTTTGAGCTCAGGAGCTGGAGACTAGCCTGGGCAACACAGCAAAACCCCATCTCTACTAAAAATACAAAAAATTAGCCGGGCATGGTGGTGTGCGCCTGTGGTCCCAGCTACTCAGAAGGCTAAGGCTGGAGAATTGCTTAAACCCAGGAGGCAAAGGTTGTAGTGAGCCAAGATCGTACCACAGCACTCTAGCCTGGGCAACAGTGAGACCTTATGTCAAAAAAAAAAAAAAAAGAAAGAAAGAAAAAAGAAATGAGCTATCAAGTCATGAAAAGACATGGAGAACATTTAAATGCATATTACAAAGTGAAAGAATCCAATCTGAAAGCTTGGATGATTTCAACTGGAGTTACTGTATGATTTCAACTACAAGTTGAGTGTCCCTTATCTGAAATGCTTGGGGCCAGAAGTGCTTCCAATTTCAGATTTTGGAATATATACATAATGAAATATCTTAGGGATGAGGCCCAAGTCTAAACATGAAATTTGTTTCATATATACCTTACTCACATAGAGCTAATTTTATACAGTTTAAATAATTTTGTGCGTGAAACAAAGTCTCTTTTTTTGAGATTGAGTCTTGCTCTGTTGCCCAGACTGGAGTGCAGTGGCACAATGTTGGCTCACCGCAACCTCCGCCTCCTGGGTTCAAGCGATTCTTGTGCCTCAGCCTCCCAAGTAGCTGGGACTACAGGTGCATGCCACCACACCCGGCTAATTTTTATATTTTTAGCAAAGACGGGGTTTCGCCATGTTGGCCAGGCTGGTCTCAAATGCCTGACCTCAGGTGATCCACCCGCCTTGGCCTCCCAAAGTGCTGGGATTACAGGCTTGAGCCACTGTGCCCAGCCGAAACAAAGTCTTGACTGCATTTTGTCTATGACCTGTCACATGAGGTCAGGTGTGAAATTTTTCACTTGTGGCATCATGTTGGTGCTGAAGTTTCATATTTTAATGCATTTTGGATTTTGGATTTTCAGATTAGGTGTACTCAACCTGTATACATGACATCCTGGAAAAGGCAAAACTATAAAGACTGTAGAAAGGTCAGTGGTTGCTAGGGGCTGGAAAAAGGGAGGGATGAATAATAGGTAAGGCACAGTGGATTTTTAGGGCAGTTAAACTGTAATGGTGGACAAGATATTATGTATTTGTCCAGACCCATAAAATGAATACCAAGAGTGAACACTAATGTAAACCATGGTCTTTGGGTGATAATATGTCAATGTAGGTTCATCAATTGTAACAAATGTCACCCTGGGAGGGGATGTTGATAATAGAGGAGGCTATACATGAATGGGAGCAGTGGGTATATGAGAAATCTTTGTATCTTCCTCTCAATTTTGCTGAGAACTTAAAACTGCTCTAAAAAAATGGCCTATTAAAAAAAAGCAATCCATTTTGTACACATCAGACTGTCAAATATTCAAAAGAATAATTCCCAGAGTTTATGTGGGTATAGAAAATTGGGCATTATCACAGGCTGCTAACAGGGTGTACAAATTAGTGTAACTTTTCTGGAGGGCATTCTGGAAAATGCATCAAAAGCCTTAGAAAATATGCCTACCTTCTGCCTCATTGATTCTCATTATGGGAACTGAACAAAGAAAAAAATTTTGTAAGTATGCAAAGTTGTATATACAAGGATGTTCACTGAAAAATTGTTTATGGTGATCAAACTGTAAATGACGTAAATGATTAACACTGGGGACATATACCATAGAATATTGCACAGCTTATATAGAAAATTATCTTCTATGAAGACTTTTAATAAATCTGCAGGGATTTGTTTGAAACCTTTATTAGAAGGAAACAGTATTCTATGGACTCCCAAGACCAGGGTATATATGGATTGCAGAGGCTGAGGGCTGAAGTTGCCCCACTTGATTCTCTCGGAGCCCTCATGGGATTCCCACTTCAGGAGTCCGCTTCATTTTTTGTTTCTCAGTTTGTCTCTATTTGGTTTTCATCTGGCCACAAAAATTGTTCCAGTGTGCGCTTGTGTCCTCTCTCTCTTTTTCTATGTATATTTTAGACAGAGTCCTGTTCTGTTGCCCAGGCTAGACTGCAGTGGTGCAATCATGGTTCACTGCAGCCTTGATCTCCTGCACTTGAATAAGCCCCCCATCTCTGTCTCCCAAGTAGCTGGGACTACAGGTGTGCACCACCAACCTAGCTAATTTTTTTATTTTTTGTAGAGATGGGGTTTCGTCATGTTGCCCAGGCTGGTCTCGAACTCCTGGGTTCGAGTGATCCTCCCATCTTGGCCTCCCAATGTGTTGGGATTACAGGAATGAGCTACTGCATCTGGCCTCCAACTCTGTATTACTTTTGGGTTCAAATACCTAATAAACACCAATCAAAATCTGTGACCCAATGTCAAATTTTTATGGGCATCTAAAGCCTGGCTTGAGGGTCCCTTCTTGATCCAATCATCAGTGGTGGGGGACAGGTCACATGGCAGGCTGCACACTCAGAATTATGGCAGGAGTGGATTAGAACAGGATGTGAGGATAGGTAAACTGACTATCCTGTCTGGTACAAATAAAAATTGTTCATGATATAAAGTCCAGTGAGAAAAGTCAATTGTTTATGAGTGAAAAAGACCAGTTATCTACAAATCTACATTAAGAGGTTATATTTGTACCATGAACAAGATGATTTGTTTTCTTTACATTTTTCAAGTTTTTTAAACAATGGATATGAACTTCTATCAGACATAATTTAATAAGAATTTATGAAGATATTAATACAGACTATTAGGGTTATTTTTCCCCTTTCCTATTTTCCCATACTACTTTTAATAGCAAACTACTTAGTAACTTTATCAGTTTTTTAAACAAGTGAGTGAGTGGGAAATGGAGAAACAGTGACTTCCCACTTCACTGTATATTTGGATATTACAAGATACTACTCAAACAGAAATGCCTGATCAGTAGAAAATATTGCTGCAATACATCCCTCCTGGGTTCCTGTCCTCTGAATAGGGATTTTTAATTTACCTTTCAGGGTGTCTTCCACTGCAAGCAAAACCTTGAGATTTGTTATGACATTTGCCCTTTGTTAAATGTTTCTATAACTTTTAAGAATTACGTAGTAAGAAGACATTATTAATTAAATATACCTCTAGTTGACATTTATGCCCAGGTGGATATGGGTCTGACCAAAGGGAAATAACGAGAACACCATTTCCTTTGGATCTATAAGGAAGAAGTAAGTTGTTTAAGGTGTCAATACATTTAGAATGTTTACACCTGTTCTATAAAATCATCATGGAGAAAGCCAATATACGTCTTCCAGATAATTGTGAGGGAAAGTACTTCACACTTTGAATCTTTTCATTTTCATAATAATAATATATTCTATGTACTTTCTTAAACTGAACAGAATCAAATAGATTTAAACTATGAGATGGTGCTAAATGTTTAGATACCGATCTTAACATAGTCCTCAAAATACTTGGGGGAAAATTCCGGACATCAACTTAATTTTACTCATAAAGGCAGAATAAAATATACATAGCTTTCTGGCTTCCTAAGCAACACAATGCAACTGATTTTACATGAAATCTTTTAGTGTCTCAAAAAGTTATAGCTGAAGGCTGGGCGCTGTGGCTCACGCGTGTAATCCCAGCACTTTGGGAGGCTGAGGTGGGTGGATCACCTGAGGTCAGGGGTTCAAGAACAGCCTGACCAACATGGTGAAACCCCGTCTCTACTAAAAATACAAAATTAGCTGGGCGTGGTGGCACATGCCTGTAATCTCAGCTACGTGGGAGGCTGAGGGAGGGGAATTGCTTCAACTCAGGAGGGGAAGGTTGCAGTGAGCTGAGATCGCATTATTGCACTCCAGCCTGGACAACAAGAGTGAAACTCCGCATGAAAAAAAAAAAAAAAAGCTACAGCTGCTTCTATGACAGATTTGTTTTCCCTCCAAGAAATTGTATTGATTGTTGCTTTTGATCAGCTTAACTCTCCCCTTTATCCTTAGTAATGGAAGCCTAATTTTCAGCTGGGCACTCTGCAATCCAGAATAAGACACGCTTTCCAGCCTTCTTTGCCTAGGTTTTGCCTATGACATACTTACTAAGTGATTTTTGGAGAGGCTGCTCAAAAGGAGGTGACTGAACTGGGATGAGCCTCTTTTTGTTCCTCTGCCTTTTGTCCAGATTTTGCATGTGATAACTGGAGCTTCAGCAGCCATCAAGGATGGACTAATTATCTCCAGCCCTTTTCTATTAGAGAGAAAAATAAACTTGTATGAAGTCATTCATGCTTTTTTTTTTTAAATTATATGCAGCTGAATCTAGTCCCAATCACTACATGAGGGTTCACTGATCTTTTCACATTGGAAGACCGAGAAGTTTTCTCGTGACAGGAATACCCTCTGCAGCTGCTAACGATAAGTAAGTGGTATTTGTCACTCTGGTGATACGTTTTGGAGTGGACGCCCCTAATTTTAATATTCTTCATCTGTGACATTCTGGTATTCACAATATAAAGATCATGATCTCCTCTCCAAGCTGACTTTATTGTTTAACTTCCGAAGTATTCCAGAACAAGCAACATTTCAAAATTGCATCATCAATATTAAAGGGAAAAAGTCCAATTTCTTTCATCAGGCATTTACTGAATAGTGTCTATGCAGCAGCCACTATACTGGCACTGGAGTTATCAAGTCAGACGGTTGCTATACAGATTAATTCAGCAAGGTTCATTCAAATTACTCATGAAATCTCTTTCAAAGTCTAAGTAAAACATTGATTTATAACTTGAATCTTGACATAATGTGGTGGGGAATGGGGATGGGAAATGGTAAAATTACATGAAGCTAACCCTGAAGGCAAATTCTAAAGTTCACCAGCGAAAATTATCTTTGCTTTTGAAAATGCTTCCACTGGGGAAGGAAGGGGTAAAGCCAGTGGGAGGAATGAGGTGAAGCCACTGGGGGAAAATGTTCACCATTAACCTGTACTTTAAGACACCTTTGAGAGTAGTATACTTCCAAACATCATCAGTTTTATTTCATAGGAGTAAGTTGCTATAGCATACGCAAAAATATCAATCTTCCCTTGTTCTGCTTAAGCCTGCAAATCTGTGGGCACTTGATTCACTGCTGACTTCAAAACCCTTAGTCATGAAGCTCTCTATTGCTTAGAGTATATAATCATGCAGTTATGTTAAATGCTCTGAGATGTCCTGCAGTGAAGAATGCTGTTTAACTTTGATCCTAGCATATCATCTAGAGTGAAATTATTGTGGTCCAAAGCTGACTTCAAGGAAAGCAAAGCAGAGGGAATAGAGGCAGGGAGCCTCCAACTCAGCCCCCAAGAATTTTCTGATGCCACAGTGGGCTACGGTGACTTTTCTTAAAGTGCTGTTTGCTAGTCAGTGTGCCCTCTCTGATGTTCTACAAGGAAAGAACACCTCATCAAGCCAGTTTGTCTTTGTGGTGATATCTCTGATGTTGAAAAAGACCTGACCTTTGCCTGAAGGCTTCTCCACATTCACTACACTGATAGGGTTTTTCTTCATTGTGGATTCTTACATGCTGAGCAAGGTGTGAGTTTAGTCGGAAGGCTTTCTGGCATATGTTACACTTGAAAGGTTTTTCTCCAGTATGAATTCTGTGGTGTCGAATAAGGTCTGAGGTCAAACTGAAAGCTTTTCCACACTCGTTACATTGATGGCTTTTGGAGTGACTATGGATTCTCTGATGGTGGGTGAGGAGTAAGGCCTGACTAAAGGTTTTTCCACACTCCTTGCACTCACAGGGCTCCTCCTGACTGTGAATTCTCTGGTGTCGATTAAGGTGAGAGCTGCGCCTAAAATTTTTTCCACAATGGATACATAGATAAGGTTTCTCTCCAGTATGAATTCTGAGATGCTCCAAAAGGCCTGCATTCTGGCTAAAGACTTTGCCACACTCATTGCACTGATAAGGCTTCTCACCAAGATGGATTTTCTGATGTCTGACGAGGTGTGAACTCCTCTGAAAGGCTTTCCCACACTCATGACACTGATGACCTTTCTTTCTAGAGAGGACTTTCTTATGTCCTGTAAGACTGGAACTCTGACACACATCAGACTCGCAGAGTTTCTTTCCCGTGTGTGTACTCGCATGTTCAATCAGGTCCAAGTGCTGGATGAATCCCTGCCCACGTTCTGAGCATTTATACTCAGTCTTCTCTTTGGGCTTGGCCTGCTGCCTTTCCAAGTTAGAGCCCTCATTATGAGCCTCCATGGGTTCAGATATTTTCCCAGATGACTCTACTCTTCCACAAGAGTCTGTTGCTACAACAAGCTTCCCATTCTCAATCCTTGTCTCCTCACCTGCAATATTAAATATATACCACCAATTACTTGTCTTTTGATGCTTGGGGAAAGGAATCTGCAACTAAAAGGAAAAAAAAATTTAACGAAGCCATGTGTGCAAAGTAAAAACATTGTGGATGCTTGTGATTGTATAAAATAGTTACAGGATGGTACACAAGACATTGTTAACTGTGACTGCCTTTGGGGAAAGATGGGGAATTCTGGTGGGAGGTGACTTATTTTAAAGTTTAAATTTTATCATGGGATACCACACACAGAGAACCTAGCAAGCAAGCAAATAAACTGCCTTAAAGGGCATGGCTGTACAGTCTTGAAGATAACTTGTCACATGGAAAATAAAAAAAGCTAGGTTAATTGAGGCCCCCAGGGCCCATAAGAAAGGGACAGCATTTTAACTGAAAATGAAGAAATGTAGATGTGGTGCCAATTTTATCACTAACTGTGTAATCTTAAAAAAGTAAGGTAAATTATCTGGGCTCTGTGTCCTCATCAATAAAGAAAGAATAATGTACTATAAGACCTTGACAATAACATGAAGTTCACAAAAATGCCTTCGCCTTTCCTAATCTCCTTGGACAGCAGTAACTGCTCTCCTGTGTGGTTCAACAGAGCTTTTATCTCAACGCTGTGATAATTTATTCATGTCTATCTCTCTCCCTGCACCCCTGATGCACAATGCCCCAAGAGACTGTAAGCACATGCAGAGCAGACTTTGTTTTCTCTAGCACAGAGCCTGGTACATAACAGACATTAAACAAATGTTTACTAAATAAATGGCCTGTGTCCTAAGGGTGAAATTAAATGAAAATAGAGAAAACTTAAGCTCAGATACACAAGCAGACGGGTGAGAAGAATGTGAAGTTTTTTTTTGTTTGTTTCGTTTTATATTTTCATTTACCAGTTTTTCTTGTAGCTGAGGATAACTCTTTAAAGGCTAGGAGCATGACTGGGGATGCAAAGTCAGAATGAGAGAGTAAAAGGAAAGCTGGATGGAGAAAATAGAAGAGACTCTAAGCAGCACTAATAACAAACAAAAGAGGGTTAATCAGTGTGAGCAAGTTAATTCAGCAGATAATTAAAAAGGAGAGAGTGGATGACAGCTGAAAGGAAAAGTAAAAGTAAAGGGATTAGTAAGGAGACATCAGAGAAAGGAAGGTCACAGGTGGGGAGTGAAGAAATTAAATAATGTAATAATGTACTGTGTACAAAGACCCTGTACAACAGAATGAAGTATTCAATCCTACACAGGGGCAGGGGGCAGGAGTGAGAGATTAAGGGAAAGGAATAAGACTCTTCCAGTAATGACATAATCACATATACAACTTTAAAAAAGCAAGAGAGGATGAAACCAAAAAACAACCTGAACTTTGAATACAAAATAACATTTTTAACAGATCCAGAGGGTAAGGGACATTTTCAAGAGTCTACTGACATTACATTCACTTTTTTTGAGACATGGTCTTGCTCTGTTGCCAAGGCTGGAGTACAGTGGTGCAATGGCATAGCTCACTGCAGTCTTGATCTCCTGGGCTCAAGCAATCCTCTTGCCTCAGCCTCCCAAGTGGCTAGAACTACAGCTGCATGCCACCACGCCTAGCTATTTATTTATTTTTTGTAGAGGACAGGGTTTCACTATGTTGCCCAGGCTGGTCTCAAACATCTGGCTTCAAGCAATCCTCCCACTTTGGCTTCCCAAAGTAGTGGGATTATGGCAGCCACATTTACTTTTTGTATTTAAACTATACACCCATCACTGATTACATGGTAATCATTTCTGCAAGGCTAATTCATTTCTGCAAGGCTATTGAGAAAAGGTAGGCCCCTTTCTTTCAGCTACTTTATTCAGGATGCTCCCAGAAGAAAGGTAACTTTGAAGCTGACTTGGAAATTGAACAGAAGAATAGCTAGCATGTAAAGCATGATTTTAGATATAAAACCAGCCATTCATCAAACAGACATTTATTGAGGGTCTACGCTAGGCCAGACTGTAGCTGACTCAGAAAACAAAACAAAATCCCTTCCCTTTTAGTCTGGCAAGAGAAAAAGAGAAGCAGACTAGAAACTACAATATAATGTAATTAGTTCTATGACAGAAAAAAAAAAAGAAGAAATGAAAAAATGTTAAGGAGCAAAAATTAGGAAGAAGAATTTCAGTGACAAAGAAAATAAAGGAGGCTGGGCGAGGTGGCTTGCACCTATAATGTCAGCACTGTGAGAGGCCCAAATGAGAGAAATGCTTAAGACCAGGAGTTCGAGACCAGCCAGGGCAACATAGGGAGACCCTGTCTCTACAAATAATAATAACAAAAAGCCAGGTGTGGTGGCACACACACCTGTAGCCCCAGCTACTTGGGAGGCTGAGCTGGAAGGATCACTTGAGCCTGGAAGGTCAAGGCTGTAGTGAGCTATGACTGCACCATTGTACTCCAGCCTGAAGACAGAGCAAGAACCTGTCTCAATAGAAAAACAACAACAAAAAAGAAAATATAGAACCAAAAAAAAAAAAAAAAAATCCAGGTGACATTTAGAAATGAAAGATAGTGGCCATTTACAATAATTTGAAGGAAATTTTAAAAAATGAGTAATGAAGCATGTGGCTTTCTTTGCCTTGATTAAGAAACTATCACTACTTTTTTTTTTTTTTTGTCCTGGGTTCAAGCAATTCTCTGCCTCAGCCTCCCGAGTAGCTAGGATTACAGGCACCCGCCACCACACCTGGCTAATTTTTGTATTTTTAGTAGACACAGTGTTTCACCATCTTGGCCAGGCTGGTCTTGAACTCCTGACCTCGTAATCTACCCGCCTTGGCCTCCCAAAGTGCTGGGTTTACAGGCATGAGCCACCATGCCTGGCCACTACTTGCTTTTTTAAGAGATGTTGCCCAGACTGAAGTGCAGTGGCACAATCATTGCTCACTGCAGCCTTGAACTGGGCTCAAGCGATCCTTCTCCCTTAGCTTCCCAAGTAGCTGGCCTAGCACTGCTTTTTTTATTCACCACTACAGTAAGAGGAAGAAGAGCAAGGTGAAGGTCCAGGTTCCCTTTGTACCCTTTCCTTGCTATTTTGTTCAACTAAAATATTTGGGGTGATAGACATCTCTTATCTCTTGATAGTGGTCCTGATTAGACCATAATTATTTTGCATTTGTGAAAACTCATTGACCTGTACATCTAAAAAGAGTGAATTTTACTACATGTAAATTATGCTTCAGTAAACCTGACTCAAAACAAAAGCAAAAAACAAAATACAAGGGTGCTAAGCACAACCTCAGAGGGAAAGGCACAGTCCATCACATCTCACACACAGAGGATGCAATCCAATTCTTACCCTTCTCTTTCTCAGGCTTTGTAACTTCACACTCAGGCCGAACCTGCTGTTCCTGTACTCCTCTCAGAGGGGCCATCTCCTCCACAAGCATTTTTTGTTTCTTTGCCTGGTCTGGGTCCTAGGGACAATTAGGTATATGGAGGCATAATTAGATATATGTGGGTTTAGGAAGCTGCTGTTCAGTAAAACACCTAGATGTTAAAAAACAGAACAAAGAGAAACCCCAGAGGGGCAAAGAAAAGAAGATGGGGAATCTGCTGCACATTCAGTTTTCTCCCAGCAAGGGCCAGGTAAGGTTGAGGTAAGACCTATAGAAATTAACAGCTAGACTGGAAAAAAACTGAATCAAAGCTTAATAATTCTCCTTCCGCTGATGAGCCCATGTCCACCTGTCTGGCCAGAGATCTCAATTCCTGCATTCCTGAAAAAGAGCACATCTGACCCTTACCACCTGTTGTCCTGTTTCTCCAAGATCCAGCTGCAAATCCTCCAGAACAACAACCACGTCCTCCCCGCTCTCTGGGTGATGCTCCTGTACCCAGGCCTGGAGCTCCTGAGGCAGGATGATCAGAAACTGCTCCAGCACCAGCAGCTCCAGGATCTGCTCCTTGGTATGGGTCTTGGGCTGTAGCCACTGTTGACAGAGCTCCCGGAGCCGACTTAGTGCTTCTCGAGGTCCTGTGGTCTCTTCATAACGCAACTGCCTGAACTGTTTGCACAATGGCTCCTGTCCAAGGCCTTTACTGTTTCCTTGCAGCTTGAATCCCTGTTCCCAAGTAGAGTAGTGATCCTCCCTCACTACCCGAAGCCCCTCCTTCTTCAGATTCAGGGGAGCCAGGGAATGGGCACTCACCAATGCTGTCGCCATCCCCAGCTTCAGACTGCTCTCCTTATTTTGGAGAACTTTCTTTGGACTGTATCTTCAGAGACACTCCTAAAAATATAGTAACAAGAATGACAGAAACAGTAATAGTACTGCTAACAAGAACAATAACATTTTCTTGGGTTTATAAGTTTCCTATTATCCATTTTTTCTCTCTGAAACAACCATTTCTAAACACACACAGAAGGAAAAAACTATCTTACAGAATACCATCTAATGTAGAAGGAATAATAGATTTGAAAAATCACCATTTTGTAGCCCTCAAAATAACTGAGGCTAGGCATTGTGGCTCACATTTGTCATCTCAGCACTTTGGGAGGCTGAGGTGGGAAGACTGCTTAAGCCCAGGAGTTTGAGTCCAGCCTGGGCAACATAGTGACACCGGGCATGGTGGCACATGCCTGTAATCCCAGCTACTCGGGAGGCTGAGGAGGGAGAACTGCTTGAGCCCAGGAGTCTAAGTTCAGCCTGGGCAACCATAGCAAGACCTATATTAAAAAAGGAAGAAAAGAGAAAAAGAATCAAAGAAAGAAAGAAAAAGAAAAGAAAAAAGACAAGTGAAAGACAAGGAAATAAAGTTTTTTCAGACAAAGAAAAAGACAGCATAAAGCTGCTGGATGTTCAGTGTAGTAGTTATGGCTGGGAAAACGTTATATGGAGCCGGAATCCTGGGAAACATCTACACGTAAGAAACAGACGTGAGATGGGACTGGAAAATTAGGAGGAGAAAAAAGACAATAGTATCCAGAAGGTCAAGGAGGTCTATTTCTGTAAATGTGGAATGGTGGAAAGACCCTGGGCCTTAGACAGGCCTGGGTTCCAATCCAGCCCTGTCACTTACATGTTGTGACCTGGGGCAAGTTACTTATCCTTTTGGACTTAGTTTACTCATTTGTAAAGTGAAGATAATACCTAATTCACAGAAGTTTTGAGGTAAATGAGAGAATTCTAAAGAACAGAAGGAATTCACTGATTTACAAGGGAAATGATATGAACACAGTGTTCAAGAGTGTGAAATGCTATAAGATGGTGAATTAATCTAAGACCTGGCATAGACACTTGATTCAAAAACAAAGATGTCATTAGTGACCTCTGTGAAGGTCATTTTGGTAGTAAGAATAGCTAACCTGCCACAGGAAATGAGAAAATGGAGAGTGAGCATAAATGACAAATTTCAAAAAAGTAATACATTGAATGGAACAAGAAAGATAGGGCAGAAACTAGAAAGGGCTAATGTAGAGTATAAGTATGTTTGCGACTTCAATTACTTTCCTTATGCTGATGATTTCCTTATTCTTCAGGTCAGATATATCAAGTGTCAGACTTGAATTTCCTTCTGGCTATTTGGGACCAGGATACCCTACAGAAGCCTCTCAAATCCAACATGTCAAAAATGAACTCAGACAATTCCCTATCATCCTTTGGGGCAGGCCCTTGGTACGTGGGGATTTAGCATTCTTGATTTTGACTATGCTTAAGTATCCCTATAGATCAGTGAAATACCATCTGTCAGCTGCTGACACATGCCTTTGAATCAATGTGCATGCGGTAAGTGGGAGAACGGGAGAAGGCTCACTTAATCAGTGGCTTAGCCTCCAAACAGTTTGCTGTTATATATTGCTGAATGTGTACATAGTTAACACTTCCCAGCTAATAATTATTTTTCTTAGTCAAAATGAACTTAAACTTTAAAAAGCCAATTCCTAGTATTCTTAATATAAGTAAAAAAGTCCAAGAAGTGATGGTTATCAGTGAAACCCCGTGTCTACTAAAAATACAAAAAATTAGCCAGGCGTAGTGGCACACGCCTATAGTCCTAGCTACTTGGGAGGCTAAGGCAGGAGAATCACTTGAACCCGGGAGGTGGAGGTTGCAGTGAGTTGAGATCACACCACTGCACTCCAGCCTGGGCGACAGAGTGAGACTCTGTCTCAAAAAAAAGCGATGATTATTAGCCAGAAAATAAAAGATTGGTATTGTAATGGTTAATTTTATGTGTCAACTTAACTGGGCCACAGGGTGCTCAGATATTTGGTCGAACATTATTCTGGATGTTTCTGTGAGGGTGTTTTTGGAATGAGATTAACATTTAAATTGGTAGACTGTAGACTAAAACAGACTGCCCTCCATAATGTTGGTGGGCCTCATCCAAGCAGTTAAAAGTCTGACTAGAACAAAAAGGCTGACTCATCCCTGAGTAAGAGAATTCTTCCTGTCTAAAATGCTTCAAACTGAATCATCAGCTTTTTTCTTGCCATCAGACTTGGAAATAAAACAGCTCTTACTGAATCTCAAGCCTATGGCCTTCAGACAGGAACTACACCATCAGCTCTCCTGGTTCTCAGGCCTTTGGGCTTGAGCTGGAACTAAACCATTTGCTCTCCTGGGTCTCCAGCTTGAAAATTCACTCTGAAGATACTGAGACTTGCCAGCCTCCATAATGACCTATGCTAATTCCCTATAGTAAATCTCTTTCTAGATCTCTACCTATCTTTACCGGTATAGATACCCTAGTTATACAAATAATGACACAAATACAGGCATATGTATATATATACATAATTCGTATTATTGTTTATGTATATATACCTGTATTCGTATTTTATGTATATACCTGTATTCGTATTATTATATCTATAGAGATATCTATACTGATATCAGTATATAAATATATCTATACCACATACATATATATATATACTGGTATCTGTATCAGTATTGGTATATAAATAAACATGTGGTATGATGTTGATATGTATATATAGGGTATGATGTGTTTTTTCTTTTTTTTTTTTGAAATGGAGTCTGCCTCTGTTGCCCAGGCTGGAGTACAGCGGCTCAGTCTTGGCTCACTGCAACCTCCGCCTCCCGGGTTCAAGTGATTCTCCTCCCTCAGCCTCCTGAGTAGCTGGAATTACAAATGCCTGCCATGACACCCAGCTAATTTTTGTATTTTTAGCAGAGACAGTGTTTCACCACGTTGACCAAGCTGGTCTTGAATTCCTGACCTCAAGTGATCCACCGTCCTCAGCCTCCCAAAGTGCTGGGATTACAGGCATGGGCCACCGTGCCTAGCTGGGTATGATGATGAATTAGTGGTGAGTTCATTTCTATAATGTGATTAAATATATCAAACACAATATATAATAAATAATTTGATAAACTGTTTTGGGAGGAGCTCCATCTACCCAGCTATTTGAGCCAAAACACTGACCATTCTTTCCTCCTTTCATATCTCACGTATCTGATCAATCAAGTTCTATTGATTCTATTGCTTAAATATCTCTCAAATCAATCCACTTCTCATCCCCTTTGCCATCGTCTTCTACCCAGACTACTGTGACAGACTGTCACCAATCTATTTTCCACATGCAAACAGTGATCATTCTAAGGAGGATATGAAATATTATGATGTCCCTGCTATGCCTGTTACATATAATGGCTGATTATTACCCTTAGGATCAAGTTCAAAACATTTAATATGGTTTAAATTGTTTTTTGATCTAATGAAGTACTTTATTTCCTCAAATTTGCAATACTCCTTCTTGCTCCTTGGCCCTTCCACAGCTTATTCCTTCTGCTTGGACCACCCTCCAACCCTCCAATTTTCTTCTTGTTAATGCCCACTCACACTTCATGTCTCAGCATAATAAAACAATGAGCCAGGACAACTATACTACATGTTTCACATATATTAATTATTTAACCCTCACACAACTCCATAAAGAAGACACTATTCCTAATTTCATCGTGCAGAGAAGGAAATTGAGACGGGGAGAGTTGAAGAACTTACACAAGGTACCAAAGCTAAACCTCAGATCTTTCCTCCAGTATCTCTTGCACCTACAGGCCCAAAACCTTGGATTTATATTTGCCTTCTTACTGTCACACCCTACATCTGACCCAGTAGCAAATATTATTGTCTCTATTTTCAAAGCAGATCATAATCTGACCACTGGCTCAATATCTTGAGCCACCTGAATTACTTATCTCCCACCTGAATTACCTGGAATTTTAAAAAATTACTCTTAACTTTTAAGTTTTCTTGATTCCATTCTTGCCCACTTACAATCTATTATCATCATGAGTCTCCAAGTAAAGATGCTTTAAAACGTAAGTCAGATCATGTTTTCTTCTGCTCAAAATCCTCCAAAAACACACACCAAAAAAAGACAAAATTCCTTACACGATACAGTTCTCATTTACTCTACACTCTTCCTCTCCATACCCCAATCTCTCTGACATCATTCCCTACAAAGGTCGCCTCTGTTCACTGCTCCAACCACTCCAGTCTTCCCGTTATTCCTCAAATATGCCAAGCAAGCTCCTGCTTTAAGACCTTTGCACTTGCTATTGCCTGTACCTAAAAACTTCCTGCCCGCAAAAGCCACTTAGGTGTTTCCACCCACCTCCTTCAGATTTCTGCTCAAATATTACCTTCTCGGTGACGCCTACCTTTAATGTCTACTTAAAATTGCGCTGAATGGATGAAAAATACGCAGCAGAAGGTTGTACTCCGTTAACTAGATCCACAGCTTCATCACTCTCATAGGTCCCAGGGCCGACACCTCCGCTACAGACCCCGCCCCCTCGGTAGAGGGAAGGTTCTCGGCACCGGCCGGGAAGTAGCAGCTCCCTAGGCCCCTAGGCCGCAGTTCCGCCCCAGCCCGGGGCCCAGCTCCAGGGTCCGCTCACCTGGCCAACGGGCCTTAGAGGAACCAAACGCTCTGAAACACCGTCTTAGCTCATCGCCGAGTGTCAGCTCTAGCTCTTCGGAGCGCTTTCTTCTCCGCTCTAGGAACGCTGGAGGACCGTGGCTCGATGGTGCCGCCGCTTAGGCATGCAGAAGGAGACTAACATGGGTACCGCCTGCTGAGGATGGCTGGGAGGGTCATTTCGTTGTGAGCTGAGATTGTTGGGGTTTTTTTGCTTTGTTTTTGTTTTTGTTTTTGTTTTCTCATTTTAAAGCGGATGTTTATTTTATTCATGT
Organism: Hylobates moloch; assembly: GCF_009828535.3. Lineage (NCBI taxonomy): Eukaryota > Metazoa > Chordata > Mammalia > Primates > Hylobatidae > Hylobates > Hylobates moloch. The sequence continues at coordinate 27,229,897 of NW_026652295.1, read as the reverse complement.
AAAAACAGGCCAGCTCCTTTGAGTGTTATTACAAATAGCCAACATTTCCACTTTGCTCACATAAATAAAACACACATACTTCGCCATTTTTTCCCAATTTAAAAATTCATCAAACACAATGGCAAAAATGATTGTCAAAGTATTTCGAAAATTAAACTAAACAATGGACATATGTTTGGATTGAAAGGTTTAAGGTAATAAGAAATTAGGGCTATTACTGTGAGAAAAAATAAGTCAACAACACTTTGCAATCAATGTAAGTTCCAGGGGGAATAAAAGCAACAGATATCACTTTATCAAAATAAATTCTACAACAGAGAACAGAAATAGTCTCTCTCTTGCCCACAGTATCACAAACTGGGTTTTTATAGTTTTTGAATAAGATAAACTCTTTGAATGCTTATACATTGCTGGTGGGAATGTAGATTAGTTCTGCCACTGTGGAAAGCAATTTGGAAATTTCCTAAAGAACTTAAAACAGAGCTCTCATTCGACCCAGCAATTCCATTATTGGGTATATACCCAGAGGAATGTACTGTTCTACCATAAAGACCCATGCATGTGTATGTTCATCACAGCACTTTTCACAATAGCAGAGACATAGAATCAACCTAGATGCCCATCAATGGTGGACTGGAAAAAGAAAATGTGGTACATACACCATGGAATATCATGCAGCCAAATGAATGAGATCATGTCCTTTGCAGCAACATGGATGCAGCTGGAGGCCATTTATCCTAAGCCAATTAACACAGGAACAGAAAACCAAATACTGCATGTTCTTACTTATAAGTGGGTGCTAAACATTGAGTAGACATGAACACAAACGGGAACAACAGACACAAGGACTTCTTGAGGGTGGAGGGTGAGAGGAAGGTGAAGATTGAAAAGTTACCTATAAGGTACTATGCTATGACCTTGGTGACAAAATCATTTGTACACCAAACCCCAGCAGTATGCACTTTATTCATGTAACATACCTGCACATGTACCCACTGAACCTAAAACAAAAGTTGGAAGAAAGAAAAAACCCCTTCAAAAAATCTGAACAAACTTTTCTGTTTAACTGATCAGTTGACAGAAGCTTTGAAATATCATTAAATATACAAAACATTGTACTGACATGTAATTTATTCAGTGTTTCAAGCATTGAAATTACCACAACAGAAAAGAAAAAACAACCAGTTTCATTATCACAAGCAGTTATCTTTTCTTCTTAGGTGTCTGAATATATCTTTGAAAGCATATTTTTAAAGTAAAAATTAAATATGTTTACTTTAAAACTTTTCATTAGGCCAACAAATCACAAATCTAGTCAATATAAATGTGTTACTAATTAGAAGTCAATATTCTTTCTTGAAGGGAAAACTCATATATCTTATTTTTTAATATCTAGAAAAGGACTTTTTCAAAAATTACATAAGGGATAAACATAAAGAAAATTTAATTTAAATAGAAAGTAAATACTATATCCTATTTACTCCCCCTCTAAAATTCCCTACCATGACTAGTTTCTTAAATCTGTCACTTTTATTATCAAGGCTGAGATTATTGGCATGGCATTGGATATCCCATGAAAATCAAAACCTTTAAAGTAGCTAGACAAAGAAGAGTTTTTTTAAATTTTCAAGGTGTGCATTTTTCATTTAAACAGTCTGTATCTTTTGGGAGGGGTAGGGGTAGATAAGGTGAGAATAACTCAAAACACTTATCACTAGGAGAGACAAAATACTAAAATACAAATCAATTTTCAAACTTGAGGTTTTCATTATCCTTATTTTTGTAAACTATAGTGATCCCGTTTCTGCCAGGTTCATTCATAGGATATTCGAGATAAGAACTTTCTTTTCCATATTATCAGTAGAGATGCTATTGCATTACGAGTCATGCCACCATGCTGCAGCATAAGATTTGCAGTTCTTATCTTCTGGTAATGATGCTTCCTGCTCTTCTCTCTGCTTCTACGTATACAGCAAGGTCTCATTCATTACTCTGAGTTTTTAAATAAATTATTTGTCCAGTGATTGTTTTAAACAATCAAAGCCTACAAATGAATCTAACAAATTTATAGCTTAATATTAGGAAATCTATAACTTTAAGTCACCCATATGAGTAGGCTGATAAAGAAAAATCATATAATCTCCACAAATGCTACAATGTCATTTCATGAAACTCAACATGTATTTCTGACTAAAAGCAGAAACTCCTAATAAAAAATAGATGGATGATTCCTTTATAAGGCAAAAATAAATACATCTCAAATATACCAAAAAACCTCCCTTATATTTGATGGTGACATCTTAGACATATCGCCCATAAATTCAGATTAAAATCTAGCTGAATTGGTTAGGCTAAGAATAAAAAGAGCAATTTTGCTAAATCTATAATTTCTTACTCCCTAAATTGCTGGTGGCTAGGTTAAGAAACACCTTCCCTTGTGCTACAGAACTTTAAAACAAACATGAAATACACATTAGACCCCTTATGCCAGTGGGAGATTTTTATATTTCGTGAAACACTACTTTTGATAATTCCACAAAGTCATATAATAATGGTCTGTGAGAACATTAATGCTATTTCATAAAATGTATCAATTGTAAATTAGCACAGCCTCACTAGTTTGCTTTCTTAGGCTGTTTCTCAGCACTGAATAAAACTCAGTGTAACTCTACTGGCTAAGACAAGTTATTTGATCTGTTCAACTTCCTGCTTGAGCAGAGTGAAATAATAAAGTGATTCTGATGGTTTCTTGAAATGTAAACATAATACAAAATTTTCGTTATACTGTTTTTCTTCTATTTCACAATCCATAGCTACATACTCTGGACAAAACTACTTCAAAGGAAAAGTTGTAACCCTTTTTATTAGCTCCCCTGAGACAACAGTGATCTGCAGTCAAATTCCAACTCTTGAAATCTCTTTTAAGGCAGATTTATTGGCCAAGTCCCTCTCTAATAGCAACATTAAATGGCAAGTTAAGCATAACCACAGCAAAAAAGCTATCATGAGTATTCCACTGTAGGCATTAGATATACTATTTGTTGCATGGTGTGTATTTTATCTTTCTGGGAAAGAAGCTCACCAATCTTACCTTGGCTTACTTAGAAGTCAGTTTCTCAGCTGCATCTTCTAAGTGAGAAAGATAAAGATATTTGTTTGGCTACTCTTAGAAAATCTTTTTAGGCTTTAAAGGGCATTATAGTCAAGTGTCTCCCAGAAAAACAAGTCAAAGGTAAATAACATGGAGATATATTTGCAAGATATTTGATAAAGATCTAATTTATTAAAGAGTTTTTATGATCAGTTAAGAAAAAAACACCAACAACGCTATAGAAGAATGGGCAAAGGTTATCAGGGGAGCAGTTCACATACACACAAAAGAATTTCAAAAGACTCGTAAATACATCTATGAAGGCCAGGCGCGGTGGCTCACGCTTGTAATCCCAGCACTTTGGGAGGCCGAGGCGGGCGGATCACGAGGTCAGGAGATCGAGACCACGGTGAAACCCCGTCTCTACTAAAAATACAAAAAAAAAATTAGCCGGGCGTGGTGACGGGCCCCCTGTAGTCCCAGCTACTCGGAGAGGCTGAGGCAGGAGAATGGCGTGAACCCGGGAGGCGGAGCTTGCAGTGAGCCGAGATTGCGCCACTGCTCTCCAGCCTGGGTGAGAGAGCCAGACTCCGTCTCAAAAAAACAACAAAAAAAATACATCTATGAAAAGATGTTCTATCTTACTCTTAATAATAAATAAAAATAAAATGCCATTTTCACCTTAGATTGGGAAATATCAAAAGGTTTGAAAATACAATATTGGTGATGATGTTGGTGAGTGTGTAAACATAGAAGGTGGTGTTGCAATATCTATTAAAATTTAAAAGCACACAGAGCTTAAATCTGGCACTCTTAGACTTTCCTTGACCACTATATCAAAAAAGTTCCCCCCAATTCTGTCTCTAGCCCGTTACTTTCTTCACATCATACTGTAATTTGTAATTTTTGTCTGTTGGCTTTTGTAAGTCTGTCTCCCCCAGTAAAATGTAAAATTCTGTGATGGCAAGGAGCAAGTCTAACTTGTTTCTTGGTTTATCCCCAGTACCAGCCATAGTGCCTAATACATAGGAAGCACCTGATATTTTCCCTTTGTTTCAATAATTCTATTTTGAAGTTAGCATTTCTAGATGACCAAAAGGATTCTTTTTGGCCTAATATTCATCTATTTTTAGATGAATATGCTACAGATATACTGTCACATATCCACAGAGGCTTTCAATATAGTGCTCTGTGATAGCAAAATACAGAAAAACATCTTAACCATCCAACAAAATATGGTGCTTTCATATAATGGAATACTACAAGGTTATCTAAAAGAAAGAAAGATTCATATGTATTGATATAAAACATCTCCAGGATGTATTAATCGAAAAGAGCAAGGTGTCAATCCATGTGTATAATGTGGTATAGTTTGTTCTAAAAATGGAAATTCGCACATGTAACAGCATGTCTATCACCAATATGCCACAACCCCCTTTGGCGAAAATCTCAAGCTGGTGTGGTCCAGTATCAGCCATGTCACATCCTGTGGAAGGGTAAATGTGCCCTGCCACTTCACACTGCCCTGCCAGATTCTAGAACCCCATTTCCTCACCTTCAGTTCTCTGGGGGCTAATCAGTATTTTGAACTTTGAAAAGGGGGTTATCCAAATGAGATAGTTTGGCTAGTGTTGAACTAAAGTCTCAGGGGCCAGGCACATGTCACTGAATGACAACAAAGGCCTTTTAATAGACCATGAATGGAGCTCACTCTGAAGTATTCCCAAGACTGGTGCTAGCCAGTCTCTAGATGCTAATTCTCCTGTCCTTGTGGTCCCTCCTGACCTGGTCTCCTCCTCATGAGTTCTGCCAACTACCTTATTCTTCTTCTAGTTCTGTCTCTCTTGTTAGTTCCAACTGCATCATTTTGTAAGTCTCCCACCATTTCTCAGACCTTGATCAAAGTGAATCATTCCACGGGGGTTCAGGCTGTGAGAAACAGCCTGCCTTTTATCATATTCTGCTGGGAAAAACTGCACGGAACATCATATTCTGTGGGAACAAGAGCCAAACTGCCTCATCATGGGAACGCCTTACCAACACATAGCAGTACATAGCAGCAAGCCATACTGCCCAGACCCCTCCCACCTAGGCCTATAAGTACCCCAGCCTGTAACTGGTGGTGGGCACTGGCATTAGGCTGGTTCCCCACCTCTGTAGGTGTTATGCTGGACATAAAGCCGGCATTTCCTGTTGAACTGCCCTCTGTGTGTATGTCTTTCTTTAACCCTTATCTTCCCTTCACAACCTAACGTGTGTGTGTGTGTGTGTGTGTGTGTGTGTGTGTGTGTGTGTGACTAGGTCTGGCTATGTTATTCAGGCTGCTCTTGAACTCCTAGCCGTAAGCAATTCTCCCACCTCAGCCTCCGAAAGTGCTGGGATTACAGGCAAGCCATCATGCCTGGGCCTCCTTCTTTATACCTTATCATTTTTTCTTTCTCTTGCTAGTCTAGGTGGCCCTAATCTACTCAAGCACTCTGATCTTCATCTTTTATATCTCTTTTTATGAATAAACCTTATATCCTCTTAAATCAGAATTCGACTTCTAATAGTCAAAGCCAAGCTTTTCTTCAAGAAAATGTTCACTTTTAGCACATGTACTTTCATTATATGTTTTTTAAAAAATCATTCGAAACTGTAGTAGGCATTTATTGGTTGTCTATCCCCCTTGCCCAAAACTGCCCTGATTTTCATTCAAGAATCCATTCCTCTAGAACTGGTTTATGACTCCACAGATAAGCCATTCTATTTCCTAAGCAACAACACTTGTTTTGAGTGGGTATGTGACCCAAGCTTATCCCATTATGGTGAATCTCTGGATTCTTGGTACAATTAGCAACTAAGAAATGTTCTCTTCAGAGGTGGACCAGAAAAAAGATAACCAAACTTAGGAGCTTTGGCAGCCCTTTTGTTATGTAAGGGAAACCGGCCCAAGGAAAATGACCCTTAGAAAAAAAAAGTGGAGAAGAAAGCCAAAGTCCAATTAAAACCATGCAGAAAATCCATCCTTCTTCTAGACTTTTCATTTGTAAGAGCCACTAAATCTTTTCTATTTTCTAAGCCAGTCTGTTAACTGAAAGTAGAAGTACACACTTCATTGAATCCTTTGTTCTTTCTGGGCTTCTTTTGGTCCCCCGGGGCAAATGAATGGCAAAACAGAGTAACAAGAGAAAAAACCTTTAATAGCTTTTAATCTTTACGCTGCAACATATACCCTTGTATATGCACAGAATGTATATTCTGTATATAAGACACCAAACATATATATTTTTGGGGGGAAAGGTGTCAGGGGCTAAAGTGAAAGATTCACTTTTTACTAACTCTCCTCCTATAATGGTTGAATATTTTTAAAACCATGTGCATATATTACTTTTTAAAGTTAAAATAACAAAAAATAAGCTGCTAAAGATATCTCAAAAGAAGCTTTTTCCTGAGGGACTTACTAATATGGTAAGTACAGTAGCACTGTAAAGCCTTTTAACACTTTTGGTCATATAAAATTTTTGTTGTTAAAAGTCCTGCTGTGCAACAAATAAGTCCTTACTTGTCATCTTTCCCTTTTGTCTTTTTGTACACCATCTCTCGGAAACTGGCTAAAATCTTATTTTCTCTCTTTCGTCTCTCTTCTTGGTTAAAGGATGCAAGAGCTCTCTTCTCATCAGCACTGTAGATCTGGTTCTCCTTACGCAGTCGTACAGCCTCCATTCTGCGATGCCTGCTACCACTCATGACATAACCTGAGCATTCAAAAGAAGCGATCTCCTCACTTGTCAACCCAATTTCACCTCTGCGTGGGATTCGCTTTCCAGCTTTTACATACTCAGCCATAGCTGCACCTTCACCTGGGAGCAAAGCATGGCCATAGTTCAAAGGTTTCTCATCTTGAGAGGTATTTATTATAGGTGCTTCTGGCCCTATTAAATCCATAGTATCTGCCACATTTGGCTGCTCCATCCAGGTATCTTCTGACAACTCCTCTTCTGAGTCTTTACAGCTTGAGTCACTGGATTCTTTTTTGGTCTTCTTATTCTTCTTTTTCTTTGTTTTGTGTTTCTTTTTCTTCTCTTTCTTCTTGGCTTTAACTCTCTTTTTATCATCATCAGAGTTAGAATTTGTGTCAGACTCTGAGTTACTGTCACTATCAGAATACTTCCTATGCTTTCTTTTAGACGACTTATTCTTTCTTTTTTTCTTGTTTCTTGAACGACTGGTCTTCTTTTTCCTATGTTCTTCCGAGTTGGAATCTGAACTGCTGCTTTTCTGATGCGTTACCTCTTCTTCATCCTCAACTGGGCTATGTTCGTCAGAATCTGGCTCAGGGAACTTTGGACACGGCCCCCACACTTCAGGCGCTCCCAACTCCCCAATCCTCTCTCTCTCCTTCAGCCTCCTCTGCCGATAGCTCTCTTCCTTCTCGTAGTCTTCCGCCGACTGCCGTTCTTCTGCACAGTAGTGGTGATGGCAGCGATATCCACTATACGAGGTCGACAAAGAGGACGCGAAGGCGTAGTTGCGGAATCCTGGGGGCCGCCCTCGCGACCCAGAGCGACTAAAGGGGTAAAGAGCGCCCACGTCCGACTCACTCCAAGGAGGCCTGAGGCCCTCACGGCCGCGGGAGTGAGAGCAGGAACGGCCATCCCAAGAGGAACATCTGCTCTGCGGGGATGGTGGGCTCCCCGAGGAGCTGCGTCCTGTTCTCCGAGAGCCCATGATGTCCTCGGAATAGGTGGACCGGGATACCGGGGGCATGAGCCGCGCCTCAAGGCTGGGCGGTTACTACAGACCCAGAGGCTGGCTGGTGATTCGCGGCCACGCAGGCGCACTAGAATCGGCCTCCCACGCACGGCTTCCGCTTCCTGTCAGTTACCAAACGGAAAACGAATCCGCTCGTGTGCTATGCGGCGCGCGCCTTGGCTGCGTGAAGGCTTCTTGTGGGAAGTAGGTAGGATTGGGGCGCGCCTGTTTTTAGGACTTACATTCCCCAACTTGAGCCGTGTGGGAACATAAAAGGACGAATTTACGTTAATGATCCCCTCTACTGTTGGAACACCCACTTCTCTTTTTCGATTTCGCCTTTTACCATTTTGCTTCTCACCCTTTGTTCTTCCCTTTCATTTCCACCTCCTTAACTTTACCCCTCTGTGGAACATCCCTACTACCAACGCTCCTCCTTTTTTCCTTCCTAAAAAAGGAATTTGTCCACCCTCTTCGTGGAGGAAATATGTTTAATTAATCACTTCCCAACCCCCCTTGTTACCATTGGAAGCAAGAACCAAAACTTCTTTTGGAATCAGTTTGAGCTCACCCTCTAAGCTAGGTGAAGGCCAGAGTCGTACTTTTTTGTTTTGTTTTGTTTTGTTGACAGGATCTCACTCTGTCGCCCAAGTTGGGGTGCAGTGGCACGATCATGGCTCAGGGCCGACTTGACTTCCTAGATTCAAGAGATCCTCCCGAGGAGCTGGGACTGCAGGTGCCCACCACCACGCCAGGTTGATTTTTTTTAATAATTATTTGTAGAGACGGTTGTCACTTTGTTTCTGAGTCTGGTCTCAAACTCCTGGGTTCAAGCGATCCTCCCACCTCAGCCTTCCAAAGTGCTGGAATTACAGGTGTGAGCCACCATGCCCGGCCCAGAGTCGTGATTTTAATTATTAAATTCACAGACTTTTCCACCCTAGAAACACACAGAAGCATCCCACTCGATCTTGTAGACAGATGTCTTTCTATCTAGGGAGACTTCTTCAGAAACTTCGTAGTTTGGAAACCACTTTCTCGATACACATTAGATCTCACTCTCAGAAATGATAAACATTTTATGCAAGATCATTTAACTCTCATCTTAAAATGTAAATAGGCATTAACATCATCTTGGTTCTCTCTAATTAAGTTGATCTGCTCAGTTGTTTGACAGCCAGGTCAAAACTTAAGAATGCTGCCTTCCTGATGCTAGAACTCTAAACAACAAAATGGGGGAAATTAAATTGAATAAGACCAAATCATATCATTTGCTCTAAGTAGAATTTTAGCACTTTGATTGAAGGGGATAAGAATTAGTTTCATACATAAATTATGTGAATTTAGGAACTGGTAAACAGCAGGGAGTATTATATGTGAATGGTCACATGTATAGTGAAAATATCATATGGATAGAGTGAGTACTATAGAGTTTGTGTAAGTAAAGAAAATTTTCTTTTGGAGTTATAAACTACTTGATAGGCCAATGAAATTGATATGTCTTACTTGGATAATTGTAAATTTAAGCCATTTAGTATCTGATGTAGACTTGAATTACCAAGCTGGTTGATGAAATACTTCTTTCAGGTAGCGACACAGGAAAATGAAATTTAGAATATATTTTTGATCTTTAGAAAAGTTATGACCTAGACTAGGGGCTGGCAATCCTTTTCTGCAAAAGGCCAATAGTAAATATTTTAGGCTTTGTGGGCCAAGAGGCAAAATTGAGGATATTATTACATACTTTTTTAAGACAAAATGTACATTTATTTTAAATGATAAAGCATAATCAATAATTTGTTCAATTATTCCAAGGAATAGATAACTGGTTTTTTTAAATTTTTATTTTAAGTTCTGGGATACATGTGTAGAGTATGCAGGTTTGTTACATAGGTATACACATGCCATGGTGGTTTGCTACACCTATCAACCCATCATCTAGGTTTTAAGCCCCACATGCATTAGCTATTTGTCCTGCTGCTCTCCCTCCCCTCCTCCACCCCCCACAGGCCCTTGTGTGTGTTGTTCCCCTCCCTGTGTCCATGTGTTCTCATTGTTAAACTCCCACTTATGAGAACATGCAGTGTTTGGTTTTCTCTTCCTGTGTTAGTTTGCTGAGGATAATGGCTTCTAGCTTCATCCATGTCCCTGCAAAAACATTATCTCATTCCTTTCTTACGGCTGTATAGTATTCCATGGTGTATATTACATACTTATAACAAAAGAAAAAGCACATTTTCATTGATGCAATATAATTATATTATTATTCAAACTATAATAATTGAGTATAATTTTGCAATGCATATTTTCTAATGTTAAGAATGAAATTGCTTTTTGGATGAATAACCTTTTGCTTAATTAGGGTTCTGCCCTTGTAGGTCAAAAGTAGCCATAGACAATATATAAGTGAATGAATATGGCTGTGTTCCAACAAAACTTTATTTATAGCCGCTGAAGTGAATTTCATATGATTTTCATGTTACTAAATTTTATTATTCTTTTGATTTTTCCCCAAGCCATTAAAAAATATAAAAATAATTCCTCACTCAGACCTTTAAAAAACAGGCCATGGGGCAATTTTGGTCTGTAGGCAGCAGTTTGCTGACCCTGATTTAGCAGAAAAAACAGTGGTGCAAAAATTATGCTTATAGGGATAAAAATAAATGCCTACCATACCTTTTTAATGGGAGGATGGGCTTTTATTTTCTAAAGTTTATTTATAGATGAGCAAATGTTCATTTGCGCAGAGCATAGAAATATATTTGAAGAACTTTAAGAAAAAAGGGACAGTTTTTGAAATAACAATACATTTTAATCGTCAAGGAAAGTACCAGATGTTGAATGCTCAGCTAAAATGGAATTGTTCTCACAGGTAACCTTTTACTACCTTTCTTAAAATTTCTCAAAATTGTTTTTCATAAATCTTTCTTCTAGTTTTTATTTTATTTTATTATTTTTTGAGACAGGGTCTTACTCTGTTGCCCATGCTAGAGTGGAGTGGTACTGTCATGGCTCACTGTGTACCCTTGACCTCCTGGGCTTAAGTGATCCTTCCATTTCAGCCTCCCGAGTAGCTGGGACCACAGTTGTGTGCCACCATGCCCAACTGATCTTTGATTTTTTGTAGAGCTAGACCCTGTCTCTAGACAGATATTGCCCAGGCTGATCTTAAACTCCTGGGCTCAAGTGACCCTCTGACCTCAGCCTCAGAAAGTGCTAGCATTACAGGCATAAGCCACCATGCCCAGCTCCCAATTTTTCTTTTAAAAACTTTCAAACCTACAGAAAAGTTCAGACACCCATATATCATTTACCTAGATTCACTAGTTGTTATGATTTGGTTTCTTACTCAATTGAAAGAAAATTGCAGACATTATGATGCTTCCCCTCTAACTATTTCAGTCATGAATGCATAAAAAGAACATTTTCCTTCATAATCACAATGTCATCCTTACCCTCAAAACATACAGGATATGTTCAAAATTCTTCAATTGTTCCAAAAATGTCCTTGAGGTGGGATTGGGTATTTTGTGTGTGTTTTTAAATCTAGAATCCAAGGATCATGCATAGCATTTATCATAACATTTTAGTCTCTTTAATCTAGAACAGTTTCTCTGCCTGGTGTGAATGTTTGTGTCCCTTCATAATTCATATATTGAAATCTAATCACCAATATGATGGTATTAGGATATGGGGCTTTTGGGAGGTGATTAGGTCATAAGAGTGGGTCCCTCATGAGTGGGATTAGTACCCTTATGAAAGAGGCCACAGAGAGCTGACTTGCCCCTTCCACCATGTAAGGACACAGGTAGAATATGCCATCTATGAACCAGAGGGCGGGCCCTCACTGGACACCAAATCTATCTGCACCTTGATCTTGGACTTCTCAGCCTAAGACCTGCAAGAAATAAATTTCTGTTGTTTATAAGCCACCCGGTTTATGGTATTTTGACATAGTAGTCCAAAGGGACTAAGACAGTCCCCTCAACTTTTTTTTTTAATTTCTTGACATAGTTTTGAAGAGTCCAGGGTGATTTTTTTTTTTTAATATCTCACAATTTGAATTTATCTGATTCTTTCTTCAAGATGGAATTCAAGGTAATCCTGTTTGGCTCATCACATAGGTGATATTATATATTTCTTATTGCATTACACCAGGAGGCACTTAACATTAGTTTGTCCCAATCTATACTTACACTTATTATTAAGAAATTCCTGGCTGGGCGTGGTGGCTCACACCTGTAACTCTAGCACTTTGGGAGGTCGAGGCAGGCGGATCACTTGAGGTCAAGAGTTTGAGACCAGCCTGGCCAATATGGTGAAACCTTGTCTCTACTAAAAGTACAACAATTAGCTGGGTGTGGTGGTGCATGCCTATAGCCCCAGCTACTTGGGAGGCTGAGGCAGGAGAATTGATTGAACCTGGGAGATGGAGGTTGCGGAGAGCCAAGATCATGCCAGTGCACTCCGGCCTGGGTGACAGAGCGAGACGTGAGACTCCATCTCAAAAAAAAAAAAAAAAAAGAAAGAAATTTCTAATAAGCAAATTTATAGAGTTCTGGAGACAAACTGGAATTCAATTCCTTTCCAAATTACTTCAGACTGCCTTTACACATATATTTAGTGACCTTTACACACAAAAACAACAATAAAGGCAATATTTTGCTTTATGTCAATATGAGACATTCACTAATGAGAACCATTTTGAAGCACCTAAAACAAAAACAAAAATTAAAAACAAAAACAGACATGGGATAGTGTTTATAGCATAAGGTTAGGTAAAAAAAAATACTATATCAGCCATAAAAATGAATGAAATTATGTCTTTTGCAGCTACATGGATGGAGCTGGAGGCCATTATCCTAAGTGAAATAACTAAGAAACAAAAGTCAAATACCACATATTCTCACTTATAAGTGGGAGCTAAACCATGGGTACATATGGATGTACAGAGGCAAATAATAGACATTGGAGACTCCAAAAGGTGGGAGGATGGAAGAGGGGTGAAGGTTGAAAAATTACCTACTGGGGCCAGGCACAGTGGCTCACACCTATAATCCCAGCACTTTGGGAGGCTGAGGCAGATTGCTTGAGCCCAGGATTTCAAGACCAGCCTGGGAAACGTGGAAAGACCCTATCACTGCAAAAATAAAAATAAAAAATTAGCCAGGTGTGGTGGCATGCAACTGTAGTCTCAGCTACTTGAGAGGCTGAGGTGGGAGGATTGCTTGAGCCCAGGAGGTCAAGGCTGCAATGAGCCGTGATCATGACACTGCATTCCAGCCTGGGCAACAGAGGGGACTCTGCCTCAAGAAAAAAAAATTACCTATTGGGTACAATGTTCACTATTAAGGTGATGGGTACACTAAAAGCCCAGACTTCGCTATGCAATATATCCATGTAACAAAAGTGTACTTGTACCCACTAAATCTATAAACAATTTTTAAAACTGCATCAATATTCTGTCTGTTCAGTGATTAAAACTGGGCAAAAATTGTGTATTTTGACAAAGACTAAGAAAGAACTTGGAGTAATATATGCCTCCTTTAAAAGACTTTTAAGTCATTGGCATTTCCACATTTATTTTTATACTTTTTCTAAAAAGACCTTGCTAATGACCTGATCATTACTGAAATGGTGTCCCAATGAACATGAATCATTCAGATAAACTTATTGAGAAAGTTTCAATACAAGGAGTAGCCAACCAGTTTAAAATTTGTGTCTTTTTTTTTTTTTTTTTTGAGATGGAAGCTTTCTCTGTCGCTCAGGCTGGAGTGCAGTGGCACAATCTCGGCTCACTGCAACCTCCACCTCCCAGGTTCAAGCGATTTTCCTGCCTCAGCCTCCTGAGTAGCTGGGATTACAGTCACCCACCATCACACCCAGCTAATTTTTTGTATTTTTAGTTGAGATGGGGTTTCACCATGTTGGCCAGGCTGGTCTCGAAATCCTGACCTCAGTTTATCCACCCACCTCGGACTCCCAAAGTGCTGGGATTACAGGCGTGAGCCACCATGCCTGCCTAAAATTTGTGTCTTAGGGGCAGTTCAAAGTGGTTATAGCAGCTCCATGACATCATGAATATTCCATGTTTCTTCTCTTTCTGCTTCAATATTGTTCAATAACTTTCTGCCTCCAGCAAATGGCTTTCATCTTCATGGTTGCCTCCTCATGAAAAGATGGCCATTCTACCAAGGGACTCCTCTCTAAATTCTAGGAGGAAAGAAGGGCCAAAGGTATGGGCTGGTTGAGTCATTATTTTTTTCTTTTTTCTTTTTTTGGTCATAAAATATACAATTTTCCTAAAAACTCCATTCAGTGGTTTTGCTTTCATCTCGTTGTCTAGAACTGGGTCAAAAGGCTTCCTCTATCTTCAAGTGTTTGGAGAGGTAAATATTTTTAAATGGGCACATTGTTATCCAGAAAAAAAAAAAAGAAAGAATCTCTTAACATGACAGAATAGGGGACCGGGCATTTGATAGTCAACCACAGTGTCCTGTGGGACACTGAAATTGACAGCTTTGAAGCACTGTGTGTAGTCACTTTCCAGAAGTTACCTCAGTTCATCTTCACAACTCTGAGATGCTGGATGGAGCTTTATCATAATTCTACAATCCACGAGAATACACTTTTCATCATCTTTCACCTAACCTACATCCAAATCTCAACATTCTTGCTTTAGATAAAATATCTTGATTTAGATAAAATCAGCCTGTTTTGGAGTGGAAAAACCAGGATGGATTCTCCAGGATGTCCCTGGCTCCTGGATAGACAAACAACAGAAAATTGATTCTTTCCTTTAAGTTCCTTTCCTGCCATGGGCAGTCAAAGAAGCCAGACTTCTGAAACCTGCTCTGTCTAGCTGTGCCTGTAGCTCGAAGTTCCCCAAGCACCAGGAGACATCAGACTGCAGAATAGGATCCCAACTACAGGAAAGGAAATGGGCTGCTGGTGAGCAGGAGGTGGGGATTCCTCAGGCCAACTGTCCACCGAACCCCGAGGCAGAGGTCCCCCTTCCAGGGTCCCTCCTGGCATCCTGGCTCCCTAGAGCCCCAGGCCTCAGCTTCTGCTGAGAGGCAAGTCCTCACGGCCTCGTTGACCCTTCGCAAACCACAAAAGATTTACAATCATGGCTCATCCATCTTCCGCAGTGATGAGCCACCTAAGCCATTTTCCAGGTTTCTCTAGGAATGTTGCATAACTCTGCACAACACTGTCCAACAGAAATACAACGTCAATTACAATTGCGACTGCACAAATAATTTTACATCTTTTCAGTCACCACATTTAAAAAGGTAAAAATAGATAAAATTATTATAATATATTTTATTCAATAGACCCTAAATGTCATCATTTCAACATATAATCAGTATAAAACATTATTAACATATTATGTATTTAACAACAACAAAAAAAACCCACTAAGTCTACAAAATCCAGTGTGTATTTTGCACTTACAGCTCATTCAGTTTAGATGAGCCACATTTTAACTGCTCTATAGTCATGTGTGCCTAATGGCTATTGTATTGGGCAGCAAAGCTCTAGAACAGAGGTATCCAATCTTTTGGCTTTCCTGGGCCACATTGGAAGAAGAAGAATTGTCTTGGGCCACACATAAAATACACTAACACTAAAGATAGCTGATAAGAAAAAAAAAAAAGTAAGGTTAGGGTTAGGGTTAGAGGATTAGGGTTAGGGTTAGGTGAAAAAAAAATTTAAATACAAAAAGAAAATAAAAAGAAAAAAAACACACAAAATCTCATAATGTTTTAAGAAAGTTTATGAATTTGTATTGCACTGCATTCAGCGCCATCCTGGGCTGCCTGCGTTGGACAAGCTTGCTCTAGGAGTTGCCTTTATCACCTCCCCACCATACTACCAGCTGCCTGCTGTTCTCCATCTGTTCACCTGTGTGCATCCATGCAAATGTGTGTTCTTTGTGGAGACACACTTCTAGACACTGGAGATATAGTGGTGAACAAACTAAAAATCTCTGCCATTATAACCAAAACAATTGAAATAAAATGCAAGATAGTAGTAAATATTGGAAAAATTTTTGAAAAGGGAAAAGAAATATGAAGTGCATATGTGTGGGGGGCAGGCAGGTAATGGTAAAAACTTTAGGTGGCATGGACAGGGAAGATCTTACCGAGAAAGTGTCCTTTGAATCAAAATCTGCAGGAAATGAGGGAGCTAGCCTTGCTGATATACAGGAAGGGCATTCCAGTGGAGGGAACACAAATGCAAAGGCTTTGATCTAGGAGGATGTTCATCAGTAAGACCTGTTTCAAACAAAATATCAAAATATTAAATAAAGACGGGATTAGTAACAGTGCTTTGCCTGGCTATATTGAGACCTAAAGCAAAAGGAAAAATCCAGTAATAATGATCCCAACTTTATAATTTTGATATTTTGCTTATCATGGATTCATTGCATTAATTTTGATTTATTAAAATATTATTTATCTTAACTAATAAGTTGTTTGGCACTTTGTTAAATTTTCCACCCAAGGCAAGCCTCCCTTGCCTTACCTTAGTTCTGGGCCTGCATATTGCCTAGAGTGGAATGACCTAGGGAAGAGAACAGTAAGTAGATGAAGCCAACGTAATTGTTCCACCTAAAAGAAGCACCATGATAAATAAATGGTCCCTTGTATGCCATCCCTTGCAGTTCACTCCACCCTCAGTCTCCTAATTGCACTGGATGTAGCAGACTCAGGCAAAATACATGTCTACGTATGTTGAGAAACAAGTCATTTAAGACAGTCCAAATCCTCACCCAGCTCACATGTTTATTTTGGGCCTTTTTGTCAACCCAGAATTTCATAGAGGTGTGTAAAGCTATTAGAGATGCCTGAGTATGGAGGAGCACTGGAAAGAGAGGGAAGAACAGTCTCGATGTTGAACTCCTGAACCAAGAGAAGCAGCGGGATGAGCAACAAGTGAGAATAGCTGTAAGAAAGGTGTGGGAGAGGAAGCTTGTGCTCACAGATGAGAACCCATTATCAATCAAATATTCCTTGTCAGGCATGACATTAGAATTAGCAAAATTGAGGAAAAGTGCATAAAGAAAGTAAAGCTGATGAGCCTTGACACTAATTTTAATTTCATGAATAGGTCACTTTTTAAAAACAGTAGATATTAATAGGATGAATTTCAAGGCTCCCACCAGAATCTTAGCGTTACCAGTAGTACAGTACTTTCGAAAAACACCAAACCAGCCGGGTGCAGTGGCTCACGCCTGTAATCCCAACACTTTGGGAAGCCAAGGTGGGCGGATCACCTGAGGTCTGGAGTTTGAGGCCAGCCTGGCCAACATGGTGAAACTCCGTCTCTACTAAAAATACAAAACTCAGCTGGGCATGTTGGCAGGCACCTGTAATCCCAGCTACTTGGGAGGCTGAGGCAGGAAAATCGCTTGAACCCGGGAGGTGGAGGTTGCAGTGAGCCGAGATCACACCACTGCACTCCAGCCTGGGTGACACAGTGAGACTCTGTTTCAAAATGAAAAGAAAAACACCAAACCTATTCAGGAAGGACATGAACTCTACCACATAAAATTCTTTCCATTTTAAATAACCTAATTCATGATTTGGATAATAAGTAAAAACAACTAACATTTATTCAGCATTCTGATTTACATTTTAAAGTGTTTTTACAATGGTTATCTCATTGGATATGCCCAAGGTCACCTAAATCTATATTGGATGGAGGAGACAAACACATTATCACTCTAAACTCCATGTTCTTTTACCACCACCCACATTCAAAAGTCATATTCAAGTTCTCTGTACTTTCTAGTGTTATTTTCTGTATTTTAAATCTTGCCTTTTTCTCTGACAAATTTCTAGGCATCACAAGGTCAAGGACTATGTTTTTCATTTATTTTGTAGATTCTACAACTCTACTTTGTATCTGGTATGAAATAAACATACACAGATGAGCAGATTATGTAATAATTAGTCAGGAACTCTTTCACTATAGAAACAATATTATTTAAACACAAAGTTTTCAAGAGAGAAAGTGGTAATGCAAGTTAAGAACCAGGTGTCAAGGGATATGTATAAACTCTTAGCAATGCCACTTAGCAGCTGTTATCTCAAAGAGATAAATATAAAAGGTCTTAATGAATGAACTCTAATGTTAACTAAACACAGGGCTGGGGCTAGAGTGAGGCAAAAAAGGCACTGAGGGCACAAAGAGTAGGGATGAACCCACTCTCTTAAATTTTGTGACTTAAATGCCTCTCTTGCCTTATCTTACTTCCAGCACTGTTTAAGGATAAGTGATAGACAAAAGATCATCCCATTTTTTCCCCATTTAACATATAAAGGAAATTCCAGGAGGCATCTATAGTCCCACAAAGAACATACAGAACTAGAAAAAAAATGCTGTGGATTGTTGGAACAATATACAGCTTGTATTGTAACAGTTTGGTAAGATCTCTATGATTTGTACTAAGTGAGTCAAAAATACCTGAAGAATTAGACATCTTTAAAGTTTCTGTGGAATTGGGAGAATTGTTTCCCTCTATGTTGTTCTGAAGACTTGTACATACTGATCCCTGGAAGGATCAGACACCCTCTAACATTTATAGCCAACATCTCAACTGTTACTTGGACAATTAATTTGATCATAATATTAGGATGTGTCAGAATTAAGTTTTTATATCTTTAAGCACAAAAGAAATGTACCTCTTGTGGGACTTTTAGAGACCTCAGTGTTTAATCAAAGATCTTGTGTAATATTCTATATAATGATGAATTTCATGACACAAGTGGCAGAAAATAGGAATGATAAAAGGATGAGAAGCTGTGGGAAAAGGGAGAAGCTCTTAACACCCATAATCAATTATATAGGGTTTAAACACCAACAACGAATAGTTTGCTTCCTAGCAAATTTAATTATGTGAATTCTAGAAATGTTTCTAGAAAGTTTAATTATGGGCTTTCTAGGAAGTTTAAAATTGGCTTTCTAGAAACTTTGATTCAAGGCTGGGTGCAGTGGCTCACACCTGTAATTCAGCATTTTGGGAGGCCAAGGTGGGAGGATCGTTTGAGCCCAGGAGTTAGAGACCGTCCTGGACAACATAGTGAGATCCCCTCTCTACAAAAAATTTAAAAATTAGGTGGGCGTGGTGGGATGTGCCTGTAGTCTCAGTTACTTGGGAGGCTGAGGTAGGAGGATCGCTTGAGCTCAGGAGATCAAGGCTGCCATGAGCCATGATCACACCACTACACTGTAGCCTGAGAAGCGGAGTGAGACCCTATCTCAAAAAAATAAAATAAAATAAAATGTAAAAAGAAACTTTTATTCCCAGGAAACTGCCTCAGAGGTATGGAATTTAACTCTCCTCTTCAGTAGTAGGTTGTATTGCATGCATTTTGGAGCCTCTGGTATTAGCTCATCTTCTGTTCATTTTTAGTGCTTTGACACCTGAGTTTTTGTAGAAGACATGTAGATGTCTAGAAGACATCTAGACATCTTTTGTCTAAAAGACAGAGTTCCCTGTTGAGAACACTCTCATGTTGAACGATGCTTGACCTCTTCATGAAGGCCTTTCCCCATTCTTTACATGGATAAGATTTATCTCCACTGTGGAGTCTCTGATACAGAACAAAACTGACAACCCCACTGTAAGCATTCCCACACTAATCACATTTTTAAGGTCTAACTCCAGAGTGTATTTTCTGGTGATAACAGAATACCAATCATGAAGAGAAAGCTTCTATGTCCACTTGACATTTAAGAAGCTTCTCTCCCAGGTGAATTCTGTAGTGGTAAATGAGGCTTGTATTTTGGACAAAGCTTTTCCCAAATTCATTACATTTGTGTCATATTCTTTTTAATGTGAAAGTCACCTGCTGATGTTCTACTCATCCATTTTTTTTTCCACACTCAGAATCCTGGTACATGCTCCCATTGAGTGTTCCACGTACCTTCCCATATAATCCTGTTTTCTGTAATTTCCTTAATTGGAGCTGCTGTCCTTTTCTCAGTCTTCACCTTACCATTGGAAACAATAATCCAATGGAAAGAAGGGATTTATTATAGGAGAGAAAAACCTTCCTAATAAAATATGAGAGTATGAGGTTTGTGTTTATCTGAAAAGTATATGAAGGAGGCATAACATGAGGAGAACATGAGAAAGGTGAAATCTATGGTGCCAAAACAGGAAACACTGGCAAAAAGGCAGTAAGCATATATGTAGGATAAGGAAAAGAGGGAAAAGAATAGAGTGAGAGTCAGTTCAAAAAAGAACTGGCTGGGGTGTTATGAGAATGTGAGAATGTGGAATGTGGAATGCGAATGAAGTGGATTTGTATTGAGGTGATCATTCATAGATCAACTCAAATTTCTGATTAATTCATTCAACAAATGTTTACCTGGTGTGTACCATGTGCAGTATTGGAGCCATCGGTATTAGAACAATAAACAAAACAGAAAAAAATCCTGCATTCACACTCACATACCTTCTATGGGATGTAGGCCAATTAACAACTAAAAAATAAAGTACATAGGTGGTAATAAGTGCTATGGAAAAGAGGACAGGGACTTCCATCAGGCAACAGGGGGTGAAAATTTTAAATAGAGTGATGAGGAAGGCCTCACTGATAACCTGAAGGAGGTAAGAGAGCTAGTCATGTGGTTATCGGGGGCACAGAATCCCAGGCAGAGGAAACAGCAACTGCTAAAGCTCTGAGGCAAGAATATGTCTACCATTCAAGGAACAGCTCACTGGCTGTAGCTGGAGCAAAGTGAATGAGGGAGAGCAGTGGAAAATCTGATCAGAGAGGAGGCAAGTAGCCAGATTATATAGTTCGAAAACTGTAAGAACTTTGGTTTTTATTCTGAGTAAGTGGGAAACCATTCGATATTTTTGGATAGAGGAAAGTTAAGATCTGACTTGGGGTTTAAAATGATCACTGTAGTTGTTGTGTTGAGAATAAAACATATGACAGACAAAGGTGCAAGCAAGAAAACTCAGAAAGGGGGCTACTGCAGTAATCCCGGGAACATATAATGGTAATGAAAAACAGTGGTAGCAGTGGAGATGGTGAGAAGTGATTTAGTTTGTGGATATATTGGGAAAGTAGTTCTAATGGGATTTCCTGATTAATTGGATGAGACATGAGAGACGAGTAAAAGATAAGAGTGAAAAAAGCAGATGAGCAGTTTATAAACAAGGCGACTACTACTCAAGGGGCAAAAGCTGTGCAGAAGTTAAAATATGTCTATAGTGAGTACTGGCCTATTATCCCTGTATATGTTTATGCCTTAAGGGAATTATAATTATCAAAAAAATAGTTAGGCATGCAGGCTCTATCATCATAAGACTGAAAGGGAATGAATGAGTCTAAGGAAAATTCATAAATAGTGCTCCCAATTGTGAAATATATGTGTATGCATAATCAGAGTAATGGATACAAGAACAAGCAAGACTAGAGGGGCTTCAACAAGAACTGGTAGGTGCAATCTTAGATTTTGGGGGTCTGAGGTTTGATTTTACTCTACCAACAAGGCAATAGCTTAGCCTGTCATTAGAATCTGGCATAAGAATCTGGCCTAAGTCAGAAACAAAATAATTTTATATGATTACAAGGAAGCCCTATGACTTTTACACTTTGCCTTCAGAATTTCATTGCCTTTTTCTACTGCATTAATAACCCACCCCAAACAGTCCTACTATTTCAAAGTTATAATTGTTATTTTTTTTCCCCAATTAGGATAGGCTAGGCCCAGTGGCTCATGCCTGTATTCCAGCACTTTGGGAGACTAAAGCAGGAGTATCACTTGAGGCCAGAAGTTTGAGACCAGTCTTGGGAACATAGCTAGACTCCATCTCTATAAAAAACAAGACCAAAAAAACCTTATTAGGAGAGACAGTCCCCCTTGGGCCTTTTGTGCTTCTGTGCATCTTGCTGTAGGTGCCAAGGATATAAGGCTCTGATCATTTTTTTACCAGTCCATTTCCCATAGATAGCAAGCCTGCCATTTGTTACTCATAGATATCAAGCAGCTATCATATTTGCATCAGTTGCCACTGCCACCAAGTCTCAAGAAGGTGACATGATGGGCCCAGATGGATGCTATGCACACAGTGGGTTTGTGTTGCATCCAGAGAAGCCTGAGCTTAGAGAATCTGCAGCTTTTACAGCAAGGGGTTAAGTAAGCCTGATAATTGTACAAGGCAAGACATTATCTTTCAAGGTCACCAGCTGCATAAACAATCTGAGGAATAGACTGGTTTAAAAAAAATGACTAGGGTCTTGTATCCTGATTTTCTTTTTTTTTAAAACCATCATTCTCATAACTTTCTATTAAATTTTATGTATGCATTCTGCTTATGGTTTATTCTATTGTCAATCTCCACTGGAATATTAACACAATGAGGGCAGAGACCTTTGTCCCTTTTGCCACTGTGGTATCCTGAACACCTAAAATAGTGTCTAACCCAGAACAGTAACTCAACATCCTTGTTCTGTACAAGGTTAAATAATTTAAAGCTTATTGAGCCCTAATGTGTAATGTGTGTATCATTTTCAACTTTACCATATATTTTGAAATTGCTTTTTAAGATAAATGTATGAATTTATACACCCATCAGCTGTGTAAGTTTTTTTCCACACATTTACTAGCAAATATTATTGAAACACTTTTACATTTTGCTAAGGTATAGGTATGAACTGGCTTAAAATTTGCCTTTTCTAATTACAAGGCTAAGTAAGGATCTTTGCTTATGTTTATTGGCCATTTAAGATTCCTCCTCTCTGAATTGCCTATGCATATTCCTTGTTAATTTTCTGTTTGATTGTTGGCTTTTCTCTTGTTCATACATAGAAGTTCATTATATATTCTGGCTATTGATCTTTGTTGATTATATGAGTTGCAAATATCTTCTTTCAGTCTTTTGTGTTTTCCACATGTTTCTGGTGTCTTTTGATATAGCTTTAAATTTTAATGAGGTCAAATTTACTAATTTTTTTCCTTCATAGTATGTGCTATGTATTTTAAAAGAATTCCTGCTTTACTTAAGATCATAAAGAAATACTCCTAATTTTCTTCTGAAAGTGTCAAAGTTTTTCTATTTAAATTTTTTTTTTGAGAAAAGGTCTCACTCTGTCATCCAGGCTGGAGTGTACTGGTGCGATCATAGTTTTCCCAACTGTCTCAAATATGTCTTTTTGCAATTGTTTTGTTCTTATCAGGGTCCAAATAAGGTTTACCATTACCATTACATTTGGTTGATAAGTCTATTCAGTCTCTTTTAATCTGTAGTTCCCCTTTCTCCTCCGAATGTTTATTAATGCCATTTATTTGTTGAAGAATCTAGGTCTTCTTGAGGTAGGACGCTGGACTTGACTTCAGAAGTGGGGCTGACACCAGGCCAGATTGAGAACTAACCAAAACAGGGAAGAGGGAAAAGCACCTCTCTGTGAGACATGCTCAGCAATGTGCCATGTCAGTTTACCACTGCCATGCTACCCCTTTCCATGGCAACAACCTGACGACCAGGAAGTTACTACTCTTTCTCTATAAATTTCTGCATAATCTGCCCCTTAATTTGAATATAATTAAAAGTGGGTATAAATATGGCTGCAGAACTGCTTCTGAGCGACTACTCTGGACATGCTGCCTATGGGTTAGCCCTGCTCTGCAAAGGAGCAGTACCTCTAGTGCTGCTGTACATTACTGCTTCAATAAAAGTTGCTAACACCACTAGCTCACCCTTGAATTCTTTCCTGAATGAAGCTGAGAACTCTTGATTCATACATTTTATGAAACAAGCAAAAATTTTAAAAAAAGAAATAAAAAAAGACCCTCCTGGTCTAAGCCCCAATTTGGGGACTCACCTGTCCTGCATCATCTGTCAACCCAGATGGGATGAAGACAGCAGAGACAGTGGAGAAGGAGGCAATCGGCGTTAAGGCAAGACAGTAGTAAGGCAGCGAGACAGAAGAGATGATCAGTGATCAGCAGAGAAGTGGTGATTGGCAAGAGATGATGAGAGATGGTAGTCAGCAAGATAGCAAGAGACCAGTGAGAGATGGCGATTGGTGAGAAAGTGAATGGAGAGATGGCAAAGCAGTCTGTGATTAAGGCTGCAAGAGCTCTAACAATAAAGATCTGCCAACACTACAGAGCTATAACAGTAACCAGAGGCTCTGTTCAGAGCCATCATTTTCCCTGACAGGTGGAGCCAAGTGGATGTGTAAGCGGTCATAACGCTGCTGCCTCATATGGGACCCACTGCTCCAGCCAGCAGGCCAGTGGGTTACCAGTCCCATCCTGGTCCCCCATGTGACAGCTAAGCCCACCTAAGCTGAGGAAATCTGGAGAGACTTTCACCTGGGTCCCATGTGAAAGATCAGTCAGAGCCTTTTGACTCTTGAGGATAAGTGAATGTTCCCTGTGTTCTCCCCTCTGACCCCCCAGTATCGGGTAAGATAGGAAGTAAAAGCCTTTGGATAGGTGGTCAGTTAAAAGTCCCCTGTTTGAGTGCCTTGAAGCACATCCTTGCCACATCTTCCCCCAGTTATTTCTTCTCTGACTTCATTTTATTGCTCCACCAGTCATTTTCAGTCCTAAAATATATGTTTTGTTTTCAGTCTTTTTTTTTTTTTCTTTTGAGACCGAGCCTTGCTGTCACCCAGGCTGGAGTGTAGTGGCGTGATCTTGGCTCACTGCAACCTACGCCTCCCAGGTTCAAGTGATTCTTCTGCCTCAGCCTCCTGAGTAGCTGGTACTACAGACGTGCACCACCAGGCCCAGAAAATTTTTGTATTTTTAGTAGAGATGGGGTTTCACTATGTTGGCCATGCTGGTCTCAAACTCCTGACCTCAGGTGATCCACCCATCTTGGCTTCCCAAAGTGCTGGGATTACAGGTGTGAGCCACCATGTCCAGACTCCATGGGGTTTTCAGTATTTGGTGAGGAGACCCTCGCTGGCTGAAACTCAGGCACTCCGGGTTTTGGTATTTTCGGCTGCCCCGGCAGATGTTCTGGGGTTTTCAGCATTGACATTCCCTCTAGGATTGTGGATTACAGTCCCTACCTCTAGGGAAATATTGGTCTCACCTTTGTCTGCCCTAAAGTTAGAAGTTACTTCCCTAATAGCCAGTTGCAGTCCCCTTCCTTCATGCTGACTTATAACTGCCTTGCTCAAGCCCTCTTGGCTGAAGAAGCTGGGAGTACCCAATCCCCTGGCATGACAGCCAGCCACCTACAGCAGTAAACAAGTGGCCACCCAAACATTTTTTTTCAGTGTCTCTGCTAGTAGGTAGGTTCTCCAGCAAGTCAGGGCCTCCGAGGTTTCCCCTTGGGCAACCCCTTTTCCTTTCTCCCTTCCACTGTCACCATTTGTTTAGCCTCTCTCTGCATAACCCTTGCTGTCTGCAAAATTTAGGCTCAACATTCTATTGCCCATTCATAGCTCAGCTTATAATGCACTTTTGTAACACTTTGCTCCCTCCATTCATGTCTTCTCTGTAGAACAAAGTGAGAAATTAAAAGGGAAAAGTAACCAGGCATTTGCTAAACTTAGGCTAACCAGGCCAGGTACAGTGGCTCGTGCCTGTAATCCCAGCACTTTGGTAGGCTGACATGGGTGGATTGCTTGAGCCCAGGAGTTTGAGACCAACCTGGGCAACATGGTGAAACCCTATTTCTACTAAAAACACAAAAATTAACCAGGCATGGTGGCGGATGCCTGTAATCCCAGCTACTTGGGAGGCTTAGGCATGAGAACCACTTGAACCTGGGAGGTGCAGGTTGCAGTGAGCCGAGATCGCGCCATTGCACTCCAGCCTGGGTAACAGAGTGAGACTCGTTCTTAAAAAGTAATATAAAATAAACTTAGGGTAACTGAAACCCCTGTAGATATCTTCATTAAACACGGGGACAACGGCGAGCATCCCAAGAGACTCGCCACTAGGGTGCCTTTTAGACAACTGGAGTAAATTTAAACTAGAGAAATTATTTTAAAAAGAAACTCATTTACTATTGCAATAATGTTTGCGTTCAATACAGATTGGCCAACCAACAGATCTGGCCTAGGCATGGTTCTTTACATCGTAGTGATATTTAACAATTAGTTTTGCTCTGTAAAAAGGAAAATAGAGATCTCTTACGCACAGGCTTCTATGGCTCTGTAGTGGCTCACGTTACTTCCAGACACCAGAAAGCCACACCTAAGGGATCCTCTCCAAGCAGCTTCCCCTAGAAGGCCTATGCCCTCTCTGAAGTCTCCTTAATCCTATTCTGAGAGTAGTCCCATTAGTTTTCTAATGAAGGATTCTAACTCAAGGTCATCAGGCACCCCTTCCCCTTATCCAGCTAGCCCCAGCCTTTACCCCCCAGGGCCCAAAAAAGTAAGCCCAACCAGGACCACCAGGAGTAGGGCCCCATATAAGCCCCTAAAGTCAAACCTGTGTCCATTGCAGGAGGTAGCTGATGGAAATGGAGGAACACTTAGAGTACATGGGGCATTGTCTGTCTCTAATTTGGCTTTATACAAGGAAAAATTTGGCCAGTTTTCAGAGAATCAAAAAAAAGGTTTATACATTTTACCATATTCTTTAATTTAACTTGTCATGACTTGCAAGTATTGTCATTTGCTTGCTGTGCCATGAAAAAAAAAGGTAAGGAAAAATTGTGTGGTTAAGCCAATCATTTATGACAAGGTTATGGAAATAACTCAAGGAAAATGAGAAAATCCCACTCTATTTCAGGGTCATTTTGGTGAAACACTCAGGAAATATACTAATGCAGACTCAGACTCCCAAAAAGGACAAGCTCTCCTAGGTATGCATTTTATTACTCAATCTGCCCCTTATACTAGGAGGAAGCTACAAAAAGCAGCAATAGGACCTCAAACCCCTATGAGCCATTTAAATATGGTCTTTAAAGTTTACAACAATAGGGACAGGGCAAAAGAGATTTAACAGTAGCCAAAAAGTGCAATTATTAGCAAATGCTTTAAGTCCCCTGACCCCTGAGGGTTACCCATCCTGAAATAGTGTCACAAGATGGATGTCTGGAATGCCCAGAGAAGAGCCCCTGACTTGCCAGCCCCAATGTATAGGTTATTTACTAGCCAAACAAGATGGAGCCTGTGCAGTTATTAATAAAACCTGCTGCACATGTAGTAACAACTCTGAACAAGTTGAATTTAACATTCGCAAGATCTATAAGCAAGCTAACCGGTTACATATCTATAGTCAGGGCACTGACCCCAACTATATCTGGTCAATTATCAGAAGTGCCATCCAAAGTCTCACCTAGTTTTTATCTCTCCTAGGACCTTTAATAGCCATCTTGTTATTACTAATCTTTGGCCCTTGCTTGTTTAACCTCTTTATAAAATCTGTGTCTTCTAAATTACAACAGTTCCAGATAAAGAAAATGCTATCACAGGGCTTCCAACCCATCCCATCTACTGACCCAGAAAATAAAAGCATACTGCCTTTAGATATGGTATCCAGAGATTTTTACTCTTCCAGTGCTAGGCAGGGCCTATGCCCATAAACTAAGCAGGAAGCAGTTACAGAAGATGGACCACTGCCCTTCTGCAGCCCACTTAAAATTAAGAAGGCATATCTAATCTCTGAGGGAGGAATGAGGTAGGAGGCAGAATTCAACTCCAGAAGTGGGGCTCCAACACCTGACCAAATTGAGGACTAGCTAAAAGAGGGAAGAGGCAATATCACCTCTCCACCAGACATACCCACCAGTGTGCAATGTCAGTTTACCATTGCCATGGCAACACAGGGAAGTTGCCACCCCTTTCCATGGCCATGACCAGGTGACTCAGAAGTTAACACCCCTTTGCTAGAAATTTCTGCATAATCTGGTGCTTAATTTGCATATAGTTAAATGTAGGTATAAATGTGACTGCAGAACTGCTTCTGAGCTGCTAGTCTAAGCACACTGCCTAGGGGGTAGCCCTGCTCTGTAAGGAGCAGTACCTCTGCTGCTGCTGTACACTGACACTTCAATAAAAGTTGCTGCCTAATACCACTGGCTTGCCCTTGAACTCTTCCCTGGGCGAAGCAAAACATCCTTTTGAGCTAAGCCCTAATTTTGGGGCTCACTTGTCCTGCATCATTCTGTTCTATAGAATGTCCCACATGCTGGATTTGGCTGATTGATGTTTTAAAGTGTCATTTAATTCCTTAACTCTCAAACTCACCTGCATGTTGGAATCACCTAGGAAAGTTGGCCAGGCGTGGTGGCTCACACCTGTAATCCCAGCACTTTGGGAGGCTGAGGTGGGCGGATCACTTGAGGCCAGGAGTTCGAGACCAGCATGGTGACGCATGTCTGTAATCCCAGCTACTTGGGTGGCTAAGGAACTAGAATCACTTGAACCCAGAAGTGGAGGTTGCAGTGAGCCAAGATTGTGCCACTGCACTCCAGCTCTGGGTGACACAGCAAGACTCTGTCGCAAAACAAACACAAACAACAAAAAAATGTTATTCATGCCTGAGTCCCATCCTGTGACATTCTGATTTAATTGATCTTGGTTGCAGCCTAGGTATCAGGATGTTTTAAAAGCTCCCCAGTGATTCTGTGTGACACAGAGTGTGAAAACTGCTAACTTAACTTATTTCTGTAAATATTAGGATCTAGAAAAGTACTTAGATTCAAGTTCACTTATAAGGATACTTCATGGGCAGTGCCCTCTACCTTCTGTGGTAGCTCATCAAGAGAAATATATTTTGTAGTATTTTTCATTTGCAACAGTCTTTGGGATTTCTCATTTTCTTAAGTTATGTTATTTCCTAATTCTTGGAATGTAGAGGCATAGGCAGAGAAAGAAAAACTCAGGAAAGTACTGACATGATATTTTTTCCCCTAATAAACTACTGAACTTGCATTCTGTAGCTTCTCCATTCCACTGGGCAGAAAGGGGCTTACTGAAGTGTCCAGTCAAATAACTTACAGTCAATTATGGCCTAAAATCGAGTCCCATCTAGTTCAAAGAATTCTCAGGGCTTTCTTCTATTATAGGATAGGCCTAGTTTATCACATGCCAGGTACTATTCTAAGCACTTTACACGAGCGCTCGCAACATTATCTAATCCCTAGTAATGCCTACAACATCCCTATCTTCTATTACTTTCCCTATTTACAGATTGGAAAAGTCGGGCACAGGGAGGGTAAGCCAGGGTTACACAGGTAACCTGGCTACCTGCATATCTAGCCACTGTGCTTGACTGTGAATGGGGGCTGGGAAGAAATAGGAAAGAAGAAAACAGAAGAGAATGGGGTCCCTGAAGCCAGAGACTAGAGAGTTTCTGGAGGTGGAGAGCAGCATAAGCCTGATTGCCAGAGAAGCAGCCATGGAATGTGCAAAGTGGTGAGTGGGGGAGTGGGGCAGTGTGTTGAGGATTAGTGGGAGGTGAGGGCTACAGTCAGGGTAGGGAGGAGTAGTTTGGCCTTAAGGAGGAGGAAAAAAAGTGACAGATTAAGGGGGTGAGTGGGGAAGGACCAAGGGCAGCCACTGCTCGCTGCAGGCAAGTGCCTGGTGATGTGTTCTGCTGCTTTGAGGTTTCTGAGAGAGACTAAAGGTCCTCCTGCCCGGGTTCTTAGGGCTCTGGGGAACCCCTGCTTTCCAGCTCAATTTTAGTGTCAATTTTATGCCAGCTGCTTAAGCAAGCTTTACATAGGAAAGAAATATGAGCCACAGCGGCATCCTTACAGGATTTAAAGGCTCAGTCCTATTTCTTATGATCCAAGGTCTGTCATCCTTTCCTTCTCTTTTCCTTAACTGCCTTCCCTTGCGTGGAGGTAAGGACAGGGTAGCTAATGGGTTAATTCGGAGACAACCACTGAGAGAAGCTTCCTAGAGAGCCCAGGAAGTGGCCTTAGTTGCCATCGAGGCTTCCTGTGCCCCAGCCTCAGCTTCCCTCCTATGTCTGGAGAGTGATCACTTTCACGCCCAAAGACATCCTTTGGTGATACTTACTGTGGGATTCAGAGTGGGATGCCGAGGACGACCCTGCAAAGGCACGGACTATAAGAGAGATCTGTGCAGCTGCGCCTCAGGGTGTGTCCTGGGCCCCTGGGCATGAGAGGAGGGGGACCACTTGCAGTTTTACTGGAAAATTTACCACCTTTCCAGAATCCTCTGAAGATATACAGGTCGCAACTAGAGTGAGACCTGTGTACTGCCTTGGGTCAGAATGGCTAGAGAACCGAGAAAAAACGCAGCCCTGGACGCCCAGTGTGCAGAAGACCAGACGGGGCTCCTGACCGTGAAGGTGGAGAAGGAGGAAGCCTCCGCCTTGACGGCGGAGGTGAGCGCACCCTGCAGCCCTGCTCGGGGCCCCGAACGCTCCCGCCAGCGCTTCCGAGGCTTCCGCTACCCGGAGGCTGCGGGCCCCCGCGAGGCGCTGAGCCGGCTCCGAGAACTCTGCGGACAATGGCTGCAGCCTGAGATGCACAGCAAGGAGCAGATCCTGGAGCTGCTGGTGCTGGAGCAGTTCCTGACCATCCTGCCGGGGAATCTGCAGAGCTGGGTGCGGGAGCAGCATCCAGAGAGCGGGGAGGAGGTGGTGGTGCTATTGGAGTATTTGGAGAGGCAGCTGGATGAGCCGGCGCCGCAGGTAGAAAGAACAGGTTTAGTATCTGAGCTCTGTGGTCTGTTTCCTCCTGAAATCCCAGATCGGAGTGAGGGGCATTCCTTTAAGATCCAGGAGTTCCTCATCTCTTTTTGTACTGTGAACCTCCTTGGCAGTAAGCTGAAGTCCCTTGACTCCTTCTCAAAATTATATTTTTAAATATATAAAGAAACTATAAAGGATTACAAAAGAACACAACTATATTGACATACAGTTAGCAAAGAATTAAATTTGTATTAAAGTCATATATGTGGATTTTTATTACTGCACTAAATAATAAGACCTAGGTACAGGGCTTATAATTGGCAATTTCAAAATGGTGATAAGCATCTATTTGCCTGGTTGTAATGTGGTGTGAAAACATGTGCAGGTTTTGTTGGTGACAAAATCCTGGGTACTGCTTATGCTACCTTGATTTGTTGCTTCCATTCATAACTGAAGGAAATGTTAACTCTCTCTTAAAGACCAGTAAAAATAAGATTAGTTTTTGTCCTGTCTAAGTTCCTGGACCACTTGGGAGAAAGTCCATGGACCACTGGTTATGAACCTCTGGTAGAAAGTGGGCAGATTTTTACCTCCATGTTCTTCCCTGTTTTATGAGGGACTGTTTCCTCTTTGCATCGTCCCGTGTCCCTGTGCACACACCTTCAGAGGACCTGTGTGGCCAAATCTTCTAACCGGTGAGCTGGATACCAAGGTTCTTGACTTAGGTCTATTGCACGCAAGCCCTGTAGCAGTGGGAAGTCATTGCAAATCTCTTAGCTTCATTCTTCATAAAATATGTGGGAAATTCTGAGCTGCATGTGAGACAGTAACTTGAAAACTGTAATTTAACTATAAATGTCTGGAAGAAAACCTACTTTTAATGAGGACATAACTATGTGCCAGGCCCTGTGTTAGGTGGTTTCACATGCTGTGATCTTATTTACTGGTCTCCAAAACCTCATAAAATAGAAATTATTGTCCTCATCTTTCAGATTAGAAAATATATTAGTATTCTTCGAGAATTTAGCACCAGTGTCCAAAGGGTTTTCGTAAACACACAGATGTATATAATGAGGGAGCCTAGAGTAATGGTAAGAACACGGGATCTGGAGTCATTCTGTCTGAGCTCCCATCCTGGTATTGCCACTTATTAGCTGGGTGACATGGGCAAGCTGCTTAAACGCTGTCCACCCTTGGGTGGGTGCGGTGGCTCACGCCCGTAATCCCAGCACTTTGGGAGGCTGAGGCGGGCAGATCACCTGAGGTCAGGAGTTCGAGACCAGCCTGACCAACATGGAGAAACCCGGTCTCTACTAAAAATACAAAAAATTAGCCAGGCATGGTGGCATATGCCTGTAATCCCAGCTACTAGGGAGGCTGAGGCAGGAGAATCGCTTGAACCCCAGAGGCGGAAGTTGCGGTGAGGTGAGATCATGCCATTGCATTCCAGCCTGGGCAACAAGAGTGAAATTCCATCCCCCCCTCAAAAAAACAACAACAACAACAACAAAAATGCTGTCCACTCAGGAGAGAGGATCAGGGCCACATCTCCATTTTCAGCAACTTATCATAAAAATCCAAAATAATAGCTCATAGGGTTGTTATCTATATTAATTGTGTTAATATCATAAGGCTTGTAGGAACAGTGCCTAGAAAATAGAAATCACTTGCACATGGAAAACATAGAAAAGTTGTGTAGATAACTAAAAATCGTGACTTCTAGGTTCCCGTTGGTGACCAGGGACAAGAACTGCTCTGTTGCAAGATGGCACTATTGACACAAACTCAAGGGTCTCAAAGTAGCCAGTGCCAGCCAATGAAGGCTCTGTTCAAGCATGAATCTCTGGGATCCCAGCCCTTACAAGACAGAGGTGAGTATTCTCTTCTGGGTTGTATGAATTCTATAGACTTCATCCAATTTCATTTAAGGATCACCTAAAAGATCCATTTACAGTTACTTTGTATACTCATCACAGAGAGACTGTATTTTAAGACTGAGACTAAAAGAGAAATTTCAAACAATGGTGAAAAACTTTCCTAACCAAACTAGGACACAGTAAATCTGATTTTATTAAAATTGATGTCTAGAAAGAATCGGTTTTTTAAACAACATGGTAATCTCCATTCATTAAAGATATATTTAGGGAGCCCTCATCTATGGTAGCCAGTGTTGTAGGCACTGGGGAGAGAGCCACCAATAAGACAGAATTCTTGCTTTGATGGAGCTTACATTCTAGCAGGGAGGATAGCAAATAAATTAATAATATAATTTTAGATATTGGTAAGTGCTATGAAGAAAATAAGGCAGAATTTGTAAAGCCAGCCAGAACATTCCAGAGATAGTAAGACTGCTGCAAATAAAAGAGTGTAAATCTAAACGCTGTAAAGTCTAACTAGAAGAGTGAAAATCACTTAATAGGAAGCAGCTGTGTGTTCCATGCTGTTCCTCATCTGCTGTGAACATCTGGGCTGATTCCTAAGACATACAACACTTGGACATGCCATCCAACATGCAATCTTTATTTCTCAGCAGAGTTTCTGGCCTAAACCAACTTATTTTCTGCCCCTTGCAAATTGACTTATTATAGGGAAACCTAGGGTTTCTTCTACTTCTGAGTCTGAGCAAGTTCTATTTAAGCAGTCTTCCAGTCTTCCATTGCCTCCTTTCTGGACCCAGCCTTATTTGACTCCTCCTAGTTTTTCTTTTTCTTTTGTCTTTTTTTTGAGATGGGGGTCTCACTCTGTTACCCAGGCTGGAGTGCAGTGGTGAGACCTTGGCTCACTGCAACCTGTCTCCCAGGCTCAAGCAATCCTCCCACCTCAGCCTCCTGAGTAGCTAGGACCACAGGCCCATGCCACTACACCTG
This sequence comes from Hylobates moloch, assembly GCF_009828535.3. Lineage (NCBI taxonomy): Eukaryota > Metazoa > Chordata > Mammalia > Primates > Hylobatidae > Hylobates > Hylobates moloch. The sequence goes on along the minus strand of NW_026652295.1, from coordinate 27,196,594 downwards.
CTAATTTTTTTGTAATTTTGGTTCAGACGGGTTTCTCCAGGTTGCCCAGGATGGTCTCAAATTCCGGAACTCAGGCAACCCACCTGTCTCAGCCTCCCAAAGTGCTGCGATTACAGGGATGAGCCACTGTGCCTGGCCTCCTCCTAGTTTTTCATACCAAGTGGAAAGCATCCTAATATCTACTAAAGACATTTTAACCAAAACAAAACAAAAACAAAAAACCCTCTTTACTCCCCATCTCCTAGCAAAATTCAAAACCCAAAGGTCTTCAAATGGAAAGCTTTGTTTGTTATGTTGCTTTCATTTCACTAGTCCTACCAAGGATTCTGCACGTGGTTTTTGTATATCTGCAGAGCGCACCAGACTTCTTTCGGCCCTAGGGCTGGAGCTGGTGGGAATCAGGCAATTTTGAAAGGAACACATTCTGTATAAACTTATTGGCAAGAACTTACTGCCCCAGTTTTTGAACTTGGATTTTGCAAGGTGGGGAGCCTGAATACTAGGGTAGTTCTCATCCAGAGCTTCTTTCTTTCTTAGTTCTCCAGGTTCCTGGGCTTGCCCAGGGAGGGTGCTGCAGAGAAGATGCAATGGTAGCTTCCAGGCTCACTCCAGGGTCCCAGGTGAGCTGGAGCTCCTCTCCCTCCCCAACGCCCCATACCTTTCACTACTGTTGGGCTCCGCATTAAGTTCCTCCCTCCCCGGTCCTACCCCACCCCTATGCTAGATCTACATGAATTTGAGTTTCCTCATCTATTCCAAAGTTGCATATAATTGTCCACCTTCATTTTGGTGCCCACCTAAGAGGACTTTCCTGTTGCACAACAACCTTGGAATTTTCTTTGTAATTCTCAGATCTTTCCTACTATATTTCTTCGGTCAGCCTCTTCCTCAATGTGATTTTTCTCCTTCAACAAGGGCAGTTCCGCAAAAGCAAACTGAAGGTTTTGTTGGGATGGTCATTCTGTTTCGCTTTTTAAGATATAATAAGCTGTGCTGTTGGTGAGGCATATAAAGGCCTGGCCCTTGTCCTCAAATAACTTATACTTGAAAGGTCAGATAAGGCATAGTATCTTGAAGTTATTTGTATTACAATATGAACAATCTTTTCTCAACCTAGATTTCAATTTACTACTCAGCCTTTCCTGTCCTGCTTGAAGATCTCAGTGTTTGAGGCTGTGTAGTATCCTTTTTTTCCCCTAATTTTTCTCACTTCAGTCCTAGATTTCATTGTATTTTTGAAGCTATTAATGTAAATGAACCCCTACTCTCACTTTGCCAAAGCATACTGCAAATCTTGAAAATTTTGGACATAGTTCCATTCCTTTCGCTACATTGACCCTTGTCTTCCAACCCTTTTTACTTTCTGGACTGTTTAGATATTTATATGAAAGTACTTATCCTAAAATATGTGTAATATTTCTTTCATTTGGCAGGTTTTTTTTATAAAGATGTTATTAGAGATAAAGCTAAATTGGTGTAGGTGTGCCACACTTGCTCTTTTTTAAAGAGCCTCTTTAAAGGGGATGTTCATTCTTTGCTTTGGGGGTAATTTTGGGCAAGAGGAGCTAGTTAGGATTACCTGTTGTTTTAGGGGTTGCTGAAAATGGAAGATGTGGCCCTGACCCTCACTCCTGGGTGGACACAGCTGGATTCATCTCAGGTGAACCTCTACAGAGATGAAAAGCAGGAGAACCATAGCAGCCTGGTCTCCCTTGGTAAGACTGAGACACTAATTTGTCTTAAGATTTCTTGGCATTCTTTGCGTATTAGAACCTATTGGGCTGTTAGAAGCTGTTGAGGCCCCATTATGTTTGGATTCAGAATCACCATTCCTGAAAGCCTGTTACTGACTACTAGCTCCTTACTCCTTCTGACCTTGCTTTCTCCTCTGCCATGCCAGTGTTCTAGTTAGGATAAGTGGGATGAAATTGACACAACTCTTTGTACAGGTCTGGCTCATAGGAGATGCTCAGTAAATGTTGATGTCCTCTTGTTGCTATCCCTGACTGAAGAGGAAAGCTGGGGGGCCTCTTCAGGAAATGGGCCATGGATTCAGAATGTGAGAGCTAGAAGCAACCTTAGATATCAACTACAGACCCTGACCTTAGGGGTGAGGGTGCAGAGGCATAGATTACCTCACTTGTTTGAAATCTCATAGCTTATTTGCGGCACAGTGGGGGCTCTAACTCAGAACTCCTAGCGTCAATGCCAGTTCTGTTTGAGAACTTTGCCTCTGCCTGGGGCACAGTTAGAGACGACGGCCCATGTCATTGATCCATCACCAATTTCTAGTCTTTGCTTTTGCCATTTCTTGCAGATGCTTCAGAAATCCTTCCACTTGCCCTGTTACTATCACCCTCTGCTCAGCCCTTTCAAAATCTAATCCTAGGTGCATGGCCCTGCCTTACTATTCTTAGAGCTTAGAACTACCACATATGTCCCCTGCATAGTCCTGGGTCCTCACCATTTTCCCTCCACTCCCAGTTTGTACCCTTCCAATGGCCCCATTCTCATTCTCAGGTCTCCTTCCTCCCCAGCACCCCTGTTCTCCCGTTTTATTCCCATTCTTATTCTAGCACTTAAATCCTCATCCTGGGCATATATAGACTTCTGTAATTCTTGCCTCCCTGGTACTCATCACAGAGCTTTCCTCCCATGGCAGGACATAACCCACAGTTGCCGGCCATTTGTTGTTTCAGGTGATGGAATACAGACTAAGAGCAGGGACTTGCCTCCAGTCAAGAAGCTTCCAGAAAAGGAGCATGGGAAGATATCATGCCACCTGAGGGGAGACATTGCCCAGATTCCTACATGTGCAGAAGCTGGTGAACAGGAGGGCAGGTTACAAAGAAAGCAGAAAAGTGCCGTAGGGAGTAGGCGACATTATTGCCATGAATGTGGAAAGAGTTTTGCTCAAAGTTCAGGCCTGACTAAACACAGGAGAATCCACACTGGTGAGAAACCCTATGAATGTGAAGACTGTGGGAAGACCTTCATTGGGAGCTCTGCCCTTGTCATTCATCAGAGAGTCCACACTGGTGAGAAGCCATATGAGTGTGAAGAATGTGGTAAGGTCTTCAGTCACAGTTCAAACCTTATCAAACACCAGAGAACCCACACTGGGGAGAAGCCCTATGAATGTGATGACTGTGGGAAGACCTTCAGCCAGAGCTGCAGCCTACTTGAACATCACAAAATTCATACTGGGGAGAAGCCATATCAGTGCAGTATGTGTGGCAAAGCCTTTAGGCGGAATTCACATCTCCTGAGACATCAGAGGATTCACGGTGATAAAAATGTTCAGAATCCTGAGCATGGGGAGTCCTGGGAAAGTCAGGGTAGGACGGAAAGCCAGTGGGAAAATACTGAGGCTCCCGTGTCTTATAAATGTAATGAGTGTGAGAGAAGTTTCACACGGAATAGAAGTCTTATTGAACATCAGAAAATCCACACTGGTGAGAAACCCTATCAGTGTGACACATGTGGAAAAGGTTTCACTCGAACTTCATACCTTGTTCAACATCAGAGAAGCCATGTAGGGAAAAAAATTCTTTCACAGTGACCCATGGTATTCATGCCAACATTGGTGCTCATTTGTCACTGAACTGAAGCCACCCTGGAGCCCTTAATGGTTACAGAAATTGTGGACCAGGGCTTTATTTACCACTATACATCATCGGGTATTGGAAAATGTAGTCTGGCTGAGATGATGAGTTATCTTCTACATTCTAGAAAGTAATTGGAAGAAGAAGTCATTTGATAGGAGGCCATGGGAGAGTGGTCTGGAAGTTGTAGGACCTAAAATAGTTTGTTCTCACCCAGTGGATTTAAATGGCCTTCTGGACTTGTTAATTGCCCTCAGCCAGCACTTTAGGACATCTGGTTGGGTGGCTCTGGTCTGGGGGGCTGCTGCTCTGACCATTCATTTTGCCTCTAATGAATCTTTCACAAATTGGTCAGATCCATGAGGTCTTTTGCTCTTCTTTGTGCCTTGTACGATAGGTGCTAATAAACATTTATTAAATGTACCAGTAAAATGGCCTTTGTAGGTCCAAAAATTTGATGTTGTCTATATTTCTGAGAAATTTCTAACATGCCATTTGGGTTTATGTATTATTCTCTGAAGTTCTAGATTCTGGGTCAATCTAGTGTATTTGTTGCCACGTACATACTGTTTTCAGAATTGGGGTGGGGGGATCCATATTTCTCTACCATGATAGTACAGATGAGAAGAATGCCTTAAACAGCTTCTTTATCATTAAGACATTGTGAGATTGCTCCATCCGTAGAACTCCACTGTTTAGTCAATGTTGTTAGTTTACATTAATTTTGCTACTCTTCGGGGGAATCTTTCACATTCAGGTAAATAAAAATCAACTTATCGAGTTAGATCAAAATGATTATTATGAATTTTGAACACATTATGTAACACTTGCCATCTTGTTTCTTACCTTTTAGTTATCTTGGGCCTAACCAAGTGCTAAGATGTCATCTGTGTCCCTCTTCCCCAGTTTATAGCTGACTGTGCATCAAGGCTTATGCCAGCTAAGCTTAAACTTTCTCCAGGTCCGAAGATTCATACCAAATATTTATAATTATTATTCATGGTTTCAAAACTTCCCTGTCAGTTGGGGACAGGAAGATCAGGTTACAGGCAGCCTATGAGGATAGAAACTCACATCTGAGTGGTAGGAGAAAATGTATCTGTTCAGGCTGGGTGCCATGGCTTACACCTGTAATCCCAGCACTTTGGGAGGCTGAGGCGGGCAGATCACATGAAGTCAGAAGTTTGAGACCAGCCTGGTCAACATGGTGAAACCCCATCTCTACAAAAAATACAAAAATTAGCCAGGCACGGTGACACATGCCTGTAATCCCTGCTACTTGGGAGGCCGAGGTAGGAGAATTGCTTGAACCTGGGAGGTGGAGGTTGCAGTGAGCCGAGATGGTGCCACTGCACTCCAGCCTGGGTTTCAGAGTAAGACTCTGTCTCAAAAAAAAAAAAAGAAAAAGAAAATGTGTCTGTTCAGAAGCACATTGGGAATCCTAGGTATCTGATGAAAAAGATTGTACAATATCCAGAGTGTTGATATGTGATGTCAAGTCTCAATGCTGTGAGTTATTCACAGGAAATAAGAATTTTTTGATATCTTCTGCTTTCACCCAAATCACCTGCGATGCTTAAAGACTGATTTCTTCCGAAGTGCTCAAGTGCCTATTACTATCTTCCAGCATTGCCAGACTGTCATGAATGGATCCTGCTTCTGATGAAATCCCTGACCATGTTTTATTCAGTCAGCAGCATGGTGTTCTTGTCTATCCTCAAATACCCTTTCTTGATTTCTGCTCTGAAATACCACAGGCTGACCAGAGACTTATAAAACCATAGAGCTCTCTCTTTATTAATTCCCTACAATCTTTTATTGCCTTCATTATCTCTTTCTTTTCAGTCTAATTTAAAACTTCTTTAGCATTCCAAAGTTCTGTAGACTTTCTCCACTCAATATTTTCTAGCCTTTTAAAATTTCTTTAAAATCAGCATTATTTATGTTATTTCCACAAAGCTAGCCATTTCCTTTTCTCCTTTTTCACTTCTCCTAAATATTTGCTAAATAGCTCTGATTTTACACACTCAAACTCATTACAGACAACTCTATTCACTTTTCTGTGATATTTGTTTCTGATGTTACATGAAGAGATATATGTGAAAGCCTTTTACAAACCAGAAAGCATTATACGAATATAACTTGCTGAGATTAACTAAGGACCACTGTGCCTCCTTTCACTCCTGTGCCTCCAAGCCTAAAAGTCTTCTCTGTAGAGGAGGGAAATATTGTAGAAAAGTACTTTTCAGTGTCTGCTATGCTAGAAAAGGGAAGAAATAAAGCCTCTATTTGTGTGTGTGTGTGTGTATACACACTTAGGCTTAGGCCTTTAGTACAATCAGGTTGGTAAGACTTGCACACAAATAAGGCAGTGTAACGATAAATGCCTTATGAGTGGTAAACTGAGGCTTGTAGAAATTCGGAGAAGGAAAAGGATACTTCCAGCTGTGCAAGCTATTATTATATGGACAGGGTGACATGTTAGAAAGCTGAGTGGACTCACAACAACTTTGTCCAATTGAGTAAATAAAGCAAGTTTTAAGAGATAGGGACATTGTAGGGGCCTTCAGTGCCAGAGCAAAAAGTTTAAATTTTATTCAGTAAGCACTGGGGAGCCATGATATTTTATAATCAAAATATTATCTAGGAAACTTTATCTGGTGTATTGTATAATATCAAATAAGAAAATTATTTTGCTTACAGTCTTTTAGATACTCCACTTTTGTATAAAACAGAGGTTTATAAATAGCTGAATTATAGAATGAGTTTATCTGTAGCCTATTGAAAAGGATGGCCAAAAAAGTAATTTTCCGATGAAATTAGATCCAGTAAAATAAACTACTTAGTTAAGATATAAGCAGTATATAAAGCACAATAAAATGCCACTTTTCATATTTTCTTAAATTGTTTTTAGGAATTTTAGTGGTGACTAGTCTGCCATTCTATTTCATTTCTGTAACTGAAGCAGTGCGGAAATCTTCTATTTTCTTTTTTCTCCCTTTGCTTGAATAGTAACTGGTTATAGCACTTTTTCTACTTCGATAGAATGAACGGTTATAATGAAAAAAGCTTTTGATGAATGGCACTCTTGGATTTGTTCTTAATTTTGGCAAAGATGTATATAATTCTGCAAAAGACTTTCTCTGCCTCTTCCTTTAGTGAGAAAAAAAAAGTAGGAGTGACAACTTACCTCATAGGATTCTGAGGATCTGCTTATACAAATAAGAAGTGCTATGTAAAAACTCTGAAAATGTTGCTAATTGGTAGAGAAATGGAGATTAACACTATGTTAATGGAAACCTCCATATAAAGGGATTATAATTGTTTAATAATAAAGACTATATTTTAAAAGTGTCCTGTAACTATTTGACAGTATTGGTCTTCTTATCTTCTAATAATTTCCCAAGTCTATCTGGTACCATTTCCTCAATTATTCATGATAAGAACTTTAACCACTAAGTAAATTCAGTTTATCTACTTTTCTCTAAACACCTGTTTTAGTCCATTCTTTGTTTTTCCTCATGATAGTCAAAATTGGGTCTGATAGATTCAAATGAGGAAGCTTTATTTTTCAGTCAGCTTTGTATAAGTAGTGTCTATTTTGTACATTTTAAAGGGAGTTGCTATGACAGAAATTTTTCGGGATGACTACTTTCCAGGACTACTTTCTTGTGAACTTTTTTGTTATGTATCATGTTCCCTTATTATAGAAATATCCTTTCATTGTTGTATTTACTCAGATTTCTTACTTGGTTTCTGGCATTTGCAGTCCCCTTCTATTTACAATGTCAACCTATGACCCTGGAATTTGAATGCAGCAAGATTTCCTGGACTCCTTTCCCAACTGATGGTTGAACATTGGGGTATATTTTTTGAATTGGAATATTACCCAAAATCCTCTGCACACTTCTTCAAATTCCTGTTTTTACTGCCATTTCTAAGGTTGGTACTTCAAGGTTTTCAGGGATCTAGGAAAGCAATCCTAATGTAACGTATTTGTATACAAGTAATAAACCATATGATTATTCTTTTCCTCTGAGTGAATTCTTAAATAGATAATGGATTGCATAATTTCCAAACTGTCAGAAAATAACTATCATTTCAGGTATTAACTAAAGCATTAAAACCTTTAACAATTTTCTCCCTTTTTTCTTTCCCACCAGTTCTGCCCATAAGCATTGGGAGCTTGGGAAATGGAGTTTGTAGCCTTACAGACCCACTTACAGCACAGGATATATAAGGCCTGCTGAGTGGCCGAGAGATATGAGGGATACAAGAGATATATGAGATATATGACTGGCTTTTCATTGTAACCTCAGCACCTAAAAGAGTTCCTCTTAGATCAGTGAATGTGGAAATTGGCTGACTCAACTTTTTCTTTTGTATTATTTAAGTAAATCAAGATTCCTTGCCAGCCAAAGTATTTGCATATCTGCTTCCAGAAATACTTGGCTTTCCCTATTTCTAAACAAGTTATGTATTCCTAACCATTCATTCAACAACCCCCAATTGCTTATGTCATGTCTATGCTCAGGCACTAAGGCAATAAAGATGAACAAGATGTTGTCTTTGCCCGGGAAAAGCTCGAGAGCTACTCTCTATTTTTACCTGCTAGGTTTTGATTTGTAGCTTACTTTTAAGGTAGATTCAGAGGCTGATCATTTCTCACCACCTCCACTGCTACCATCCTGATCTGAGCCACTCTTGCTCTCCCATGATTATTACTATGGAAGCCCACAAATGAGTCCCCTTACAGTTTCTTCTCAATATATCAGTCAGAGTAACCCTTTTTAAATTCCTGCATAATCTAAGTTGGATCACACACATCATTCTTCCACTCAAAACCCTGCAATGGTTTCCATTTTCACCAAAATTAACAGCCTAAGCCCTTACAGAAGTAGGCAAGGCTCTTCACAGTCTGGCTTCACATTACCTCTCTGACCTCAATGTTTTTTGTGTGTTTTGTTTTTTGTTTCTGTTTTTGAGGCAGGGGTCTCACTCTGTTGCGATTTACCTATATAACAAACCTGTGCATGTACCCCTGAACCTAAAATAAAAGTCTAAAAAGAAATACTTAAAGTGTTAAAGAATACAACTGTCAATCTTCTGAGCAGACTGAGTTAATGAGGGCTCTCTAACTTACTGCAGACACATGGAAACTACCATTCAGGGGTGACGGTTAAATGAAAACATGTTAACACAAAGCCTGAGAGAATCTGCAGTTGCTAAACAAACCACTGAAGCATGTGCTTCAGTGAGAAGAAAAATGAATCTTCAAGAAAGCTCCAGTGAGTAAAACCAATTTGTTAAAATGTATACATGGAAATCTACATTAATGACAAAAATCCAATAATAACAACAATGATAATAACAATGATCACTTTGGGGGAAAGAAAGCTTAAAAACAAGTAGAAATAAAATATTAATCAAAAATGTTATATAATATTGGAGGGGGTTGATAGGAGGCATTCCAAGTTTTGTATAATATGGAGAAGGGTGAGGAAAGAGATTAGTTTCATAATCTCACAAGCCAGGTGGGCAAATGGACATTTTATGCCCATGTGTAAATGTATAGTTTTCAGACATGTAAATAGGGGGAAAAGAAGAAAATATAACCAACACAAGACAAGAACTAACAAAAAATCAAAGAAAGATCATGAAAAATAGAATGACAAAATCAGGTGGTGGAAATAAATCAGTAATCATTAACAAATATCTATGGATGAAATGGATTCATAGTTATAAGATTTGGACATACAAATATTGTAAAAGGATATTAAAATCAATTAAAAAACATACTGCTTAGGAACGCATATATATGCAATAAAATTATATATAAAAAAGGAAAGCAAGAAATGATAAAATTGGGATTCAGGATGATGTTCCCTCAACTGGAAGAAGTCAGGTGGCTGAAATAAGGAGTACTAAATGATTAGATGTATATGTGGTTTTCAAGGTCTTTTGTTTTGAATGGCAGGTTAAGGAGTGCTAAATTAATTATTAAAAATAACTACTTAAATTAAGAAAGCAATCATCAAAAGCATGCCATTCGTGGGCTGACATCGTTTGGATCTGTGTCCCCATGAAATTTCATGTCAAATTGTAATCCTCAATATCGGAAGTAAGCCCTAGTTGAGAGGTGATTGGATCACGAGGGTGTGTTTCTCATGAATGGTTTAGCACTATCCCCCTTGGTATTGTCCTTGCAATAGTGAGTTCTCGTGAGACTGGGCTGTTTAAAAGTGTGTGGCATCTTCCCCCTCTCTTTCTTGCATCTGCTCTGGCTATGTGACATGCCCAGTCCCTTTTCACCTTTTGCCACGATTGTAAGCTTCCTGAGGCCTCCCCAGAAGCTAAGCAGAGCCAGCATCATGCTTCCTGTACAGGATACAGAAACATAAGCCAATTAAACCTCTTTTCTTTATAAATTACCTAGTCTCAGGTATTTCTTTAGAGCAATGAGAGAATAGACTAATACATGGACCAATGATATTAGCATGTTATGAATCACATAAAGGAATATAAATAATACAATTCTGTGCACTTGATATCCAAACGAAATCATTTTTTAAAATGCAAAGGGATGAGAAAGAGATACTAAGCTAATAATCTCTGAAAGATTTTGGCCTAGTTACATTAATATCGGACCACACAAGCATTGTTAGCAATAAAAAACATCATGACTAAAGGAATAATTCCTCAAGAAGACATGCAATTCCTGAACTTCTATATACCTCAACTCATAACCTTAGAATATGCAAAGCAAAACTGACATAATACAAGGAGAAACTGACAAGTCTTTTCCCCACAGCAAAGTATTAACAAACCTCTCCCAATAATCAATAGATCAGGCCAGGTGGAGTGGCTCACACCTGTAATCTCAGCACTTTGGGAGGCCAAGGCGGGTGGATCACTTGAGGCCCAGAGTTCAAGACCAACCTGGCCAAGATGACGAAACCCCAATTCTACTAAAAATACAAAAATTAGCCGGGCATGGTGACATAAGCCTGTAATCCCAGCGATTCAGGAGGCTGAGGTTGCAGTGAGCTGAGATTGTGCCACTGCATTCCAGCCTGAGTGACAGAGCGAGATTCTGCCTAAAAAAAAAAAAAAAATCAGAGGGCAAACAAAAACTTAGGCTATAGAAAAATTTGAATACAGTTAACAAACTCAAAAAACTGATATTTTAACAACAGAAAATCTGTTAATTCACTACATTAAGATCAAAGGAGGAAACGCTATACCATCATTTTAACATAAGCAGAAACATTATTTGATAAAATTCAATACTCATTTGTGACAAAGACTTTTAGTAAATGAGGACTAAATGGGAATGTTCTTAATATTATGGAGGATAATTATCAGAAACTCACAACAAATATGATATGAATTATTAGATGAGTCCATTCAAAATCAGGAATAAGATGACTATTAGTATGATTTCTACCTAACATTGTCCTGGAGAGATTGGCCACTGCATCAAGACAAGAAAGGGTAATAAGAAAGGCAAGAAATAAAACCCTCCTTATTCACAACAATATTATTTTAAAAATTCAATGTTAGTTCTCAAACAGAGCTAAAGAAACAATTGAGGGAGATGTTTTGAGAGCAGAACAGAGGTAGTGAGTGGGGTGGGAAGAGCAGGGAAGGAAAGAAGTTAGGATCAAAGAACATTTAGATGGATTAGTTGAGACTATTGCAGAACAAATGGAATTTACGTAATGATTAAATGATAAGTTAGGGTATAGACATATATGAAAAAGAGAATTTCATTCAATACAGAAACCTTTACTTTTTAATATTAATTTACTTTTAAAACCCATGTGAGTACAGTCTGTAATACACTTTAAAAAAAAAAAGAGGCAAAAGAAAGTCTCACAAAAACTCCAACTTAAAACTCTCTCACTAGTATGTCAGATACTCCTTTTGCCTTGGCACATTATATGCAAATTTGGTAGTATCTCTTTCTATTTGTTTGATGCAGCATTTTATAGATTACATTGTCCTTTCATATAGTCATGTGCCACATAATGTTTCAGTCACCTAGTGACATTGTAGCTATCTTAACAGCTTAGTGTAATGCATTATTCATGTGTTTGTAGTGATGGTGTCAACAAATATTTTAAAAATAAATTTGGTGTAGTCAAAGTGTACAATGTTTATAAAGTCTACAGCAGTGTAAGGTCTTCACATTCACTCTTCACTCACTCACTGACACCCTGAGCAACTTCCAGTCCTACAAACTGCATTCATGGTGTCCTATACAGGTATACCGTTTTTTTATCTTTCACATTGCATTTTTACTAGATTTTTCTATGTTTAGATACACAAATACAGCATTGTGCTACAAATGTCTGCTGTATTCAACACAGTAGCATGCTGTACACGTTTGCAGCCTAAGGGCAACAGACTATACTATCTACCCTCGGTGTGTAGTAGGGTATACCATCTATGTTGTTTAAGTATATTCTATGATGCTTGCACAGTGACAAAATCATACAACAGCACATTTCTCAGGGTGTATCCCTGTCATTTATAGGACTGTAATTGCTATCTGCTGTTTTTCAAAAACAATCCTGCAAATAGGAGGATAGGTGAAGAAACTGGGGCCTGAGAGGTTAAGTGTGGTGATGGATGCCAGTGGTATCCTGCCCAGGTCCCCTTTTCCAAGTCAGTACACCCATTCTTCAGTTGCCAGGAAGGTCAGTGCACCCATTCCCTGATTATCATGAGCACTGGCTGCTAATGGCTCACAGTCATCACCTTCTCTGAAGAATTGTCCTTGGACAAAGGGAGATAATCTATTCTCTCCGGGAAGTCCTCAATCCACAAGGCACTGATTGAGGTGCAAAAGGCTGGCCCCTTGCCTCAAGGGTAAGTTTTGTTCCAAAGATCCTTCTTCCAAAGTAGACTAAACTAGACTTAAGCTCAGACCATATCTTGCTCAGCCCATTTCCTCTTCCATATCTTGCTTCCCTCTCTGCCTTGCAGCTTTTTTCCTGCAGCTTATTTTGCCTCAATAAATTCCCTAGACTTGAATCCATGCCTAGGCTCCACTTCTAGGAAACCCAACCCAAGTGACTTATCCAAGGTCCAAACTCTAGAATTGATTAGGCATGGACTCCATCTCAGGGGTCCTGACTCCTGGTTCACTCGTTTTTTAACTATACCATGTGGGATTGAGAGGTAACAAAAAAAGAGAAGAGGCTTACTTTAATATTTAAATTTTTGAATTTTAACTCACTCAGGACGATTAATGTCATCAGTAATAGGTAATTCCCATACCATTTGTTTGGTATAGGAAGGTATTATATTTAACATTTCTGTCAGATGATCCTGGAGTTTATCCTTTAAACCTACTATGACACGAAAATTCTTCTTAGGCTTCCCTACAATGTGTAGAACTTTTTCCTGATGCAAAAGGAGAAATGGGTGTCTTAGTTTAAGCTGATATTTTGTGGAGATTTTAGGTGATGCTACATATTATGTAATTTATTTTCCCTCTGATGGGAAAGTGTTGCTAAGGGTTTTGCCTTAAAATCCAACTTCCTTGGCCACTCATTCAGCGGAGAAACAAGAAAAAAGAAACATTTTACAATCTGCTCTGTCTCTGAAGTCTGCTACCTGAGAGATTCCTCTGCACAATAAAACTTGATCTCCACAATCCTTTACCTTAGCCTAAACATTCCTTTCCATTAATCCCAGGTCTTCAGATAAACTCAACCAATTGTCAAGCAGAAAATGTTTAAATTTACCTATAGCTTGGAAGCTCACGCTTTGATTTGTCCCGCCTTTCTGAACCAAACCAATCTATTTCTTAAATGTATTTGATGGATGTTTCATGCCTCCCTAAAATATATAAAACCAAGCTGTACCCTGACCACCTTGGGCACATGTTCTCAGGACCCCCTTGAGGGCTGTGTCACAGGCCATGGTCACTTGTATTTGGCTCAGAATAAATCTCTTCAAATATTTTACAGCGTTTGACTCTTTCCGTCAACAAGTTCATGGGGTTCACTATGCTATTCCACTTCTGTTTGAATCTTATATAAAAGAGTTAAATTACACAATCCCCAATTCAAGATTTGGCTGCTCTGCAACACATTTAGGAGTTACTGAAAACAGTGCAAAACTCAACTGTGTGTGGACTCATCCTGAGCAAATTGCAGCACTTCTCCTTTTCCACCTCTCAGGAAACCTCTGAATATTTAAATCAAATACATGAAAGGGAAGAGATGGGGTTGCAGCCTTAGTAATCATAAAAGGGAGTAAGGGAGGGCAGGCAAAGAGCCTTGGGAAACCTCAAGCCTCAAGTCTTTAGCCCTACGAAGGGGAGATTCCTCCTCTCCATGAGTAAACTTCACTGAGAAAGAGCTTCCTCTGGGGCAGAACACTTAAGGCTATGTAAGTATTCTCCAGTTTTTAAAAAAATTTTCTTCCTTTTAAAATTTTTTGATGGAGGCAGCATAATTGATTTTTTTTTTTTTTTTGAGACAAGGTTTCTGGGTTTGTTTTGTTTTGTTTTGAGACGGGGTCTCTCTCTGTGGCTGGGCTGGAGTGCAGTGGCATGATCACTGCATCTCAAACTCCTGGGTTTAAGTGATCCTCTCACCTCAACCTCTTATCTGGGGACTACAGGCACACACCACTGCACGCAGCTAATTTTTAATTTTTTTTTTGTAGAAACAGGGTCTCACTATGTTGCACAGACTGGTCTTGAACTCCTGGCCTCAAGCAATACTGTGGCCTTGGCCTCCAAAAGCTCTGGGATTACAGGCTTGTACCACCACACCTGGCGTACAATTGATTTTCTTAAAGATCTACACAGGGAAGAAATTTTTTTCTCTAGACCTAAGCCAAGCAAACAGAAGAGAAAGACTGAGGACATTTTGGACAGTAGCTAGCATCTTACCTGGATTAATCCAGTTCTCTGATGTGGCCTGGTACTCAGGATACAGATGACTTTCTAACACTGAAGATGTGATAGAAAAACTCTAAGGGAGTTCCAGGTGACTAAAATGTAGGAATCTGATATCAGTATAAAGCCTGACATCATAAAGAAATTGAGATTTGGAGTTAAAAGCCAAGGTTTAACTAAAAAGGTGTGATGTTATAAGTTAACATTAGGGGAACCTAGGTGAAGGGAATATGAGAACTCCATCTCTGCAACATTTCCGTAAGTCTAAAATTATTCCAAAATTAAAGCATTACTAAAAATAAAAGTTCAGGATTTCAGCCTTGGCTCTGATGCTTGGATTTTCTGAGCCTTAGAGTCCTCATCTGTAAAATGGGATAATGATAACTAGCTCATTTCCTTGTGTGGCTGTTGTGAGGACCAACTATGGTTAAGTAAGTGGACACACACTGTAGACACTGAAACACACAGCCAATGCTGGTCACTTTCCAAGGGAGAGTCACGTAGGTGTCAGAGAGAAGCAGTAAGGTAGAAAAGGTGTTTATAATGTAGACCCTGGTCACAGGGAACACCAAAGACCCAATTGTTATAAACCATCAGTAGAACTCTGTTATCCTTTGTAGTTAAACACAGATACCAAATCTTTCAGGCATGTTGGCTGTGGCAGTGTCATTTATTATTAGAAGGGTTTAGCAGCCATCTCAAAAAAATAAATAAATAATAAATAAGAGGGACACAGCTAGTAAGAATAAGAAAGAGGTAAAACGAACAAAAGAGAAAACAGTAGCTTCAAACACCCAACTTTCCTTTAAGGAAGTCCCTGGGCCATAAGTCAGTATTTGTTTCAAACACACTTCATGGAGAAATGAAGAGACAGGCATTTTCTAGTCTCAACCTACCCCACACGACTTGGCTGGTGATCTGGAAAACTTGCTCATAGCAAGCCCTAGACCAGCTCAGCCACTGTGTGGATCTTCTGATGGCGAATGAGGTTGCAGTGTCGATTAAAGCTTTTCCCACATTCAATGCACTGGTGAGGTCGCTCCCCTGTGTGGCTTCTCTGATGTTCAATGAGAAATGAACGCCGACTGTAGCTCTTACTGCACTGGCTGCACTGATACGGCTTTTCTCCTTTGTGGATTCTCTGATGCTGGATAAGACCCGCACTCTGACTGAAGGCCTTCCCACACTCCTTACAGTGGTACCGTTTCTGTATATTGTGGATTCCTCGGTGATTAAAAAGACCAGAACTTCGACTGAAGGCTTTCCCACATTCATTACATTCATAAGGTCTTTCTCCGGTATGAATTCTTTGATGTCGAATGAGACCTGAGCTCTGAGTAAAGCTCTTCCCACATTCATCACATTTGTGTTGCCCCTCTCCTAAGAGGTTTCCCCACTGCCTCTCTATCCTATCCTTATGTTCACCAACTTCTCCATGTGGGGGATCCTGCTGTGATACCTCCCAGGTCTGCTCATTAAACATTTTCCCATGTGGTTCCACTATCTTAGGACAGTCTTTCCTTAGCACCAACTCTCTGTCCTCAGTCTTGGTTAGTTCATCTGAAACAAAGAAAAAGGCTAGGTAAATGTCACTTGTTCCCTGAGCCTATGGGAAGGTGACTATGTCTATAAAAATATATCATAGAAAAGGAAGTGGGCTAGAAACAGAAGGGTTAGTGTGGTAACACCTTCCCCTAGGTAAGGAGGAAAGTTTGCCCTCTTTGGCAAAATGCAGGTCAGTCCATCCCCATGTAAACTTGGCCTGGGGAGTTGTTTTTTGAGCCAGAGTGTCACTCTGTAGCCCAGGCTGGAGTGCAATGGTGTGATCTCAGCTCACTGCAGCCTCCATTTCCCAGGTTCAAGCAATTCTCCTGCCTCAGTCTCCTAAGTAGTTGAAACTACAGGCACGCACCCCCACGCCCAACTAATTTTGTATTTTTAGTACAGACGGGGTTTTGCCATGTTGGCCATCCTGGTCTTGAACTCCTGACCTCAGCTGATCCACCCACCTCAGCCTCCCAAAATGCTGCGATTACAGGCATGAGCCACTGTACCCAGCTGGCAGTATTTTTTTTATACTTCTTCATGGGGAAGGATGGGTAAAGATTAGGGTGGCTTCTCTGGAGTATTCCCTTATACCTCTCTCCCCTTTCTGAGATAACCTCAAAGTGACCCTTTCCAAGGAAAGTTACTTCATGTATTCATTCATTCATTTTCAGAACAAGTATTAAACTTCTACTATTTAGGTGCTTCAGGCAGTACAGTAGTCCCCACTTATCTGTGGTTTTGCCTTTACAAAGTTTCAGCTACCCACAGTCAATCACAGTTCAAATATACTAAATGGAAGATACCAGAAGCAAACAATTTTTTTTTTTTTTTTTTGAGATGGAGTCTTGCTCTGTCGCCCCTTGGCTCACTGCAACCTCCGCTTCCCGGGTTCAAGCGATTCTCCTGCCTCAGCCTCTCGAGTAGCTGGGACTACAAGCACACATCACCATGCCTGGCTAATTTTTTTTTTTTGGTATTTTTAGTAGAGATGAGATTTCGTCATGCTGGCCAGGCTGGTCTCAAACTCCCGGCCTCACGATCCATCCGCCTTGGCCTCCCGAAGTGCTGGGATTACAGGTGTGAGCCACCCCAACCGGCACAAACAATTCTCAAGTTTTAAATTTGGCACCATTCTGAGTAGTATGATGAAATCACATGCCATCTGGCTCTGTCTCACCCAGGACATGAGTCTTCCTTTTGTCCAGCATATCCACACTGTACATGCTGCCTGCCTGTTGCACACCTAGTAGCCATCTTGGTTATCAGATTGACTGTTGCAGAGTCTCAGTGCTTGTATTTACATACCCCTTATTTTACTTAATAATGGCCCCAAAGTGCAAAAGTAGTGAGGCTGGCATATTATTATAATTGTTCCATTTTATTATTAGTTATTGTTGTTAATCTCTTACTATGCCTAATTTATAAATTAAACTTTTTCTTAGGTATGTATAGGAAAAAAATAGTATATACAGGGTTCAGTATTATCCTTGGTTTCAGGCATCTACTGGGAGTCTTGGAATGTATCCCCCTTGAATAGTGAGGACTACTATACTTTAGGACTTTCAAATCCACAATTATCCAAGGTGCATTCCCATCATAAGACCTTTGTTCTAGTGCTTCTCTCTTCCTGGAAACTTCTCACCTCAAATGAAAGCAAGGCCCACTCTCTCGCTTCCTTTAAGTCTTTGTTCAACTCACCTTCTCAATAAGGTCTATCTTAATTCTATTTAATATCACAATCTGTTTGCCTTATCCATAGCACTCTTAATCTCCCTTATCCTGTTCTATTTTTGCCTTATTCCATAGGCTTATCACCTTTTAACACATTGTATCATTTCTTTACTTTTATATTTATTATTATCTCCCTCTTGCTACAATATAATCTCTATGAGAGGAGAATCCTTCTGTTTTATTCCTGAGAATCATGCCTGGCACATAGTCTGATTTCACTTTGCAACCCAGAAAAAGGCCGAGGACAACAGACCCAGGCCTCCTCTTTTGACCAAAATATTTGCCTCTTTCTCCCACATCTAACTGTCCTGTCTCTCACACACAAGAATAGGTACCTCTTAGGACTCCTCTGTTGTTAGGCCGTGTTTCTCCTCCTCCTTTTAGCTGGGGGATTACAACAGTTTTGGAAAATAAAAATGTGTCTGTAGAGAACAGATGGGCCCCAAGTGGGATCAGTACTGCCCTCCTGCTCAAACTTCTGAAATCCATAAGGGAGCTGGGTAAAATATAAAAAATCAGACATTTCCCACCTTTTAATGATTACCATGTATACAACTTTCATGACTTATGAAGCACTTTCAGATATATTATCAAACTGACTCACCACAAAACTTGATGTTATTATCCCATCTCTTTAAAGAACTATAGAAAAATATGGGCCAGGCGTGGTGGCTCATGCCTGTAATCCCAGCAATTTGGGAAGCTGAGGCGGGCGAATCACGAGGTCAGGAGATCGAGACTATCCTGGCTAACATGGTGAAACCCTGTCTCTACTAAAAATACAAAAAATTAGCCGGGCGTGGTGGCTGGTGCCTGTAGTCCCAGCTACTTGGGAGGCTGAGACAGGAGAATGGCATGAACCCGGGAGGCAGAGCTTGCAGTGAGCCGAGATCGTGCCACTGCACTCCAGCCTGGGTGACAGAGCGAGACTCCGTCTCGAAAAAAAAAAAAGAAAAATATGGGAAGATACAGATATATGGGTAGACAGACTATATAGAGAAATGTCTGGAAAATATGCAGCAAAGTGACAAGAGTAGTTACCTCTAGGGAGTAGGATTCGGAAAACTTCCATTTTTTACTATATAAACTTTTGTATTATTTGGATTTTTAAATAATCAGCATAACTTAAAAAGAAACTCAAGCTTACCTATTAAATATTGCTTGGCTAAGAATTTGAAAAGCTGGAACTTGAATTTGGTCCTTGTAATTTCAAACACTATGTTGTTTTATAATATTTGCTTTACCTAAATTTGTAACACATACCTGCGCTGATATCCTACAAGGAGAACTCTCCAGTCTCCAGATGCCCTCTGGATATTCTCCTACAGCCATAGTAGATGCTTAATCAACACTTGTTGAATGATATATGGATAGATGAGTGGATAGGTGGAAAATATAGATGTGCTTCTTGGAAAAGGGGATTCTCAGCAGGGTTCTAGATGCAGTTTGGAAGGTAGAAGAAAGGAAGTGGCTAGAAAATAAAAGGTCCAAGTTTATAGAGAGAGAAAGAAGAAAGAAATAAAGAAATTGACTGGAAAGATGCTCATAAAGAGGGAAAATGATATCAGAGGCAATTTTAATCTGATAAAGTCACAGGAGCTATAAGAAGGTCTGCACAGAATTTACTCAACACATACACTTTAATTTAAATCAAGAGATGTGTTCCATGTAGTAGAAATCCATAATTGCTAGGGTAAATGAAATAAACAGAAGCTAGAGACAAAGAGGCAAGGGAAGTTGCGGCTTTGATGCATGTCGGGGTAATATGAAACTGAAAACAGTAGAACCTTGCTACAGATTGACTGTCAGAAGATTAACAAAAAGTCAGTAAGAGCGTATGATTTTTTGTGTGGGAAATCAGACAAGCTAGAGCCAATTCCTGCAGGGAGGGCTAGAATGGGAAAGCAGCTGACTCAGTCCCAGTGCTCAGTACCACAAGGGTGGCCACTGCCACCTCTCATAAGATTACAGAGAAGGAAATGGCAAAATTTGATTTCACTGGATTCTCCCATACAGTTCTGCCACTTACTAAGCATATCTCATATCTTTCTACTGCAAGTATGAACCCAAATCAGCAA
This sequence comes from Hylobates moloch, assembly GCF_009828535.3. Taxonomy (NCBI): domain Eukaryota; kingdom Metazoa; phylum Chordata; class Mammalia; order Primates; family Hylobatidae; genus Hylobates; species Hylobates moloch. The sequence goes on along the minus strand of NW_026652295.1, from coordinate 27,176,714 downwards.
GGGTGGCACTGGTGATTTGTGACAATAGTGATCATGTATTAAGCATAATGCATGCCAAGTGCTTTTCATAAATTGTATTCGATACTCACAATGACTTTCTGAGGTATATACTGGTTATGGACTAAATCGTATTCCCTCACATATGCTGAGGTCCTAACCCCTCAATATGATTACATTTGGAGACAGGGCCTTGAGGAAGGTATTAAAAGTTAAATGAGGTTATAAGGTAGGGCCCTATCGGGTAGGAATGGTATCTGTCCTTATAAGAAGAAGATGAGAGAGCTTGCTCTCTCTGTGTGTGCACACAGAAGAAAGGCCATGTGAGGATACAGCAAGAAGATGGCCATCTATAAGCCAGGAAGAGGCCTCACCAGAAACCAAACCTGATGGCATCTTGATCTTGGACTACTAGCCTTTGAAAATGTGAGAAAATAAATTTCTGTTAAAGACAACCAGTCTGTGGTATTCTCTTAAGGCAGTGGAAGTAGACTAAACCAAAGCTATTATCAACCCCATTTTGTAGATGAGGGATCTGAGGTCAAGTGGTTAAGTAATCTGCCCAATACAAGCAGCTTCCATGAGGCGATGCCAGGATCTGAATCTGTCTGTCAAACCTTGAAGTCCATTCTCTGAAGCTGTGCTCCACAGTGATCCCTGAAAGCCTTCCTCATGTACCATGCATCAGAAGTCCAGAGGGCTTCCAGGACGGTACTCAGGGAGAAGTCTGCACACAGGGAGAAGGGTCAAAGATGAGCACACTAGGCCCTCAGAAGCACTGACCATTACTGCTATCTGGTAAGAAGTCTTTGGATCTCCTGTTTTCCCAGCTCTGGGTTTACTGTTTGTTTTTGCTTGACCAGGTGAGATTCATTCAACATCAAATAAATGCTGTTCCTCACCTGTCTCTTCAATAGAATGGCACTTCTGAGCAGAGTCACATGTGAGCTGTGGCTCCTTAGGCTGGGACTGAAGGCTCAGTGGTGTCTGCTCTGCTAGAGGCACCATCTCTTTACAGAGGATTTCTTGTCTGTGTCTGTGGGCCACCATCTGGGGACAAAAAGACAAGATTTGACTTTTGAAGAAATTAACTGTCTGAAATAAACACTTCCAAGAAAGAAGGAAACAGGAAGGAGAGTATTTTATCACCAGTGTCAAGGAGACACAAAGCAGAGGATACAAGGATTCTTCGCATGCCAAAATACACATTTTTCTCTAGCAAATCTCCCTTCCTACCTCACGTTGTGGTTCATCGAGCTCTCTCTCCAGATCCTCCAGCAAAATCACAGCCTCTTCTCCACTCTCCGGACAGTGTTCCCTCACCCAGCCCTGGAGCTCCTTGGGCAGAATGGATAGAAACTGCTCCAGCACCAGCAGATCCAAAATCTGCTCCTTTGTGCTCACATGCGGCCTCAACCACTGGTAGCAAAGTTCCTGGAGTCGGGTAAGAGCCTCCCTTGGTCCAGGGGTCTCTTGGTAGCACAGCTGTCGAAAGTGCCTTCGGAAGATTTCCCTCGCCAGTGGATTATTGCGTTTCAGTCTAGATTCCTGCCTTTGAAGGTGACTTTTTGCTTCCACTTTCACTGTCAGAAGTTCTTCCCATGCCTCGGGAACTTGAACACCCAGGGATAAAACCTCCTTTGAGTTCGTATTCATCTTGACCTTGAACAGCTTAAAAGGTACCCTCCAGCTGGAGCTATGCTTCAAGACAAACCTTGGAGGCGCCTGCCTAAGCAGTAAAAATAAATTATTTATATAGAAAAATTATAATAGCTGATGACAGAAACTGATAATACAAGCAATTATCATAGGCCCTAAAGCTCTTCTCTGAAAAGTGATTTGGTGACCAAAGGATGGAAATAATGGAAATATGTATCTTCATCATGTGCAAAGAGCATAAGCTTTTCAGTTACCCAGATATGGGTTTTCTTTCTTTCTTTTTTTTTTTTTAAATGGGGAATTTCACTCTGTTTCCCAGGCTGGAGTGCAGTGGCATAATCACAGCTCACTGCAACCTCAAACTCCTGGGTTTAAGTGATCCTCCCACCTTGGCTTCCCAAAGTGCTGGGATTACAGGTGTCAGCCACCACACCTGACCCAGACCTAGGTTTTATTCTGATCCTAATATTTGCTAATTGTGTGACCTTGTGCCAAGCTTTTAAATCTTCTTTCAAACTTGGTTTCTTTATGTGAAAAAGAAATAGCAATAATACTTTACAGAGTTCATGGAGGAAAACAGCCCATGAATTAGGGACTGCACCGATCACTCAGAAAGTCTGAATAAAAAGTTTGAACTCACTGTATAAACATCAACTTAGAGAAAGAATAAATGGAAATATTGTTACTGTCGACTAAATGAATGAACCAACATTTACTTTACTATTTACTTCAGTTTTCTTAATCTTCAAAACAACCATTTAAGGTTGGTATTATTTTCACTAAATTTACAGAAAGAAAGACTTAGGTGGATTCCAAGTCCTGGAGCTTTCCACACCGCCCTGCTGCTACTGAGGAGTAACAGTCAACACTGCACAAGTCTACAATATGCTTTCAGATACAAGACTATATTTCATCCTCACAATTACCCACTGAGGTTTCATTATAATAATTATTTCACTAGATAACAAATGGAAGCCAGGGAAAGTTAGGTAGATTGCCCAAGGTCAACTTCTTTTTGAGGACAATCCTCAGAAGCCAAAGAAGCCCAAGGGAGAAGTTTTCTCCACAGACCCAGGAAGCGCCTGAAACCCAGGGGGGTGTTCCCAAAATGTGTATCTCCAAAATGTCAGGAAGCACAGCGCAGCAGCTGAATTCCAGCTTGACAGGCCCTATGGCAGACATCTGGGGAATCTGAATTGGGAGGTGGAGAGAAGTACAGGGAGCCCCAGAATATGCCCTTTAACGGACTCCTCAGTGATTTGTATGTATTATAAGGTTTGAGAATCAAAGAACTAAGGAAAAGGGAATCGGGAACTGCTACATTCTGCGCTTGAAAACCAGTCCATTCAACGCCCCTTAATTTGCTTTTAGAATCTATTGGTGAGAGGGTATACAGGTTCTCCATCGTGAAGGCTGCCAAAGTCTTAATTGTCCTTAACTTCCTCTCCCGGGTGTTTCTTTCCCTGAGTCCTAAGTCTGTTGCCGTTATTCACCGAGGTGACCCTTCAGCCTCGCAGTCCTCCTACAACCCTTTCTTGTACAATGTCCCCACAGCTGGGGATGACCACTCTGGTCTAGGGAACACCCGAAGCCGCCCGGCACTGACCGCCGCCCCCTCCTCCGGCTCCCACTTCCCAGCGGCTGAGGTTCACTTTCCACGCCCCTTTCCCAGCCCCATCCTCCCTGACCCGCCTCCATTCCCGGTCCCCACAGCCAACTCACGAGACCCGGAACGCGCAAGGAGGGAGAGGGGGTTACCGGCCCGGCGTTGCTAGAAGCGCGGCACGAACAATGGCCGGGCGGGGAAGAAAGATGCCGACCTCTCCTCGAAGGCGGACGGAGCAGAGGCACTTCCGGGCCGGTCTAGGATTCCATGTCTCGATGTCCGGCGTTCACCTTGCTTCGGACTCAACCCCCAATTTCCTGCCGTCCAGTTCTTTTTCAGCAGTGAATCACATAACTAGAATGTCATACGTGTGTGGGCCGCACACAGGTTTTAAACGGAAAACGTTGATGAAGCATAGACCGTTAACTATTGAAAATGCTGATTTTTAAAAGCATTTTTAAAATTAATACATTCTTTATGGTTAAAAAAACCCTCAGACAATACCAAAATTAATAAAGTAAAATGTCAAACCCCACCTACCCCTCCTTAGTCCCACTCCCTGAGGCAGCCACTGCCACCGTTAGCCTGGAATTTGTATATCATTGTGATCCTCTCTCACACACACAAAGGTATTATTTTATATTTAGCCTTTTCTCCCCCGCTTATTTTAACGTCTTCACTTCATGTATCCTAAACAGCTTTACTCATCACGTAAGTCTAACTTATTCTATGGGTGGATAACAGTCCATAAAACTATTTATTTGTCCAGGCCCCTACGTATTCTTTATTTAGGCATCTGCCTGCCTGCTTGCCTTCTTTCCTCCCTCCCTTCCTCTTTTCCTACCTTCCTCCCTCCCTTCCTGCCTTTCTCCCATCCTCCTTTCCTTTTCTTTCTTTCTTGTTTTTGTTTGGTTTTTGGTTTTTTGCTGTAAAAGTTTTCTGGAGTTTTAGTAATAATAATACAAAGTCAAACCAAAACCAATTAAATAAATTTGTCACCCAGGCTGGAGTGGAGTGGCATCATCATAGCTCACTGCAGACTGCAGCTCCTGGCTCAAGCAATCCTGCCTCAGCCTCCTGAGTAGCTGGGACTACAGTCCCACACCACCATGCCCAGCATTTTTTTTTTTTTTTTTTTTTTTTGGTAGAGACCAGGGTCTCACTTTGTTGGCCAGGCTGGTCTCTAACTCCTGACCTCAAGCGATCCTCCCACCTCGGCCTGGCAAAGTGCTGGCACAGGCATGAGCCACCATGCCCCAGCCTTAAATAAATTTTATTGGTACAAGAGAGCGTAATTGTAGGTACTGTTAGTCATTCATCAGTTTTACTATGCCAACCAGAATGATGGTGTCGCGTAGATTAAACTATATTCTGTTTGTTTTAACAGAATCTTATCATTTATTTTATTAAAGTAGTAAGAAAGTATCTTGTGTGTTAATGTAGGCTCCATGATCTGTTTTAACTCCAAAATGGTAGTAGCTCGGAACATTTCTGTATTATTTTCCTCAACCTAGCCTTCTGAGGGCATTAAATAAACCCGAGCTTTATGCTTTACTTCTATTTCTTTCAAATATCCAATAAGTATATAATCAACAAGAGCACTAACATGCAGAAAATTTGCTCAAAAATCCTCATCACTTTTTCCACCATACCATGTTCACTTGCAAATCCCTCATTACAAACTTTCCTAACAAACTATGAAATGAGAGTAAATACTCAATTTCTCTTAGACTTGAATAGACTGTTTAAATGTTATTCTTTTCCATTTTGGATGACCATCTGTGACAAGTAAATGCAATTTAATATCTCTATGAAACTTCTTAAACGTCTCACTGGCAGTTGGTTAGGGTCTCTCACTGGTTTATATGTGCTTGCTAAGTGGGTCAACTATAGGGCTCAGGCAGGCTCCAGCCCAGAGTCAAGTGGGCAACACATTGGACTTCACAATGGTTAGTCCTGAGAGAGACTGGCTTTCATTTGTCTGTTTCCGGGAATATTCCACTATGGCAGTATTTTGATGAGTGTCCTGGGACAGAAGGGATTATTTTAACATATGACTGGGAATCTGTACTGAATACTGAAAATACCACACCAACTCAAAGACAAGAAATACTGACTGCAAAATCAACCAAAAAGGTTAAGGATTACCTGAATCTAGAAGCAGGCATATTGGGATACTAACTTGGCTGTGGGTTATTCCATAATCTAAAAAATTAAGATGAAATAAAGCAAAAAGAAAGAGAGAAAGAAAGAAGACAGAAAGAAAAAAAGAAAGAAAGACAAAGCAAGCAAGAAGGAAGGAAAGAAAGAAAAACAAAGAAAGAAAGAAAGAGAAAGGGAGAAAGAAAGGAAACGAGGGAGAGAGGGAAAAAGGAAGGAAGGAAGGACTTGGAGGATTGGTGACAAAGAGATTATTGATGGAACTAGCTCATATGTGGATAGATCTCTTAGAATAGATACCAAATGTACAAATATTTATGTCCTGTATGAATCTTCATTAACCCACTGTGTCAGAGGGTTTCAGTAAGCAAGTGAACAAGATGATGGTGAAACAGAACATGGACTCCTCCTCTTCACAGCTTACTGGGATCCCTCCTTAAGCATGAAAATAAAGGAAAAATTGTGAGTCCCTTCAAGGGAAATTCCAGGCACCCTGCAACCAGCAACTAGGGAAATAAATTAATAACCTGCTAAGCAAGAAGATAATAATAGCATAAACAATAGTCACCCAAGTGAGTCAGAGTCATGAGATGTTTGTTTCCTTATAGAAACTAAAGATAACATTTGATATATGTCCTTGAGTTGAGTTGTTTTTCAGAAACCAGTACCCCCACCAGATGGAAAAGGTTGATCACTGTCATATAGACCTTGACAGACAGGAACCAGAAGATGGATAAGGAAGTCCTAGAAATTTTCCAGCCTCTGACTCACATTGGAGAATCTCCTCATCCATGCCTTAAAAACTCTTGCTTGTAAGCCGTCTTACAAAGAGTTCAGATCTTAAGTGTTAGTGGCCCAATAACCTTGCTTGGTGCTCTACAATAAATGCCTTACTTTCTCTCACTGCAAATCCTAGTGTCAATGTTTAGCTTTGCTGCACTGGAGAAGCAGACCCAAGTTTTGTTGCTTAACAATCTGCTCTATGGGTATCAGCAACTCTTTTTTCAGCTATCTCAGCATTTGCTCAAGAAACTTTTGAACATAGTGACCATGGCTGCCATGATGAAGGCTGTACATAGGCTCAAAAAACAAGACAAAACCTTTTCTGTTGAAATCCAATTGCAAGAGCCAAAACCAATCCTAATCCCTAGAAATGATATAATATCACAGTGGAAACAGCCAGCCACCTGATGGTAAATTGATTGCATTCAACTGTTTCCATGATGGAGAGGACAAAACTTTTCTTCAAAGCAATAGACACTTTGGGATTTGGATTGGCTTTTCATCCCTACCATGCTCTGTCAGTACTGACTTGTTGAAAGCCCCACTTACACCAGCCTCAACTTAGGTGGGCATTAAAATAAAATGATTTGGTCTTTTCCTTTTTTTTTTTTTTTTTGAGACAGTTCAACTTGTTCTTGTGAATCCTTTCCTGTCCCTTAATGATGTCTTGAGCAGCTCCCATAGCTTTCTGGCAATTTTAAGTATTAAAGGTCTTATTCAGCTTATTTTTAATTTTAAATTTTATTGTTTATTGAATAAGTTACATAGCCAAGGATTCAAAATATAAGAGGTACAAAAGGGCATACATTGAAAAATCTCTGTGACATTTTAAATTTTGTTATGTGTGATAATGATATTGTAGTTCTGTAGGAAAGTGTTCTTACTTTTTAGAGATGGGTACTGAAATATTCAAAGATGGTATGCCATGATGTCTATAATTTAATTTAAAATACTTCAGCAGAGAGAAAGGCGGGGAGTTAAATATGACAAAATGTGAACAATTATAAAATCTAAATGATAAGTATATAGATGTTCATTACATGTTATGTAACACAAACTAGAAATAAAATCCAATCCCCACCCCAACGCTGGCCAACTAAACAGACCCCTTGTGGCAAAAGTGATACCAGAAAAAACCTAAAAACTGAGTTCCCAGCCCTGACAGACTGAGAGGTCAGACACGACTCATTATGCCCTGCTCCCTTGTGTGGTTTAGACACAACTGACCAGCATTAAAGTTAAAGTAGAGATCATAAGACTGATAGAATAGACTCTTTGTGGCAATAAGATATCAAATTATAAGCGGGACCTAAGTCCATGCCAGGGAAGGGTTAAGTCACGCTTCCTTTCACTTAAAGAAGAAACTATGTTCTAACTGCCACAAGGTTTTCCTTTTTCTCTAGCAGCTAAACAAGCACTGCCCCTGAGATAAGAAATATTCAAACAATTTGCAGCTCCACTAGATGCTGACAAACTGTACCCCTGTTCCACCAACTGTAACTATAGCTTTGACTGAACATGAGACTGATTTTAGTAACTTTCTCCTGATAAGACCAACCATGGACTCATTCTCGCCCTTTTACAGAGATTGTGCACTTCTGTGCTCTCATGTCCTAAAGTGACCGTTTGATGTATAGACCCTAGTTGTAATACATGCAAATGGTAAGTCTCTACTTCAAAGTGAACATGTAACATGCATGTTTGTTCAATGTGCATGTGTCAGGACCCCTTCCTGAATATTCATAGCTCCTTCAGTAACCTGTTGAAATGTATGTTTGGTCAACTCATTCAGCATAAAGCTTCTACCTCAACCCCTCCTCCTTCAAATTGCCTGTCTCTGGATGTGGCCGGAGGAAGGCTTCCCAGCCTGTAGTTTGGCCAGCTTGCAGGCTGTAACCCTTAAGAAGAAATAAAGTCTTTTCTCTCTTTTTCTAAATTTGTATCTTGTGATATTTTCTTTAAGTTAAAAATACATAAACCTTTGGGAGCACATACATTTCCAAATTCAGGTTTTTGTTTTTTTTATTTTAGAAAGATAATGTGCATACACTGTATATTATGTAACTTTCAGCAGAGTTTCAGAGCATATCAAACACCTCAATATTTCTGCTTTGAGATTTATGATTAGTCACTTTAAATGAGTTAAAGGCTATGAACAAGTTCAGTTTTCCCCTCAGATAGATTGTAGTGCCAAATTTATGGAGGAAAGATTTGGAGTTTTTAGAATTTTATGGATTTTAGAACTGTGATTAAGGGATCCTGATATGTACTAGTCTATTTTCTGTGTTTTTTGCATATTTAAACATTTTCAAAATAAAAATTTGTTAAATAAAAATATACAACTTATTCCTACCACTAGTCACCTAATTTCATCCACTAGAAACAGCCAAAGGTATTGATATCTTTTTTTTTCTTCTAGACAGGATCTCTGTCTGTCACCAAGGCTGGAGTACTGTCACCAAGGCTGGAGTGCAGTGGCATGATCTCAACTCACTGCAACCTCTGCCTCTCAGACTCAACAGATTCTCCCACCTCAGCCCCCCAAGTAGCCGGGGACCACAGGCATGCGCCACCATGCCTGAAGAATTTTTGTAGTTTTAGTAGAGACGGGGTTTTGCCATTTTGCCCAGGCTGGTCTCGAACTCCTGAACTCAAGTGATCTGCCTGCCTCCTCATCCCAAAGTGCTAGGATTCCAGGTGTCAGCCACCATGCCCGGCCTTCATTTCTTATATAGCCTTTCAGAGATATTTTAGATATGTAGAAGCAAATATTTATATATAATTTTGCCCTGGGATTTTACAGAAATAGTAGAAATTTTTCCTATAGCCATACATATAGAGCTGCATCTCTATTTTGACAGCTGCATACTATTTCATTATGCGCCAGTCATTTATTGATAAGCAATTAAGCTACTAATATTTCCTATCACTTTCCATTTATAAACACTGCTGAGCTTCAGACACGTATTATCTTACATATGTGTGAGTCTGTCTCTAGGATAAATTCCTAGAAGTAGAATTCCCGCGTCAAAGAATATGCACATTTAAAAAATATATAGACTTCGGGCCGGGGCGCGGGAAGGTGCGGGTCGTCGGCGGAGAGAAGACAGCAGCTCCAGCGACGTAGGGCCAGGAGCGCAGGACCGCCCCGCGGCCCCATCCCAGAACTTCTTCCGCCCCCCCGCCCCCGCCACGGGCCACCCTCCAGTCCGTTCTCCCCGCCCGGTCGCCGCCCGCCAGCCCTTCGTCCCCCAGCCGCCCAACCTCCTAAGAGCTGAAAGAATTATTTTTGGGAGTCATGACCACAGCTGCCTGCTTCCCCCAACCCTCGACGACGAAAAGGACTTCGGCCCCCGGCCCGGCGGCTCCGGGGAAGGAAGAGAGAGCGACCTCCGCCCAGCGCTCAGGGCCACTCTAAAGGGAGAAGCTGCCCCGAGGCCGGCAGAGCGCCCAGCCGCGGCGGCGACTGGAAGCCTTCTGGAGCCAGGGCGGTGCACGTCCCCTATGCTGACTCTCTGCCTAGGAAAGGACCATGCAGCTGGAGATCAAAGTAGCCCTGAACTTCATCATCTTCTACTTGTACAACAAGCTGCTCTGGCGCCTCTGAAAAAGAAATAAGAAGCCCACTGGTACCCTGACAAACCACTGAAGGGCTCTGGCTTCCACTATGTCCACATTGAGGAGATGGTGGACCCCGTTGGGGAGCTGGCCGCCAAGCTAAGTGGCCTGACAGTGGAAGATGTGCGGGCCAATGTGCCTGAGGAGCTGAGCATATGTATTGACCCCTTCGGGGTGTCCTACCAGATTGGCGAGAAGGGAGCAGTGAAAGTGCTGTACCTGGATGACAGTGAGGGCTGCGGGGCCCGGAGCTGGACATGAAGATCAAGAGCAGTTTCAGCCCTGACGACCAGATACTCTTTCTCCTCGGAAGCCAGGACATCTCCTTGTCCAACTCCCCGTCGCTATGCTTTGCCCATCACCCAGCCCCACCTTCATCCTCTGCCTCGCCCAGCCCATCACCTTCACCATGGACTCCTTTGCTGCCACCAAATTAGGTTCCACTAAGATGAAGAAGAGGGGTGGGGCAGCAAGTGGTAGGGGTGCAGCCAGTGGTGAAGCAGGTGGCCAGCAGCCACCACAGCAGCCTCCATGGCCCGCTTCAACACCAACAGCTTGTTAAAACACAAGAGTCTTTCTCTGTCTGTGCATTCATTGAACTTCATCCCGGCCAACCGGCCCCTCAATCCCAGCTCTGGCCCCAAGGCCACGAACAGTCTCAAGTACAACAGTGGTGGCTCGCCCAGTTTCTTCTTTGATGGGGCCAATGGCCAGGGCAGTGGCACCCCAGCCCCCTTTGGAGGCAGTGGGGCTGTCACCTGCAACGCCAGCAGCTTCTACATGGTCTGGGTATTTGGAGGTGGCACCACCCGCCTCTTCCTGGAGAAGCTACCCTTCATGGAAGGCCTCAGCTACAACCTGAACACCATGCGATATCCTAGTCAACCATTCCAGTCCGTGGTGCTGGCCGACTGACCGTCTACCTGCCCTGGGGCCAGGAGCACCCAAGACCACAGAAAAGAGAAAGAAAAGGAAAGGCCAATAAAAAAAAGGAGGAAAAGAAAAATGTACAAAAAGATTTTCGATTTTCTCACTCTCACTTCTAGAAAAAAAGATCTAGTGCAGGCACGGAATGGGAGGGGCTTCCAAAGCACCAAAATGTGTTTAACCAACCCCCCTACCACTTACAATTTGCCCATCGGCCTGTAGTTTGGTTGGTTTGGGTTTTATATTTCTTTTTTCTTTCTTTTTTTTTAACATGTAGTTCTTTATATAACATCTTTAATTGGTGGCTTCCTTTGCTAAGAATGGGCCAGAAATGAATTTCTGCTCCCTGTTCCTTCCTTCCTCCTCACACTCCTGGTTTAGGATTGGTGTGTCCAAGCTCACAGGGAAGAAAGAGCTGCAGCGGAGCCTGACCCTCCCTGGAACAGGGACAGGCTGACCTGTGTCACTGCCTCTGTCACCCAGCTATTCTCACACTGAAAGCCATCCAACCTTGGCAGGCCTTCTCAGTCCCTGTGACCGAAATAGGCCTGACTCCAGCCCCCACTCCCTTTCAGGCTGGGCCACAAGGAGCTGCCAGCTGGCCACTTGACACCCCCCCACACACACCCTAGAGCTGATGTCTGTGACTACAGGAAGGTTAAGCACTTTATCTAGTTGAATTCCTGTCATCTCTGTCCTGAGGCCCCGCCTCACCGTTCCCTCGAGGCCCAGACCATCATCAAGGCCCTGGCCACCTAGCCACTGATGCATGTGGCCTTTTCTTTCTCTCATGCAGCCTCTTCTCCCCTGGGGCAGAGGTTGTGGGGAGGAAGGTGGTGTGTGTATGTGTGTGTGTGTGTGTGTGTGTGTGTGTGTGTCTGGTTTACTGTCCAGTTTTAAAGGATTCCAAGCCATGTGAAACTTCCTCACTAGATGTGATTCTGGGTTGCGGCAAGTGCTTATTAATGACTGAGGCTGGGGAATGGGCTGGGGGTATTAGCAGTTCTTTTGCAGTGTATGTGGTGAGGTCACACCACTATGGCTAAGCCTAAGACACTCCCAGAGAGAAGCACTGCAGAAGGAACTGGTTTCCAGACTGCAGAGGGATCTGCATTTTTGTTTTTGACCACCCCCACCAAAAAAATAGGTTAGCTCTGAAGGGCAAAGGGAATATCCAAGCCTCTGATGCCTATGAGAAGTCCCTGGACTTTGACCCTCCTGTTGTGTGATGTTAGCCCCGTGGGGAGCTGCTCACCTGAGCACCTTTGGGGGTGAGAAGGGAGGCAGGGAGGCAGGGTGGGATATTGGAGTCAGTGTCTGTAGTGGGTAGCCCCGAGCCTGGAAGAGATACTTTTTGGTCTTTTGGTTGTAGATGTTATTTGAGTACATTTGTGCCCCTGCCTGATTGAGAGCTTCTCAGTACTTCTTGCCATCCCCCTCACTGCCCTGACCCAACCCCACTGGACCTTAATACAGTGAGGGGTAGTATCCTGGACAGGGACTCTGCACTCCCAGCTGACGTGTTTGGATCACAGAAGAGTGTTTGCTCCTCTGCCTTTGCCAGAAGAGGGTTTGTTTCTCCAACCCTAGAAGGCCAGGCAGACGTGGACAGGAGCCAGGGAAACAGGGTAATGAACTTTTTTTTCTTTGGCAAGTGGGGCACTTGGCATCAGGGACCCATCACTAGAAAGCACCAAAGCCCCTGCCGCCACACCCACTCCATCCTCCCCAGGGACCTCAAGTGGGCAACTGCCGTGGCTGTGGGTCCAGCCCAGGCAGGCACTGCCAGCCTCCTCTCCCTGCACTAGGCACTAGTTCTACTTCCCCCAGCAGGCAATGCCCTGGTTTCTCAGCCCAGCACTATCTGCTCCCCTAGACTTCTCAGGGGCCAGCCCAGTTTGGGCCGCCCTCTCCCTCATCCACGGCTCCCACATAGGTGACAGGCCCAGCAGATAGCTTCTCTCTGGGAAAGGTTAGATGCTGCCTTACATCCCCTTCTAGCCCTGCTATCATCCACACACACGGGCATCCACCCACATCTAGGTCGGCTTGTTTCTCACCACATGTAGGGAGAGAGGGGTGACCAATCTCTTCGTGTCTTTTGAAATATGAGGAAAAATGTGTGTTCAGGAGCATGACTTTAGTGCTGGGCTCTAGGGCCCAGTTCAGTCTGTCTTGTCTCAAATCTAGGTATTTTTGCTTCAATTTTATTTTTTTAAGAAAACAAAAACAGAAACCTGCACTAATTTACCTGGTTTCATAGGAAAACTTTTGAAAATTTTTTTAACATTTTTTGATGTCCATTTGTATTGAATAATTTGCTATATTTGTGAGATGTAAGAGATATATATAATAGATGTATATTTCTAACATAATAAACATAATTTTTTTCTTTTCAAGATTTTTCCTTAAAAAGATGAGAGAAACATTTTTTTTTTCAGGAAAACAAACTTTAAAAAAGAGAATAAAATCTTTACTCCCCTTTCCCCATCCTGTCTCTATCTATCCCTCTTTTCCAGGAACAAATCAGAAGGTGGGTTATCTTGTGAAGAATGTAAACTGTTAGTCTGGAATGATGTCTTTTCCTCAATGCAGTGAGCTACAGATCCTCTAGTTTTCTCTCTAGGGATGGGGAAGGGGGCATTGAGGCAAGCCTGGAGAGGAGCCAGGGGAGCAGGGTCATGAGCTTTTTTCTTTAGTGAAGGAAGAATACAATCAAGGGGTTTGTATTCAGAATGTTGTGCAATATTTTGGAATGGGACATTGGTATGTTTAGAGATTTTTAGTTTAAAAACAAAACAAAAAGATTTATGAAATCTGTAGAGTTTCTACTATTCCATATTTTTTTAAGTTTGTATGGAAAGCATGATATATTATATAATTTTTAAAAATGTATACATACTGCTAGATTGCCCCCAAAGTAGTTATAAAAATTTACAGCTCTCTAACAATACCTGACAGTTATTTCCCCTCCCACCTTCACCAAAGTTTTTGATCTTTGACAGTCTGATGGGTAAAAAATGGTATATTATTGTGGTATTAATGAACATTTTTTTAAAAACTAGCTCTGGTGAGTTTCTTAAAGGAAATTTTTGCATGGTTTACTTTTCACTAGTCTGTGCTGGCATGCTTCTAATGATACCAGAATCACCTGGATCAATGATAGCAGGTGTTCATACTCTGTAGTATTTTCCGCATCCTGTGGCCAGTTCAATATTATTGCTGCTGTAGTGATGGACACCAGTTTTGGCCAAAATTATGTAGTACTCTATTTCTGATTTCTTCAAAGGTGGGCAGTTGTTAGCGAGAATGACTAATTTCACTTTGCCTTGTCTGATCATCTTCAGAGTCCGCTTGTACCCCAGCACATCCTTTCCACTTTTCATAACAAGTTGGAGCCTAGAGTTGCTGGATTCCAGTGATTTTTTTGTTTTCTTTGTGGCCACCATCTTCCTACCTTAGGTGGCAGATGGCCTCCATCCAAGAGCAGCCACCAAGATGCTGCAAGGGAGTGAGAAAGGAACATTTCTTTAAATATGAATGAGGTTGAATGAATTAGTATTCATGTATATTTCCTTTCTGTAAATTTTCTGTTTATGTCTTTTCCATTTTTTCTCTGTGTGACAGTGTTTCTTTTTGTTTTTGAGACACAGTCTCCCTCTGTTGCCCAAAGCTGGAGTGCAGCGGCGTGATCTGGGCTCACTACAACCTCCACCTCCTAGGTTCAAGAGATTCTCATGCCTCAGCCTCCTGAGTAGCTGGGACTACAGGCGTGTCCAAAACACCCGGCTAATTTTTGTATTTTTTGGTAGAGACAGGGTTTCACCATGTTGGCCAGGCTGGTCTTGAACTCCTGAACTCAAGTGATTCGCCCACCTCAGCCTCCCAAAGTGCTGGGATTAAGGTGTGAGCCACTGTGGCCGGCCTGTGATAGTATTTCTTTTGTTGACTTGTATGATTATCATGCATTAGGGAAATCAGTCCTTTGTGATAAACACAGACTTTTTCTATTTAACTTTGCTCGTGGTTTTTGTTATACAAAAATTTTAAATTTTTAAGTAGTTTAATTTAATAATCTTTTATGTTTTCTAGGTTTTGTGTGATACTTAGAAAGACCTTGCTCATGCCAAAACCATAAAAGAAAATTCTCTCTTTTATTTATTTTTTTTAGTGCTTCTATGGGATTTTTTTCTATTGAAATGTTGAACCCCTGCTTGTGAGATGTGAGGTGTGGATTATGCTCTATTTTTTCAGATGTCTATCTAGATATTCCAGTACCCTTTATAGCATAATTTATCTTTTCTCTACTGCCTTGAAATGTCAACTTTATCAAATGCTTAAATATTTGTGCCTGCTTCTGGATTTTCTATCCTATTTGTACTACAAGGTTTTATTCACTATACCTTAAAATATGCCTAAATACCCAAAAGGTGTATGTCTGCCTCATTATTCTTTTCTGAATTTTCTTAGCTACCAATGTTGTTTATTTTCCACATAAACTTTAGAAGCAATATATACAGTTTGAAAACAAAACTCTATTTTAATTTGTATTGGCATTATATTAAATATGTAGACTAACTTGTAGAGAAGATTAACAAAGTGTTCTTTATATTCGTCTTGTAATTTCCTTCTAAATTTATTTCTCAATGTTTTATCTCTTTTGTTGCTATTGTAAATGGGATTTTTCTTCCACTGTGTGTATGGGTAGGAAGGCAAGTGATTTCTCTTATTTGTATAAATATATTTAATTTCATAAATAAATCCTAGTGTACCTTCATATATCTAATGTAATGACACTTTTATCTCCTTCTTTTGAATTTATTTATTTAAATAATTCTAACCCAAAACACTACAAAATACTTGTGATGAAAGTGGACATCTTTCTAACTTGTTGCTAACTTCAAAGGCAATGCGTATAATGTATTCTCTGAAAAGCAGGATGATGACCGTTGATGTAAGTTAGATATATTTCCTAATGTGAAGTAAGGAGCTATCCTCTTTTATTAAAAGTTTCAAAAATTATTACTAAAAAAATGGATCTTAGTGCAACCAAATGCCATTTCCACATTTACCTAAATCCTTTTATGCTTTTTCTCCTCACATATGCTAATATGGTGAATTATGTTTAAAGATTTTTCCATTTTAAATAATACTTATGCTCATCTCCATTTTGTCATTGTGAATTATTTATTCCTTTAGTGTGCTGCTGGATTATGTTTGCTCCCATTTTATTTAGGATTCTGCGTAAGAAAGAATAAAAAATGGGGTTTTCCTACTGGTAATTATCTTAAGTTTTGAGATTATTCTTAGAATTGTTTCTGAAAAAAATCAAATATTCCCTTTGCTTTTTACGTTCTGGAATCGTTTTAAATGCATTGAAATTATCTGTTCTATAATGGTTTGTGAAAATTTATCTGTGAAACTGTTATGTCTGATGTTTTTTCTGGGGGAAGTCTGTTGACAACTTTTATCTGTTCTGTTGTAATTGGTATGTTTGATTTTCCATTTCTTCTAAAGGTTGTCTGGTATATTTTCTAGAAATACATTGCAACCGGGTTTTTCAATCATATTGCAGAGCACTGAAAAAAAAAATCTTTTACTTTCTTCTGCATTTGCGATTATAAGCATTGCTACTACCATTGACTCTCTGGAGTGAGGGCAGTTACAGGAACTAACCACTGAGAGAACGGCAGAGCTCAGAATAGAAACTGAAGCGGAGAGGGAACTCAACTCCCATCTAACGCACGGTTTTGGCAGTGCGCGCTTTGTCAGCTAGGGTATTTAAAGTTCGCGGGAAGTGGAGGTGCAAAAGGAAGAAAAAACCAACAGGTTGGGCGCGGTGCCTCGCTGTAAACCCAGCGTTTTGGGAGGCCGAGCGGGAGGATCACTTGAGCACAAGAATTGGAGACTAGCCTGGCCAACTCGGCAAGACTCAGTCTCTACAAAACGAACAAACAAAAATCAAGGAATTGGATCTGGATCAAAAAGGAAATTCCTTGAAAGAAAAAGGTCCGGGCCGCGAGATTCTGCCAAGAGTGGGGAAGCACAGGACCCACTGCGTGGCCAGCCCGGATCGCATCTCCTGCACTCACTGCGCTCTCCAACGAGTAAGAGGTTCTTGAGGAATATTTATTAAGTAGATCTTCCTCACTCTGTTGTTTTCTTGCTTTGGTCTCCGATTCTTAAATTTTGGTCTTTCTGATTCAGACATTTTAAACCTAGAAGGACCTGGGAACGCATCCAGTAAAGATTGCAGGTCGGCGCACCCACTGCTCTTTGCTCTGAGATTCCATCCCCCAATCCCACCTTAGTATCCTACCTTGAGGTTCCTGGATGGTCACCAGAGAATCTCCGAACCCATGAATTTCAAGAGTCTTTCCTCAGATCGTTAAAGGGCTACCCAAATTGTCCCGCTGGACCAAGATCAGACCTCCCAATTCCTTTGCCCAGACACTACTAACACCGCACCCCCACCCCCGCCCCGTGCTTTTTAGCACTCCCACCTCCCATCTTTGCCAGGCAAAGGACGACAAATCTTTTGCAGGTAGAAATTCTACCTTTCACTTCTTTCACAGTCTTCACACTACCGTCACCACTGAGATCAACGCAGTAGTTGGTCAGCGCCGAATGTAACATTGACTCTGGAGTCCTATGTAAGTGACTATTAATTGTATTATACAGATTATTTATTTATTTATTTAATGCTGGGTCTCTCACAGTCTCCCAGGCTGGAGGGCAGTGGTGTAATCCTAGTTCAGGGCAGCCTCCAGCTCTTGCGTGCGAGCGATCTTTGCGCCTAGGCCTCTCAAAGTGCTGGGATTACAGGGGTGAGCCACCGCCCCCCACCCCAATTTTTTAATGATATAAAGTTACATGCTCCTCTGCCTGCCAACCCCTTCAGACGTTGCAAAAGCAAATTTGGTAATAATCAAAAAGTCCTTGCACCCCGCATTCAATTCCTAAAAATAAAAACAGTAATAATCTGCAAGAGTTTGGCTTTGGCGTGTATTCCTCAAAGCTACTTAAAAATGAATATATAATTGTATGTATACTTCTAGACTTATATTTACAAAAACAGAAACTGCTACACAATATTGTTCTGCAGCACACTTTTTATGTCAGTTACTACCTGTCTATTTTATTCTTTTTGATGGTTATATGGTAGTACAATTAAGTTGATTCACCATAATTGGTTTAACCAACCTTATATCAACCCTCTATTTCAAAGGCTGCTACCTTGAACATTCTTTTATGCTCTTGTGCATATCTTGTTGAATTTATGCAAATATTTCTGTAGAATAAAGCTTTAGAAGTGGAATAGCCAAGTGATGATCTCTACCTTTTAAAAAGTCAGCTTTTTGAAGTTTAATTTCCATACAGTAAAATTTACCTTTTTATATGTAGTTTGATGAATTTTGGCAAACACATATAGTCATGTAAAGACCTCTACAATAACAAGATATACATTTCCAGCATCCCCCCAATATTCTTCCTCACTTCTCTTTAGTCAACCTTTCCCTCCACTCCTAGCCTGACAATTACTGATGTGATTTTTTACTTTATCTTTTGTCTTATCTGGAATAGAATCATACAGTATAAGCATTTAAGTCTGGTTTCTAGTCTCTTTCACTTGGCACACTGCTTTGAGACTCATTTATGTTGCGTGTATCTGGTTTGTTTTTTATGTTGCTGAGTAATATTCCATTGCATGAATGTACCACAATTTGCTTATCTACTCACTAGGTGATAGACATTTGGATTGTTTCCAGTTTTGGCAATTATAAATAAAGCTGCTATAAACATTTGTGTACAGGTGGACATATTTTCAATTTTTTTGAGTAAATATCTAGGAGGAGGATTTTAGGTCATGAAGTAAGAATATACTTAACTTCTTTTTTTTTTTTTGAGACGGAGTCTCGCTCTGTCGCCCAGGCTGGAGTGCAGTGGCGCGATCTCGGCTCACTGCAAGCCCCGCCTCCTGGGTTCACGCCATTCTCCTGCATCAGCCTCTCTGAGTAGCTGGGACTACAGGCGCCCACCACCACGCCCGGCTAATTTTTTGTATTTTTAGTAGAGACGGGGTTTCACCGTGGTCTCGATCTCCTGACCTCGTGATCTGCCCGCCTCGGCCTCCCAAAGTGCTGGGATTACAAGCGTGAGCCACCGCGCCCGGCCGAATATACTTAACTTCTTTAAAAAAACCTGTCAAACTGTTTTTCCAAGTGGCCATACCATTTTTGCATTCTCACTGGCAAAGTATGAGAATTTCAATTTTTCCATATCCTCATCAACACTTAGTATTATCAGGTTTTTAAATTTTTTTTAAAGTTTTGCCATTGTAATAGGCGTGCAGTGGTTTTAATTTGAATTTGCCTAATGACCAATGATATTGAAGTTTTTTCATGTGCTTGTTTGTTATCTGTATATCATTTTTGTTGAAGTGTAATTCAAATCTTTTCCCCATTTTTATTGTGGAGAGTGGAATTGTTTTCCTATTGTTGTGCAAAATCTACATATGTTTTCTCTGAGTCTCAGAGTTGTCCATTTTTACTAACAGTCCCTTTCAAAGAACAGAAGTTTTTAATTTTGACAGCCAAATTATCAATTTTTTTATGATTTACGTTTTTTGTATCATATTTAAAAATTCTTGTCTAACAAAGTCATAAAGATTTTCTCTGAAGTGTTCTTTTAGAAATCTTAAAGTTGTAGGTTTAGTTTTAGGTTTTATTTTGGTCTGTGGGCCATTGTGAGTTAATTTTTGTATACAGTGTGAGGTAAGGATGGAGATTCATGCTTTTGTTTTGCTTTGTTTTGTTTTTGCACATGGCTCTTGTCCAATTGGTACACCACCATTAGTTGAAAAGACTTTCCTTTCCCCTCTAAGGATTAACTGAATCACCTTGGCAACTTTGATGAAAATCAGTTGATATCATGAGCCTATTTTTGAACTCTAATATCTACTTTTAAATTGTGATAAATGATAGGCAAATTTGCCATCCCCACCAGAAAAGTGTGACATCAACCTTACAGCTGACTCCCAGTTCATTTGGTCCCTTGCCTCTTCCTTACCAGAAACAGAAGTAGGGCCGTGTGCTCCAGTTTCTCTTCCCTCAGCCCAAACCCAGCTCTTCTTAAAGTCTCATGAGCTGATGCCACTGCACAGCTTGGTAGCAGACAGCATAGCAACTTCTACATTCGCCAGAAACTCTTTATGAGGTAGCCAATTCATTTCACTACACTAGGTATTGCGGAGGCAACTGCTCTTGGGTTGGGTAAGGATTTATTACTGCGCTTGGAATCTGGGGATCTGAGTTCAAGACTCAACCAGACCTGGAGGTCTAGTTTTGTGTTTATCTCTCCAGTAACTGCTCATTTCTCTCCTTTTCTGAGTAAAACTCCTTTACAGCTTAATGATATATTTAATTCCAAGGAGTGAGAATGTTGTGTTTCAAAAAGAAAGAGTTCTCACGTTGTAATTTAATGCCTCTTCTCTGTGAATCAAGTTGGACTGAGCCCTGGAGACCTCAGAACAGGTCTTAGGTTTATCAGCTCCTCGGCAGCCAGGTGGAAAAGCCGAATGGGAAGCTTTCTCGGGATGAGACACCCACTGGCCTCATCTTCAGAAGATAGGAGCGCTCCTCCCCTCTCTCTTTGCCCCCGTAGCCCGCTCACGGACGCCCAGCCGCACCAGCTAGTGTTGTTTGATTTGTATGCAAAATGTTGTTCTTCCTTTATCTGAAATTCAAATTTAATTGGGTGTTCTGTATCTTATCTGGCAATCCTACCGCCAACCCGACCTCAGGCCGGAGGAGGAGAAATTGCGTTCCGGGTAACTTCCCACCCCATTGAGCCGGAGAACAGTTTCCTAAGTTTTGGGAAGAGTGAAAACCTGTCACCACGAAAAGAAAGGAAATCTCCTCCAATTGAAAACAAACAAACAAACAAAAAACCAAAAGCTGTTACCAGGGGCTCGGAGGACAGGTAAAGCCAGATGCAAAGTTAACAGGAAACACTGTTTTCCAAGATCATGCAGCAGCCGTAAAATGTCGCAATGGTCCCCTCTTTGAGCAATTGCTCCCTTTTTACGAGTGTGCCGACCCGCTTTGCCACACCCATCCATGTACTACTGGGGATACCGAAGATAACTCTTTCCTTGTGACAACACCCAATCCCTAGCTAATCCCCACTACTCCTAACCCCACCTCAGAAACACCAAGCAATCCAGAACTGATCCTGCTTCTCTTAGAGACTCCCCAGAATCCTCGAATGGGAACCCAGACCTTACAAAAGACAGTTCTCCCCAGCCTCTTGTTGAACTGCATTTCTCCGTTACTCTGGAATATCCTGTCACTTCATCTATGTATTAAATCTGATTTTGGTTTGTTCCTCGTGGTCTTTGGCTAGTGTCTTTAACACCACATTACTGCTCTGTGGACCCCCGACAGTGCAGGAGTTAGCGGGATTAATCCTGGCAGGATAGACACTCAGTTGATGTTGGAATGATGAGAGGAAGGTGGATCCTGAGAGAGAGATTTTACCAAATCAGACAGAATCTAGATTAACCACGTTTCAGAAGGGGAGGGGGAGACAAAACAAAACTGGAGCAGCAGTGTCAAACTTTAGCATAAACCAGGATCACCTGGAGAGCCTTTTAAAGCACCAATTGCTGGACTCCAGACCTAGCGTTTTTTTCCCAGGTGATAATGATGTTATTGTTCCAGAGACCACACTTTTAAGAACCACTGCATTAGAGCAATCTCGTCGGCATAATAATGCTTTTTTTTTTTTTTTTGAGACAGAGTCTCGCTCTATCGCCCAGCCTGAAGTGCAGTGGTGTGATCTCGGCTCACTGCAACTTCGCTCTCCCGGGTTCAAGAGATTCTCCTGCCTCAGCCTCCTGAGTAGCTGGGATTACAGGCATGTGCCACTGCACCCAGCTAATTTTTGTATTTTTAGTAAAGACAGGGTTTAGCCATGTTAGCCAGGCTGGTCTCGAACTCCTGATCTCAGGTGATCCACCCGCCTCGGCCTCTCAAAGTGTTGGGATTACAGGCATGAGCCATCGCATCAGGCCAAAAGCTAATAATGCTTTGAAGCCAGTGATCCAATTTCAGACCTCTGACTTAGACACTTTAAAATTCTCATTCCCATTTAAAACAATCAAATGAGTCGTGCTCTCAAATCACACAAAGCCCAACACCATTAATCCCTAAAAATCCATTAAATATTGAATATTTATGAAGCCCAGTGTATAAACTGCCAGTAGTTACCCAGAAAATCTGTAATAAACCAAGGTCACTGAATTTATGAGAATCCAGGATTCTCAATCACTCCCTCCTCACTGTGAGTACTTGAGCTTCCATTTAGATGATCTGGGACAACGCTAGTTGAAACAATAATCTCTCTGGTAAGGGCTGCATAAGCAGGTGTGGTCTGATCTCCTTTTCACTTTGTTGGGAGGGTAAATCAACACAACTTCTATGGAAGAAATTTGACAGTATCTTACAAATGAATATTACCTAGGACACAGTATATCTATTCCTAGACATTTATATTGTAAATATAGACACTCACATAAAATGCTATATTCAAAATTATATATATATGTATATATATTCAGACACAGGTATGTTTACCTCTTTTTACAAGTAGCACCTATACATATTGTCTTGCATCATGCTTTTTTTCACTTAAGAATATATCTTGGGGAGATTAGTAGTCTTATATATGCAAGTCTTATAAATAATAGTCTTATATATGTTTCTGGAAGGATACATGAAAGCTAATAAGAGTGACCTACTGGTGGCAGTAGGTAATTAGTGACAAAACTTTGCTATACAACTTTTCATACTTTTTGAATCATGTGAATGTAGTACTTATTTTAAAAATGAAAATAATTGAATAAACTGAATAAAATTGTGTATTCCTTTTTTTCTCTCAAAAGATCAGCCAAGATGGAAGTTACAAACAGAAACTACATAATACTGACATTCTTCTTTCCTTTCTCAGGAGGAAATGTTTAGTCCTAACTAGAAATGTTCTATGGAATGTATTTGTAAGTTTTGTTATATCTCTAAGAGACACTCTCACTCTCCTTCCTTTTTCAAAGACGGAATCCTTAGACAATAGTGACTGCTTTAAAAGTTAGCATGAAGATAATAAATGAAAATTGCAGTAGAGATATACAATTAGGCTGAAAATGCCTTAAGTAACCCATATGGTTCAATACACATAATGTGTATGTAACGCTTTATTTTTTTTTTTTGTTTTTTTTTGTTTTTTTTCTTTGAGACGGAGTCTCGCTGTCGCCCAGGCTGGAGTGCAGTGGCGCGATCTCAGCTCACTGCAGGCTCCGCCCCCCGGGGTTCACGCCGTTCTCCTGCCTCAGCCTCCCTAGTAGCTGGGACTACAGGCGCCCGCCACCTCGCCCGGCTAATTTTTTGTATTTTTAGTAGAGACGGGGTTTCACTGTGTTAGCCAGGATGGTCTCGATCTCCTGACCTCGTGATCCGCCCGCCTCGGCCCCCCAAAGTGCTGGGGTTACAGGCGTGAGCCACCGCGCCCGGCCCGCTTTACGATTTTATAAGTACCTTTACATTTTTTAGGCAATGTTTTTCTATAGCCCTCAATTAAATCTTCAATTGTTTCCTCAATGGGGAATCCCGCTAAGCAGAACTTGTGAAGGAATGAAAATTTGCATGAGAATGAAGCATGAATCAAATAAATCAACTAACAAATTACATTCACAGCCAAGACAAGTGTTACTAAAGAAGCAGAGAACAGGAAAGATCAGAGGGAATTATTGAAATGGCTGGTGAATACGGAATGAATTTGCCAAATAAAGTGCTTACCATATCATTTGTGATTCCTGGAACAAAAGGCTTACCCTGCACCCGACGAGGATGGGATTCGAACCCACGCGTGCAGAGCACAATGGATTAGCAGTCCATCGCCTTAACCACTCGGCCACCTCGTCACACAAAGAACCGACAAATTGAATTTCTTCCTCTGTGTAGTACTCCCAGTGAGTCTTGTAGCAACACGATCTAATCGTTTTTTCCTGGTTTAATCCCCATAACCACAGTCTGAGTCAGGTGTCTTAATTAAGGCACATTTCACAACCACCATAAAAATGACGACTGTCACTTAGAGTAGTGAAGTGACTTGGCAAATATCTAATAATAGGTTGAACCATGCCGGCAATTCATTGGTAGACAAAAATCACCTGCTTTTTTGTTGACCCGGCTCCAGCTGGCCGCCCTGTATGCCCGTCAAGACACACGCTGGGACCTTCGCCGGGTCATTCTGCCGCTTTATTCTGCATTCAAGGGGTTGATTTGCTTCCCGATCTAAACTTTGTCCTTAGATTCCTGTTTTCTGTGACGTACCAGAAACCTGACTGTAATTCCTTTTCATGTGCTTCTGTAATATGCCCGAGGGCCAGGAGATGCCCTCCTTTCTCTTTTGTTACTTTCAAAAGGAAACAAAAAAGGAGTTGGTATTGATCAGTCTATGATAAATCAGCAACAGGTGAGAACATGTTTTTTTTACAAAAATTAGAGGCGCGCAGGCGCCCCGATGGCACTCCTCTTGCTTTGGTCAGGACCGTGAAAGAAAGACTTTTTGTGTTTAGCACAAGATTGGCTCAGTCCAGTTGCTACCGACACTGGGAAGGGCCTGTGAGGTGGGTAACCCCCTGGTGCGGGAGTCAGGATGCCTGGTCCTAATTATGGCTCTTAACTAAGCCACCTCACTAAATCCAACCCAACTTGAGAAACCGAACAGTAACCCCTAACGTCCCTTCCAGCTCTGACAACCTCAATTATAAAATGATCATCAAGAAAAGAAGCCTGAGGCTGGGTGCGGTGGCTCACGCTTGTAATTCCAGCACTTTGGGAGGCCAAGACGGGTGGATCGTTTGAGCTCAGAATTTCGAGACCAGTCTGGGCAACATGGAGAAACCCTATTTCTACAAAAATTGCAAAAATCAGCCGGAAGTGGTGGCCCGCACCTGTGGTCCCAGTTACTCAGGGGGTTAAGGCGGAGGATCGCTGGAGCCCTGGGGGCGTCAAGGCTACAGTGAGCCCTGATTGCCGCCATTACACTCCAGCCTGGGCCACAGAATGAGACCCTGTCAAAAGAAGGAAGGAAGGAAGGAAGGAAGGAAGGAAGGAAGGAAGACTCTTACACTCGTTAGAGTTTGTGTGCTTTTTGATATTTGGTGCAGATTTTTGGAGGGGAAAGTTTTCTTTTTCTACCAGAAGAATGTTGGTGCTTTTTTTCCTCCCTGTGAAATGTCCTATCTCTGTTCTCAGCTTTGTTGGGAGAGGCTCTTTTTTTTCTCACACCTGTGTTAAACATTAAAACCACCCAATGTCCACCAAAGTGGAATACTTAGTTAAATAAATTATGATTAAGCAAAATATGAAAGTAGTATGTGATTATTAATAAGAATAATGCTGTTCTATACATAGTAGTTTATAAATATTTTCCCACTTTTTTTTTTTTTTAATGGAGTCTCGCTCTGTCGCCCAGGCTGCATGCAGTGGGGTGATCTCTGCTCACTGCAACCTCCACCTCCCGAGTTCAAGCGATTCTTCTGCCTCAGCCTCCCCAATAGCTGGGATTACAGGCACATGCCACTATGCCCGGCTGATTTTTGTATTTTTAGTAGAGACGGGGTTTTGCCATGTTGGCCAGGCTGGTCTCCAACTCCTGGCCTCAAGTGATCCGCCCGCCTCGGCCTCCCAAAGTGCTGGGATTACAGGCATGAGCCACTGTGCCCAGCCTATTTTCCTACCTCTAAGTTTTTTTTAAAAAGGCAAGTTGCAGAACAGTATGTATAGTACGGTTGTTTGTTTTAGATGACAGAGAGTTTAGCTATTTAATATTGGTGATGGCCATTTAGCTTCAGGCTCAATTTTATGAAGGTTCTAAACATAGGCTTTTCATGTTATCTTTAAAGGAATTATGTATGTGTATGTATATCTGTGCATGTATTATACATACAACTACTGTGTATTTTTTGAGTTAAATTAAAGGTCTTCAATATTCCCAATATTTTCAAATCTTATTTGGCATTTCTTTATTTTTTTTATACACTGAAAATGAAGACGGCATGAACCTTTTGGACTTCTGGAAGGCTCTGATTGATATAAACATAAAAAACATCCAGAAGGATGTATACTACTTGTTAATAGCTGGTATCTCTAAGAGTGAGACTATGAAGTTTTTTAACTTTCTATATTCAACATTTTTTCAAGATTTTACTTTTTTCATGATGAGTACATTACTTAGTAATTAATGTTTTTAAAGTAAAGATAAATTTAAATTATTTAAGGCATAAGAGTGAACAGAATCAAATGCAGCTGAGAAATAAAGTCTAATATTAAGAAATGACCATTAGATTTACCAATGAAACGATTTTATGTAGGACAAGATGGAGTTTTTTCCTAACATCTTGCAGTTCAAGCTGGCAGACACTACCTATAACGGGTCTGATTCCACAGACTGCTTCAGGACGGTGGAAACCCTTCTTTTAATCGTGTTCTCTAGCATAGTGATTCTAATTGCTGTTTTTTCACCAGGTCCTGCCTGGGCTTTCTTCCTACCAGTTCCCAGCCCTATTTGATCTTTTTGAAAGATCATTCTAGCTGCTCTGGAGAGACTAGGTGGCCAGAAATAGCTGTGAGCAGACCAGTTGGGAAGCCAGGGCAGCAGCTGTCATGAGAGGTGGTGGTGGCTCAGACTAAGAGAGTGGCAATAGGAATGGAGAGAGGTGGATGGGTCCAAGATATATGTTGGAGATAAAATGGTGGACACACACTGTGAGTGATGAGTAGGGTGAACAATTCATCCTAGTTTGCTGGGAACTTTTCTGTTTCAGCATAGAAAGTTCCATGTCTCTGGGAGACCCACCCCAGCCCCAGGCAAACCTAAACATTTGGTGACAGGGAAGGACCAAAGATGAGTTTCCTGCTTCTTGCTTGAGTGGTGGGGCAAGTGGAAGTAGTGTTTATTAAAACTGGGAAGATTGAGGAACTGGTATGTATTGTGGAAATGACAATTTAGCTTTTACATGTTAAGACTCATCATAAACCAACCTATGCAGGCCGTCTGCAGTAGAATGTTTTTTCCTTCATCTTTGAGTCAGGAGAAGAATTTGTTATTTCAAAGGACTATAGGAAATATGAGATTTATATCCATCATGGGGAACTCTCCTTATTCAAGATTTTAACTACAAATGATTAATATTCTGGAATTTCTATTTCTTGGAGAAAATCTAATTTACAGGAAATCATTTGGTGATTCCTTGGCTTATTTCCCATTTTAACTAACTCTATTCTTTATTTTGTCCATTTTTCTAAATACTGCAAGGGTAAGTTGTATGTATTTAGTTTAGTCAAAAGAATAAAAAACTTAAAAACAAAATATCTCCAATCTTGCAAAAGTTTTGACAGCTAATTTATTCGTATCCACACCAACTGGATTAAAAATAATTTATTAGTAGACGTCTTCTTAGCAAAGGTGAGAGGTGAGCCTTGACTGCTAAAGATCCTAGGTGCAAACCTCTGAAAAGAGAGTATGTTTTCACCAAAGTAATATTCTGGGTTAATTATAAAGAGCACTATGTGAAATCCAGGGAAAGGAAATTTTTAGGACACAAGTGCAAGGCATTCAATTAGAGCAGACAGATGAGGGAAATACCACACTCTGTCAAAGACATTATATTTAGGTGACTCCGTTCTTGAACAATATTGTTGATTATGTTCAAATTAAATAGGGATAAGATCAATATTTAACATTGGCCCTTAGAAGGAAAATTATCTTGCTGCCCATATAAGCAATAAGCAAAATTCTGCCCTAGCAACTTTGTGCTATGAAGTAATTCACCGAATCCTTTAAGTCCTTTCTAAGAAAATTAACATACTGGTCAAAATAGGAAAAAACAAAGAAATCTGACAAAGCCATTTTAAAAATTAGACATTCCCAGCAAATAAGCAGTAAGATAGAGTGTTTTAATAAATGTTTAAAAATGCTATTTCTCAAAATAAAAACAAAAGAAAAAAGCTCTCACACTTGCATAGTGAAGTTTTTATGAATAAAATAATATGCTTGCTTTAAAATGCAGAAAGAAAAAGTTTGAAATATATATTAAAAATATTGACAAAATATTGTTAATTTTGAGGCTGGGTGATGGATATATGAGGCTACATCATATCTTTTTTTCCTTTTTTAAAATATTTTACATTTCCATAGTAAAAAGTTATAATATGTTTACACCTTTTTTTCGTTGTATGAGTCTCCCAAATGTTGTAGTCTCTGGGAAGGAATTAATAAAATGGTCAGGGAGCGTGTCAGTGGATAAGCAAATACACTATGCTGACGAAAGCAAAGGCTGAGTGAGGCTTAATACCCTATTTGTCGGAAATTCCTAAAAAAAAACTTAAAAAACCTAAAAAAAAACTAAAAAAAAAAACTAAAAAAAAAAGTAGATGCGACTACAGAATTGAAGAAACATCACTGTTCATGGGATTCAAACCTGTGCGGAAGGTGCTCACTGGTCTGAAGGCTCTCGGTAGTTGCGACCCCATGCTCTAAGCTGGGCCTTTATCTGCCGCGAAGCGCAGGAGGTGGAGGCGCACAACTTGGTGGCGACGCCACGAAACCTAACATGCTCCACGAGGTCTTGCAGGGGTAGCGGCCGGGGTTTGGGGAGGGACGTCTCTGTAGGTTTACTTTATTCCCGGCTTCTGTCTTCCAAGATCCCTCACATCTTAACAACAATAATAATGGCAAACACCTAAATAGCGCGGACTCCGGCTAAGCGCTCTCGCAAGCGCTTTCCATGCATTAATTCATAGAATCCCAGAATCACCCTTAGAAGGTGCCACCCAGGATTACTAGGCAAAGAGTGGCTGAGCAGAGGCTTTCCCCGGGTCTGTTTCCACGGCCCATGCTCTTAACCATCACGCCGTATTTCAGACGCGAGAATCTTATTTTTCCCCAAAGCGCAATGGAGACGCAATCGAGTTTGAGTGGTTTGAGTCTGGGGGGTGGGGGTGGGGTGTGAAACCCGTGGTGTCAAAAAATCAAAAGCGGAACAAAGCCTTTTGAAGACCAGAAGCCACTTTCAGGACCCAGTTTCCCAAGTATCAACCCAAAAGCTGTAAAACGAAGTTTGCTCAGTGAGCAGTTAAGGAGCTTCCTCGATATCTCCGGTGGCTTTCTAATGACGCTACTCCGAGCCGCGGCTCGCTCCGAGGGGGAAGTTGGGTTTATAATCAGTTCTACGCGCTGCCCCGCGGCCCTTCCCCTGGCCACAACCTCTGCATCCACCCAAATCAGCTGCCCCTGTTTGCAGCCACGAGGGAGTCGGGAGCCAAGTCCTGACCACCGTCTCCTAGAGAGAGTTACATGTCCCTGCACGCACGGAGAATAAAGCCAGGAAGGATAAGTGGTAAATTATAGGGAATTTGGGCGGTGGTGACATCGTTAACGCCATTCTCGCCCTGCTGGGACGCGCACTTTGCGTTTCTGAAATTATCAGTCTATATGGTGTGATATCCCAGGAAAGCTGCGCGAGTCCTCCCATTTGTTGAGTACCCTTCGATTCATTCTGTGGGTAAATCAACTGTTAGTAGAGGAAATTGAAATTGTTTAAATATTCAAAGCCGTGAATGCGGGGGCGGGACGTTAGGGTAGATGGTGACCGGGAGGAATTTCCAACATTTTCCCGTCTTAAGATCTGGAGCCCAGCAGGGCCATAATTTTCCACTCACTTGTAATTGGTGCCAAGTAGCTTTTGGACATTCCAAGACCACAGATATTCCTCTCAAATTGTCCTCCCACCCTGTTAAAATCTGTTGGGGAGCGTAGGCTTACTTACTGTCTCACCAGAAACTCGGAGAAGGTGGATGCAGGAAGGACTTTGTGGAAATTGATCCAGTACTGCAGCACTGCCTGAGTGCTGGGATTAAGAGCCCTTATCCAGTCAGTCAAATGAGGCCAGTTCTGTAGCTGAAGGAATTGCTTTCTCAGATTCTAATGAATCAGTGCTCACTTGTTATTTTGCCCGAGTTTTTTTTATTTTTAAGATTGTGGTTACCTTAAAAAAATTACAAACATTCCTAAAATTATTCCTTTAACATCACTTTTAGGAGAATACAAAACTGTCATATACCTAGAATTAAATAATAAATATTTTTTTCTTTTTCCGTTTTCCGGGAGTGTCTGTTTGCCCTTGGTGAGGATCTTTGATATGGCTTATAAGATTTTACTGCTATGGGCCAGGCTGTACCTTATCAAAAGTGTATATTGTTTGATAATCCAGTGCTGAAGGCTGGAAGCCAGCATTTCCACGGAGGTAAGAATCCCTTATAAGAAATTACATTAAACTTTGACCCTTGCCTACTTGTCTTATTTAGTGTTTGGTGACAATTCTCAGAGAAAATGTCTGCTTCTCAATAAATTGTGGCAAGAAACAAGTCAAACATTCTTCTTACCCTCTCAGTTGATCTTTCAGCGATGAATCTTTAGACATTTTCCACTATTTTTATTTCCCCCAATTTCATTCAAAATGCTCTCTTTATTTGGGATTTTCATTCAGGTCTTTCGGATTGTGGATGGCAGTTGTTCTCCTAAGTAGACACTACCTTACTTTTTCCTTATCTCTAGAGTTTTGGCGAGACTTTTGCTTGGTTGTAGATGTTCTTAACTGTTAATTTCTCCTAACTGGCTTGAAATGAGCAGATGATTAAATAAGAAGGTAGCTGGTCCTCAAAGAAAAGTTACATCATTATCCAACTTGCTTTAGAGATTAAGAATTCATTCAATTAATGTTACCCACTCTTCAAATTGTTCCACTAGTATAATTTGATTTTTTAAAATAGTGATAGCATAGCTTGTCCAACAAAGGGCTGGCAGATTCTTGACACTTTCCACATTTTTGTTTTGCAACACTCTTTACCAGTTGCCTAACAAGGTAGCTATTTCATAGTGGATTCTCTCTGAAAGAGAAAGAACAGGCTGTGCTAACTGGGAGTCTTCCTCACCTCTTTTCTTTTTCTAAAAATTAATTTTCTCTAAAAATAATTTCTGTTCAATTTTAGCCATACCCAAGACTGTTCTTTTGGAGACGGCCAAAATAAAAATTGAGCTTTAAACAACTGAAGCTCAAAGAGTTGAGCATTAAACAACTGGGCGTCCAATCTTTTCTTGCCTCTGTTTTCTATCCTCTCCTTTCCGCATCAACTTGAGACTGCATCAGTATAGTATAATGTTAGCCAAGGAAATTTTCTGATATTTCTCTTTCCAGTTAAGGATCATCTGGAAAGACTAGGGCTGTGTGTGTGTGTGTGTGTGTGGGTGTGCACGTGCATGTGTGTGTGTATGTTGAAAGAGAAAGCAGATAGCATGCTTCCCACATCGGTGATCTTGGATTTATTTCTCTCACTCATGCCCTATTGTAGAATGATGATAGTCAAGTGATGATAGTCAACATTTTAAAAAATTAATAAACTTTCTTTTTAAAGAGCACTTTCAGGTTCACAGCAAAATTAAGCTGACAATACAGAGATTTCCCCCATATCCCCTGTTCCCATACTAGCACAACTTCCCCCATTATCAGTATCTCCCACCAGAGTGGTATACTTGTTACAATCAATGAGCCTTTATCGACACATAATTATCACTCAAGGTGCTCAGTTTACATTAGCATTCACTCTTGGTGTTGCACATTTTGACAAGTGTATAATGACATGTATCCACCATTATAGTGTCATAAAGAATAGTTTCACTGTCCTAAAAATCCTCTAAGTTCTGCCTGTTTATCCCTTCCTCCCCTCTAAACCCTGGAAACCACTGATCTTTTTACTATCTCCACAGTTTTGCCTTTTTCAGGATGTCATCTAGTTGGAATCATAGGTATGTAGCCTTTTCAGATTTGCCTCTTTCATTCAGCAGTGTGGATGTAAGTCTCCTCCATGTTTTTCATAGCTTGATAGTTTTTCTTTTTCTTTTTTTTTAGAACTGAATAATATTCCATTGTCTGGATATATTACAGTTTATTTATCCACTCATCTATTGAAGGACAGTTTTGTAAGCTGAGCTGGTTACAAATTTTGGCAATTATAAATAAAGCCGCTATTAACATTCATGTGCATGTTTTTGTATGGGCATAAGTTTGGGGTAAGTACTAAGGAATGTGATTGCTGGATCATATGGTAAGAGTATATTTAATTTTGCAAGACACTGCCAAACTGTATTTTGTACTCCTTTCAGGAATGAATGAGAGTTCCTGTTGCTTCACATCCTTGCCAGCATTTTGTGTTAGCAGTATTCTGGATTTTGGTCATTTTAATAGATGTGTAGTGGCATCTCATTGTTGTTTTAACTTGTTGTGGTTTTAAATGAGCACTTTATATGATTTATTTTCACTCCTTTCTTAGTATATAAATTATGCTTCTGCATTTACTTTTTTTTTTTTTTTTTTTTCTTTGAGGCAGAGTCTTGCTCTGTCACCTTACCAGGCTAGAGGGCAGTGGCGCAATCTTGGCTCACTGCAACCTCCACCTCCCCAGTTCAAGCGATTTTCCTGCCTCAACCTCCCAGGTAGCTGGGACTACAGAAGCATGCCACCACACTCAGCTAATTTTTGTATTTTTAGTAGAGATGGGGTTTCACCATGTTGGCCAGGATGATCTCGATCTCTTGACCTCGTGATCTGCCCTGGAGCTTGCAATATGCATTTACAACTAATCCAAATACACTTTCAAATAACACTATACTGTTTCTTGTGTAGTGTATGTACCTTTTAGTAATAAAATATTCCTAATTCCTGGAACCCTCCTGTCCTTTGTATCATTACTGTCATTGGTTTCCCTTATACAAAAGGATACATAATTGAATACATTATTGCTATCATTATTTGAACAAACTATTATCTATTAGATCAATTAAGAATTAAAAAAGTATTTCACTTTCATGTGTTCATGTTTTGATGTTCATCCTTTCTATAAGTAGATCCAAATTTCGGACCTATATTATTTTTCTTCTCTCTGAATAACTTCTTTTAGCATTTCTTACCAGGCAAATCTACTGGTAACAAATTCCCTCAGTTTTTCTTTGTCTCAGAAAATCTTTATTTCTCCTTCACTTTTGAAGGATAATTTTGAAGGGTACGGAATTCTAGGTGAACAGTATTTTCTCTCAACAGTTTAAATATTTTATTTCACTATCTTCTTGCTTACATGGTTTTTAAGGAGAATTGGGTATAATTGTTATCTTTGATTCTCTATAGATAAGGTATTTTTTTCCTCCTTTGGATTCTTTTAAGATTTTTTAAAAATCTTTGATTTTATGAAGTTTGAATATTGTGATATAATAAGAAATATATATGTGTTCTGTGCCCCTGGTTCCTGAGCTAATATTTGGTCTTTGACCTAGGTTCCTGACACAGAGCTCCTAAGACCTTTGTAATTTCCTGAATGACAGGAGTGTGTCTGATGCTAATCTTCTAAATCTCTTGGAAGAGATTTATAGGAACATAAATCTCTTGAGTTATGGGAACATCTTTTGTACGAATGAGAAGAATCTTGGTGGGCTCCTAGGTAACCTCAGGAGGAGGGCTGGTTGCCAGGGCAACCAACCATACTATTCCAGAGTTTGAACTTTCAGCCCCATCCCCTACCTCAGGGGAGGGAAGAGGGACTGAAGTTTGAGTTGATCACCAGTAGCCAGTGATGTATGTAACCAATCATGCTTACATAATGAAGCCTCCATAAAATCTCAAAAGGACAGGGTTCCTGGAGCCTCCTGGTTGCTGTGCATGTGGAGGTTCTTGAAGGGTGATGCTCCTGAAGAGGGTTTGGAAGATACATGTTTCTTCCCACATACCTTTCCCTATGTACTTCTTCCATCTGGCTATTCATCTGTATCCTTCATAATAGCCTTTATGATATATAATATATAATATAATATAATGGGTAAGCATAAGTAAAGTGTTTTCCTGAGTTATATGAGTCATCCTAGCAAACCAAACCCAAGCAGTGATTAGAGGGAACCCTAATTTATAACTGGTTGGTCAGAAGTATGGGTGACAATCTACTACTGGTGTTTGGCATCTAAAGCTGGTTGCAGTCTTATGGGACTGGGCCTTTAACCTATGAGATCCAACTCTAACTCCAGGTAGATAGTGTCAGAATTGAACTGGATTAGAAGACACCCAGCTGACGTTTGCTACAGGATTGGTTGCTTGCTTGCTTGGTGGGGAGAAATTCCCACACATTTGGTCATAGAAGTCTCCTGTGTTGATTGTTATGGTGTGAAAGCAGGAGGAAAAAAAGAGAAAATTTTGAGGTTTTTTCCATTCAATTATTCTCATTCTTAGTGGATATACAGTAGTTCCTCATTGTGCTTATATATTTGTAGGGATTAGCATTGCAGGAATCAATTAAGCATCATTTCCTGTTAGAGCAATATTTCACAGGAAATAGGCCTGTGGTTTCATCTATTTAGAGACAGGTGGAACTAAGAAGATAATTTTAAAATGTTTTAAATATCAGACTGTTGATAATTTAACAAAATTTTAAATCAACTTGTCTGTTTCTTACGTATCAGTAAGGTATAAATGAGGCTAAATGCATTTGTTATGCTACCTTCTGATTTGTCTCCTTCAGTGTGATGTTATGTCATCATATGAGTTGAATTGTTATTTGCGTGAACTGGGTAGCTACAATCTTACCACAATAGCATAAGCATTAGAGACACATAAATGCTAGCAGGGCCAAAATTAGGTGTTGAAATAGCCATCCCTCCCATTCAGGTAGTAATTTGGCAAGCCTAAGCCAAAGATTGCAGGTTTCTGAGGAGTCATCTGTTATACCATAATTAGGCACTCCAGTTTTCTTTCTTTTTTTCTTTTCAGCAGATGGTTTGTTACATACTCCTTAGCAGATTCTGACATCCATGACCACTGTGTTGCCCAGTTTTCTTATTTTTAATATAATGTCTTTTATGGATTGCAATATATTTTAAAATCCCAGATAAATTGGCAACAATATAACATTCTTCCCAGAGTTTCTTTCTCTCTAAATAATGACAGTAGTAAGTTTATTCTAACTCAACAGTCAAAATAACAGCTATTATCCAGGACAATGATGCTTCCAAGACTGTAGTAAAGCCTATAAAATGTAAAATAATCAAGTTAATGTACAGCTGTGCAGAATTTAAAAAATTAAAAATACCTCTGTCTTTCTTTTAGAAGCTGAATCTATTATGTCTCTGAACTCTCAAAGCTCTTTATCTATACCTACTATAGTATGTACAACATTCTTTGGATATTATAGTTATTTTTGCCCACGTCTCATTTTCTGTACACAGCTATAAAAATTTTGTAGGTAAGACCTGCAGTGACTGATTAATCTTTACATGCCCAGCACATACCACATAGGCTTAGGTGTGCAAGTAACAGAGGTGAATTCTGTTGGGATTAAAGGTTAGTGTAGGAGAAGCAGAGACAAATAACACTGAAAAACTAGGTACTGTCTAGTGCCTGCCATTAGTGAGGCAGAGTTTCCAAGTGCCAATTCCAATATTCATTATGTCTTTCCTAAACAACAAGAACATTTATTGGAAAACCCCACCACTACCATCACCATCACCACCAGATTCCTACCAATGACATGTATAAATAAAAATGTTATGTGACCTCACATCTGTTAGAATAGCATATATGTATATATATGAGAGAGAGAGAGAATTGTATACACAACACTTGTTACTTTCATGTATATTATATATATGCTATTCTAACAGAGATGATGTCTATATCCATCTATCTATGTATCTATCTATCTATATAGATATATACACATACACATGTATACCTATATATGAAAATAACAAGTGTTGGTGAGAATGTAGGGAAATTGGAATTCTTGTGCATTGTTGGTGGGAATGTAAAATGGTGCAGACACTGTAGAAAACAGTATGGTGGTTCCTAAAAAACTTTAATATAGAATCACCGTATCATCCGGCAATTTCATTTCTGGGTATATACCCAAAAGAATTGAAAGAATGGTCTTAAAGAGATATTTGTACACCCATGCACATAGTGATGTTGTTCACAATAGCCAAAAGGTAAAAGCAACCCAGGTGTCCATTGATAGATGAATAATAAACAAAATGTGGTATATGCATACAATGGATAATTGTTCAGCCTTAAAAAGGAAAAGAATTCTGACATATGCTACAGGGATGAAACTTGATGGCATTACACTAAATGAAATAAAGCAGTAACAAAAAGGCAAATACCGTATCATTCCACTTATATGAGGTACTTAGAATAGTCAAATTCATAGACACAGAAAGTAGAATGATGGTTGCCAGAGGCTGAGGGCAGGAGGAAAATAGGTAGTTTTTTTCTAATGGGAATAGGGTTTAGTTTCACAAGATAAAAAGAATTCTGGAGATTGGCTGCAGAACAATGTGAATATTCTTAATATTATTAAACTGTACACCTGAAAAACAGGATGATAAATTTGTGTTGCATGCACAGTAGTCCCCCTTTATCCACAGTTTTCCTCTCTATGGTTTCAGTTATCCATGGTCAACTTCTATTCAAAAATATTAAATGGAAAATTCCAGAAATAAACGATTCATGAGTTTTAAATTGCACAGTGTTCTCAGTAGTGTGATGAAATCTCTCACTGTCCTGCTTCGTCCCACCCAGGATGCAAATGATCCCTTTGTAAGGCATATCTGAGCTGTAGATGCTACCAGCCCATTAGTCACTTAGTAGCTGTTCTGCTTATCAGATTGACCGTCACGGTGCATGTGTTCAACTAATCCTTATTTTATTTAATGGCCCTAAAGTGCAAGAGTAGTGATGCTGGCAATTTGGATATGACAGATAGAAGCCATAAAGTGCCTTCTTTAAGTGAAGAGGTGGAAGTCCTTGACTTAATAAGAAAAAAGATCATATGCTGATGTTGTTAAGATCTACAGTGAGAATGAGTCTTCTATCTGTGAAATTGTCAAGAGGAAAAATAAATTCATGCATAGTATATATAGAGTTTGGTGCTATCCACAGTTTCAGGCATCCACTGGGGATCTTGGAATGCACCACCTGCAAATAAGTGGAGACTACTGTATTTTATTATAATTAAATATTAAAAAGTTATGTGAGAATTCCAATAAGTGGCTCTCCTATTTTCCCCCTTCCTAGAACAGATATGTGGACTGAGGTTCTAGAACTTCATTGGACTATGAGGTGATACTGAGAAAAAGAGCTACAAACCATGGTGTGGCAGAGATAAAGGGAGAATGGGTCCCTAATGCTCCTAGAGCGATTGACCCACCCCTGGACTGCTTTCCTCTCAGCGTCTGATATGCTTTGGATGTCTGTCGTCTCCAAATCTCATATTGAAAATTGATCCCAGTGTTGGAGGTAAAGCCTGGTGGGAGGTGTTTGGGTCATGGGGGTGGATCCTTCATGAATGGTCTGGTGCCCTCCTTATGATGAGTTCCTGCTCTGAGTTCATGTGAGATCTGGTTGTTTTAAAAGTGTGGCACCTCCTCCGTAGCTGTCTTGCTTCCTGTCTTGCCATGTGATATGCTTCTCCTGCTTCACCTTCCACCATGAGTAAAAGCTCCCTGAGGCCTCACCAGAAGTTGAGCAGATGCTAGCACCATCTGCTTCCTGTAGAGCCAATGAACCAATTGGCTTCCTGCAGAACCGTGAGCCAATTAAACTTCTTTTCTTTATAAATTACCCAGTCTCAGGTATTCCTTCATGGCACCACAGAACAGACTAATACAGCTTCTACCTATTCAATACCTTAAATCTTTCCCTCTCTGTCCTATAACCCAATTGTATTTTGACCATCATATTTACTAGTGCCTAAAGTGCTTTTATTTGTTATTTATCTCTCCTTACTTCATGTTCACTAGAATATAAGCTCCACGAAAGGAAGGACTGTCTGTTTTGTACACCACTATTAGTTACACTGCCTAGAATTGCCTGACATATAATAAGCACTTAATACATGTTTATACAATAAGAGAAAGAATAACAATACAAATGGAAAATAAGTGACATATTTGAGCATTCTGTAGAGATAGAATAGTTCTGCTTGATTGTGGAGTGGAGAAACAAGATAGACGGAATCAAGGATGACTCCAAGGTTTGGAGCCTGGGTGACTAGGTCAGGTAGCACCAATACAGGAAGTCATCAGAACAAGGTGATGAAATATGTAGCGAAGGGAAATGAAAATAAAACCTACATATAATAGGATACCAGGGGGTGAAATAAATGTAATATGGTGAAAATGTGAGGCATGGGTGTTTGGAAGAGCTGCTACACACCCACTAAACCTCAGTTAGGTTTCCAGTGTGGGATGGAAAGAGAGACAACTGACCTAACACCAAACTCTTTTTATATGTCAATGATCATCAATCACTATTAAGGGAGAAAAAAAGTAGTACCAGTACTGGCTATGCCAAAAATAATTAGAAATAAAGATAATATGCACAAAATAACATAAATTTCAAAGACAAAAGAATTTTCTATGGCAGTTTCAGCATAGCTATTTTATTGCATGAACACTTTATTGTACTGAATAGGGTCAAATCACAAATAAAGTTCTGTAAATCCTTGTTTTTTTCAGAATTTATTACCCATGCAGACTCACTCTCCAATGTGGCACCTAGATGTTCCTTATGTAATAATAGATTAATAACACTGAGTCTCATAATGGATAAGCCTTTTCATAGTGACTCTCATGTTGACAAAAAAAAAAAAGAAAAGAAAAAATCAGCCTTGCTTAAAGTTCTCACTGAACATTGCACCCCAGAGACTGCTAGGTGTCATAATTTTCAGGTTCAGACAGGGTCCTAAGGAATCCTAGCAGCAGCAGTGTCTAAACTGCTGGCTGAAGGTCTCCCAGGCAAGAGATTCGTTCTCTGGAAGGTAAAAATCCTAATCCCTGAGGTTGTCTTCCTCAAACTACACCTTTACTATCACAAAACCCTCCAAGAGGAGCTGCTAGTCAGCAGGCTTCTTTGGATTCACAGCCATCTTGGACACCGGGAGTTGTGACCTCAGCAGTGTCTTGGTCGGGAGATATTAGAGGAGCACCCTGAGAAACAAGAAATCAATGATAAGTGGAAATTGAATTTTTTGCTAAAATTGACATAAGTTAAAAAGATTAATTACTTAGAGTACTTCATTAAAAATAAAGTGAGGATTCTGGAATGGTGAAGTAGATATACTTCTCCCTGTTCCTTCTACTAAGTACAACTAAAAGCTCTGGAGATTATATATAAAACAAACATAAGAAGTCTCTAAAAGGTGAAGAGAAGGCAGACTGGATAGGAACCTCAGGATTCAGGGAATGACCCAGTAATGAGTTCCCTAGGTTTTCTTTTGGCCGTATTTATCCTAAACTTGAAATTGAAGACAGTAGCAACCTGAAAATGCCAACAGAAGCAGATTTAACAGTAACAAAAGCTTGCTGCTGTAGCCCAAGGATCAAGAAAGGGGCAGCTTAGCAAGACAAAAAACCCTTTTAGATAATAACTGCTCTACTCCAGCCAAACATGACAGAAAAAACTGTGGCCCCAAGCCCTACCCATAACAGCAAAGGCCCAGTGAGAAGTCTAGACTTCTACCCTCACCAGGCTCCAATGGTACCCCAATATCTCCACTAAGTTGGTGTCAATAAAGGCCATGTGGACAGCATGGACTCCTACCCTAATTTGGCAAAAACAAGGCACTCCTCCTCTTTTCCATTGGACTGGTGTCAGAGGAGGCCTACTGAAGGCCCAGGGCTTTTATTATTACCCACCAGTAATGAGGTCATACCCATGAACATAGCATCAGTATAAACCACATGGGGAATTGGAACTCCCCTCCACCCAAAAATAATGAAGAGCTCCCCACCTTGGGTGTTAATGGAGCCTGAGTGGGGGTGTCAATGAAGGCTGGGTATCACAGAGGATGGACTTCTAGTTCCATCTGGTAGTAATGAGGCAGAACACCCCCATCTCCCCCTGCCAGAGTAGTATCAGACAAAGCCAGGTTAAACAAAAGATTCTGAATAAGATCCAGAGTTCAGAACATAATATAACAA
Organism: Hylobates moloch; assembly: GCF_009828535.3. Taxonomy (NCBI): domain Eukaryota; kingdom Metazoa; phylum Chordata; class Mammalia; order Primates; family Hylobatidae; genus Hylobates; species Hylobates moloch. The sequence goes on along the minus strand of NW_026652295.1, from coordinate 27,136,831 downwards.
TTTCCAGGTTTCAGTCAAAAATTCTTCTTCATACCAAGGAGCAAGAAATTCTCAGACTGAATGAAGAATAAAAACAATAAATATTAAAACTGAGATGACAAATCTTAGAATTATCTAACAAAGATTTTAAAACTGCCATGACAAAAAGGCTTGAACAAACAATTACAAACATGCCTGAAACAAATAATTAAAAAAACAGACACAGCAAAGACATAGAAAATTTCAGCAAACAGGAGTTAAAAGAAGAACCAAATGGAAACTTTAGAAATGAAAAACACAGCAACTGAAATAAAAAGCTCAGTAGATGGGCAGAATGGCAGAATTGAGGGGGGAAAAGGAAGGAATCACTGAACTGAAAGAGAACAACAGAAATTAACCAATCTGAATACCAGAGAAAACAGACTAAGGAAATTGAAAACAGCCTCAGGAATCTGCGAACTATAACCAAAGAGCTAATGTTCAATTAGCGTACCAGAAGGAAAGGAGAGGGGGGCAAGGATGAAAAAGTTAAAAAAATAATGACTGAAAATTTCCCAAATTTGTCAAAAGACATAAACCTACTAAATTCAAGAAGTTGAGAAAATGCTAAACATAACAAACCCAAAGAAATCCATACCAAGACAGGTAATAATTAACCTTCTGAAAACCAAAGACAAAGAAAAAACTCTTGAAAGTAGCCAAAGAAAAATGATACCTTAAAAATAGAGGAAAAACAATGAGAATGACAAGGATTTTTCATCAGAAACAATAGAGGCCAGTAGGAAATGGCACAATATTTTTCAAGTGCTGAAAGAAAAGAACTGTCAGTCCAGAATCCTATATCCAGAGAAAATATCCTTTAGGGATGAAGGCAAAATCAAGATACTTTTAGATGAAAACGAAGAGACTTTGTTATCAGCGGAGCTACCGTAAAATAATGGCGAATAGAAATTCTCTGAATAATCGGAAATGATTAAAAAAAAAAAGGAACCTTGTAACACCAGAAAAGAAGACAAAACACAGTAAGCAGAAATATTGGGCTGGGCACAGTGGCCTACACTGTAATCCCAGCGTAATCCCAGAGGCTGAGACAGGAAGATTGCTTGGAGCCACAAGTTCAAGATCAGCCTAAGCAACATAGTGAAACCCCCATCTATACAACAACAGCAACAACAAAAATTAACTTAGTGTGGTGGCACTCACCTGTAGTCCTAGCTACTTGGGAGGCTGAGGATGGAGGATCACTTGAGCCCAGGAGCTTGAGGCTGCAGTGAGCTATGTTCATACCACTGCACTCTGGCCTGACAGGGTGAGACCTTTTCTCTAAAACGCAAACAACAACAACAAAAATTGGCACATGTAATAGACTTTCCTTCTCCTCCTGAATTTTCTAAATTGTGTTTGATGTTTGAAGCAAAAACTACAACACTGTCTAAAGTAATTCTAAATGTATGTAGAGTATGTGTTTACAAGAATTATAAATTGGGGAAGGTAAAATATGGAAATACTTTATGTGAACTTGACACTGGTAGACTGTGACAACTTATATACATAAAATGCAATATATAGAGAATCCCCTAAAAATGTCATACAGAGAGATATACTTAAATATATATATATACACAGATTAAACTGGACTTTAAAAAAAAGTCCCAGTTACCCACAGGAAAGCAGAAAAAAAAAAAAGAAAATGCAACACAGAGAACAAACAAAAAGCAAAAAATAAAATGGCGCCAAGTATATGCTGTCTACAAGAAATCTACTTCAAATATAATGATATAAGTATATTAAAAGTAGGCCAGATGCAGTGGCTCACATCTGTAATTCCAGGACTTTGGGAGGCTGAGGTGGGAGGATCACTTGAGGTCAGGAGTTCGAGACCAGCCTGACCAACATGGTGAAACCCCATCTCTACTAAAAATGCAAAAATTTGCCAGGCACGGTGGCAGGCACCGGTAATCCCAGCTACTCAGGAAGCTGAGGCAGGAGAATCGCTTGAACCTGGGAGGCGGAGGTTGCAGTGAGCCAAGATCATGCTACTGGACTCCAGCCTGGGTGACAGAGCAAGACTCCATCTAAAAAAAAAAGTAAATGGGGGCAGGCACAGTGGCTCATGTCTGTAATCCCAGCATTTTGGGAGGCCGAGGCGGGTGAATCACCTGAGGTCAAGAGTTCAAGACCAGCCTAGCCAACATGGTGAAACCCTGTCTTTACTAAAAATACAAAATTTAGCCAGGCGTGGTGGCTTGCGCCTGTAGTCCCAGCTACTTGGGAGGCTGAGGCAGGAGAATCACTTAAACCTGGGAGGTGGACTTTGCAGTGAGCCAAGATCACACCACTGCACTCCAGCCTGGGTGACAGAGTGAGATTCCCTCTCAAAAAAAAAGTAAATGGATGAAAAAAGGTAGATCATGCAAATATCAGTTAAAGTAAAGGAGGAGCAACTATATTAATGTGAGATAGAATAGACTACAGAACAAAGAAAAGTACCAGTCACAGAGGGAACATTACATAAAGACAAGAGTGAATTAACTAATGAGACATAATAATCCTAAACGTATCTGTACCAAAGAATAGGTAGGCAAAATATGTGAACAAAAACTGATAGAACTGAAAAGAGAGATAGACAAATCCACAATTATATTAGAGAACAACTGATAGTACAACTAGACAGAAAATCATCAAGGATACAGAAGAACTGACCCTTCATGCTAAAAACTCTCAATAAATTAGGTATTGATGGGATGTATCTCAAAATAATAAGAGCTATCTATGACAAACCCACAGCCAATATCATACTGAATGGGCAAAAACTGGAAGCATTCCCTTTGAAAACTGGCACAAGACAGGGATGCCCTCTCTCACCACTCCTATTCAACATAGTGCTGGAAGTTCTGGCCAGGGCAATCAGGCAGGAGAAGGAAATAAAGGGTATTCAATTAGGAAAAGAAGAAGTCAAATTGTCCCTGTTTGCAGATGACATGATTGTATATCTAGAAAACCCCATTGTCTCAGCCCAAAATCTCCTTAAGCTGATTAGCAACTTCAGCAAAGTCTCAGGATACAAAATCAATGCATAAAAATCACAAGCATTCTTGTACACCAATCACAGACAAACAGAGAGCCAAATCATGAGTGAACTCCCATTCACAATTGCTTCAAAGAGAATCAAATACCTAGGAATCCAACTTACAAGGGATGTGAAGGACCTCTTCAAGGAGAACTACAAACCACTGCTCAATGAAATAAAAGAGGATACAAACAAATGGAAGAACATTCCATGCTCATGGGTTGGAAGAATCAATATCGTGAAAATGGCCATACTGCCCAAGGTAATTTATAGATTCAATACCATCCCCATCAAGCTACCAATGACTTTCTTCACAGAATTGGAGAAAACTACTTTAAAGTTCATATGGAACTAAAAAAGAGTCCGCATCACCACGTCAATCCTAAGTCCAGAGAACAAAGCTGGAGGCATCACGCTACCTGACTTCAAACTATACTACAAGGCTACAGTAACCAAAACAGCATGGTAATGGTACCACAACAGAGACATAGATCAATGGAACAGAACAGAGCCCTCAGAAATAATGCCGCATATCTACAACTATCTGATCTTTGACAAACCTGACAAAAACAAGAAATGGGGAAAGGATTCCCTATTTAATAAATGGTGCTGGGAAAACTGGCTAGCCATATGTAGAAAGCTGAAACTGGATCCCTTCCTTACACCTTATACAAAAATTAATTCAAGATGGATTAAAGACTTACATGTTAGACCTAAAACCATAAAAACCCTAGAAGAAAACCTAGGCAATACCATTCAGGACATAGGCATGGGCAAGGACTTCATGTCTAAAACACCAAAAGCAATGGCAACAAAAGCCAAAAGTGACAAATGGGATCTAATTAAACTAAAGAGCTTCTGCACAGCAAAAGAAACTACCATCAGAGTGAACAGGCAACCTACAGAATGGGAGAAAATTTTTGCAACCTACTCATCTGACAAAGGGCTAATATCCAGAATCTACAATGAACTCAAACAAATTTACAGGAAAAAAACAAACAACCCCATCAAAAAGTGGGCAAAGGACATGAACAGACACTTCTCAAAAGAAGACATTTATGCAGCCAAAAAACACATGAAAAAGTGCTCATCATCACTGGCCATCAGAGAAATGCAAATCAAAACCACAATGAGATACCATCTCACACCAGTTAGAATGGCCATCATTAAAAAGTCAGGAAACAACAGGTGCTGGAGAGGATGTGGAGAAATAGGAACAGTTTTACACTGTTGATGGGACTGTAAACTAGTTCAACCATTGTGGAAGTCAGTGTGGCAATTCCTCAGGGATCTAGAACTAGAAATACCATTTGACCCAGCCATCCCATTACTGGGTATATACCCAAAGGACTATAAATCATGCTGCTATAAAGACACATGCACACGTATGTTTATTGCAGCACTATTCACAATAGCAAAGACTTGGAACTAACCCAAATGTCCAATAATGATAGACTGGATTAAGAAAATGTGGCACATATACACCATGGAATACTATGCAGCCATAAAAAAGATGAGTTCATGTCCTGTGTAGGGACATGGATGAAACTGGAAAACATCATTCTCAGTAAACTATCGCAAGGAGAAAAAACCAAACACCGCATGTTCTCACTCATAGGTGGGAATTGAACAATGAGAACTCATGGACACAGGAAGGGGAACATCACACTCTGGGGACTGTTGTGGGGTGGGGGGAGGGGGGAGGGACAGCATTAGGAGATATACCTAATGCTAAATGACGAGTTAATGGGTGCAACACACCAACATGGCACATGGATACATATGTAACAAACCTGCACATTGTGCACATGTACCCTAAAACCTAAAGTATAATAATAAAATAAAACAAAATAAAAAAATAAAATAAAATGCTACTAAACTAAAAAAAAAAAAAAGAAGAACTGAACAATACCATCAGCCAACCAACTAATAGACATTTATAAAACAGTCTGCCCAACACCAGCAAAATACATATTTATTTTTAAGTACCCATAGAATATATAACAATATGGATCATATCCTGGGCCATAAGACAAACCTCAACAAGTTTAAAAGAACTAGAATGTGTTCTGCATCCACAAGAAAACCAAACTAGGAATTATAACAGAAAGATAGGGAAAAACTGCCAAATTCTTGAAAACTGAATACATTCCTAAATAAGTCAATAACCAAAGAGGAAGTCTTAAGGAAAATAAAAAAATACATTGAACTAAATGAAAATTGAAAAACAACAATATTTGTAAGACACAGCTAAAGCAGAACTAAGAGGCAAATTTATAGCAGTAAGTGCATAAATTAGAAAAGAGGAAAAGTCTCAAATCAATAATTGAAACTTTCACTTCAAGAGCCTAGAAAAAGAAGACGAAAACCACAAAGCAAGCAGAAAGAAGCAAATAATAAAAATAAGAGCAAAAACTCAAATGGAAAATTTAAAAAAACTATAAAAAAAACCAAAAGTGGGTTTTTTGAAATGATCAATAAAGTAAAACCTCTGGTAAGACTGATAAATAAAAGATTAGGGAAGACATCAATGACTATTAATTACAATGAAACAGGAGATATCACAACAGACTCTGCAAACACCAAAAGGATAACAGGGAATACTATGGACAACTCTCTACATATATATTTATTTTATTTTTGAGACAAGGTCTTGCTCTGTCGCCCAGGCTGGAGTGCAGTGGTGTGTGTGATCATAGCTCACTTCTGACTGGAACTCCTAGTCTCAAATGATCCTCTTGTCATCCTCCTGGGTAGTTATGACTATAGGTGTGCACCACCATGCCCAGCTAATTTTTAAATGTTTTTATGGAGATGGGGGTCTTGCTATGTTGCCTAGGCTGGTCTCCAGCTCCTAGCCTCAAGCAAGCTTCTTGCCTTGGCCTCCCAAAGTGTTGGAATTGCAAGCATGAGCACTGTGCCCAGACTCTACACATAAATTTAACAACATAGACCAATTCTTTGAGAAACACCAACTATCGCAACTCACCCAATATGAAATAATTTTAATGTTCTAATAAATACTAAGGAAATTGAGCTCAAAATTATTAATTTTTTTTGAAACAGTTTCACTGTCACCCAGGCTGGAGTGCAGTGGTGTGATCACAGCTCACTGCAGCCTGGACCTCCTGGGCTCAAGCACTCCTCCATCTTCAGCCTCCTGAGTAGCTAGGACTATAGGCGTGCACCACCACATGTTGCTATTTTTATTTTTTGTAGAGATGGGGTCTTTCCATGCTGCCTAGGTTGCTCCTGGGCTCCTGCCTCAGCCTCCCAAAGTGCTGGGGTTACAGGCAGGAGCCACCGTGCCTGGTCAACATTTAACTTTTAAATCCATGATCCATTTTTTGTTAATTTGTATATAAGGCATGATACTTAGGTCAAGGTTCATAGTAAGACCGTCTCTACAAAAAATTAAAAAATTTAGCCAGGCATGGTGGTGCACACTTCTAGTCCCCGCTATTCAGGAGGCTGAGGCTGGAGGATCATTTCAGTAGCTAGGACTACAGACGTGTGTGTGGTGGCACACGTCTGTAGTCCTAGCTATTTGGCAGGCTGAAGGGGAAGGATTGCTTGAGCCCAGAAGGTCAGGGCTGCAGGGTGTTGTAATAATGCCACTGTATTCCCACATGAGCAACAGAGTAAGACCTTGTCTCAAAAAACCGAAAGTTAAAAAAAAAAAAAGTTAAATGTAAAACTATAAAAATTTTATGAAAAAAAAAAAGCCATAGAAGATCTTTAGGATCTAGGGTTAGGCAAAGAGTTCTTAGACTTGATACCATCAACGTGATCCATAAAAGGAAAAATTGACTGTTGGGACTTGATAAAAACTTAAAGCTTGTGCTCTGTTAAAGGTCCTCTTAGAAGGATAAAAAGATAAATTTGCGGACTGGGAGAAAATACTTACAAACCCATATCTGATGATACTAGCTTCTATAATATATAAAAAACCCTCAAAAATGAATAGTAAGACAGGAATCAGAACATGGCAAAAGACATGAAAAGAATTTTACCAAAGAATGTTCAACATCATTAGCAATTAGGGAAATGTAAGTTAAAAGCACAGTAAGAAATTACTGCACTATACCTATCAGAATACCTATTAGGATAAAAACAGAGACAAACACCAAATGATAGAAAAAAATGTAGAGAAACTGGATCACTCATATTTTGCTAGTGGGAATGTAAAATAGTACAGCTACTCTGGAAAAGTCTTGTAGTTTCTTTCTTTCTTTTTTCTTTTCTTTTTTTTTTTTATGACGGGGTCTCCAGGCTGGAGTGCAGTGGTGCGATCTCGGCTCACTGCAAGCTCCGCCTCCCGGGTTCACACCATTCTCCTGCCTCAGCCTCCCGAGTAGCTGGGACTACAGGCGCCCATCAAGGTCTGGTAGTTTCTTTAAAAAAACCTGAACATGTGGCCGGGCGCAGTGGCTCACACCTGTAATCTCAGGACTTTGGAAGTTTGAGGTGGGCAGATCTCTTGAGGCCAGGAGTTTAAGACTAGCCTGACCAACGTGGTGAAACCCCATCTCTACTAAAAAGACAAAAAGTAGCCAGGTGTGGTGGCAGGTGCCTGTAATCCCAGCTTCTCGGGAGGCTGAGGCAGGAGAATTGCTTGAACCCGGGAGGCAGAGTTTGTGGTGAGCCAAGATCATGTCACTGCACTCCAGCCTGGGTGACAGAGTCTCAAAACAAACAAACAAACAAAAAACAAAAAACTAAATATGTGACTACCAGATGACCTGACAATTGCATTTCTGGTCATTATTGCAGAGAAACGATGACTTATGCTCACACAATAGCTGTACATGAATGTTCACAGCAGCTTTATTCATAATAGCCAAAACTCGAAACAATCCAGATGTCTTTCAATGATAAATGGTTAAACAAACTTTGGTACACATGTATCATGAAATACTACTCTGCATCGAAAAGGAACAAGTTATTGATATACCCAACAACCTGGATAAATCTCTAACAAATTACAGTGAGTGCAAAAAGCCAATCGCAAAAGGTTACATACTACATGATTTATATAATACTACTGAAATGACAAAATGATAGCAGTGGAAAATAGATTGTAACTTATCCACACAATGGAATGCTACTCAGCCATAAAAAGGAACAAATATAGGAAACATGAATAAGTGGTGGGTAGGAGCCTGATCAAAGAGACTCAGAGCTTGATTGTTAAATTTTCAAGAAATCTGCAAGACATTAAAAAGTACATTATTAAAACTGACAACTAAATTATTAATATTAATGTTTTTTTGAGACAGGGTCTCACTCTGTCACCCAGGTTGGAGTGCAGTGGTGTGATCACAGCTCACTACAGCCCCGAACTCCCATGTGATCATCCCACCTCAGCCTCCCAAGTAGCTGGGAACCACAGGGGTGCACCACCATGCTCAGCTACACTTTAATTATTAAAAGGTAATATATACTTAAAATATATCAATTCCCAATTTACTACATTTTACGATTACTTCTGCTCTTGAGGTTGTCTGTGTATCCATATAGTAGAAAGAATCTATAATCTTGTGCTACCCCACATCTCTTCTCACCTCCATGACTTCAGTGATTTCACTGGTAATCAGCCATGGTGCAAGTACTGTACACCACAGAAAGCTGGATGTTGGCAAACACTTCAAATCAGGGCTTGGTTTATTGTTTTTTTGGCTGTGCAGATTAAGGAAAATATTAGATAAAATGTTAACAATGCAGAGTAAACTTGAAGGTATGTCATGTCTAGAGCTGTTACACTGACTAGCACAAAGAAATGCAATTCTTCCAGTGTTTGAAAATGATTATCAGCTTCGGCAAAGAAGTCCCTCACATCCTCGACTAATGAGGGACATAGTGCTGAAGTTGAAAGGGGTTTCAGTCGAGGAAATATAATTTGTAGTAGGGTGCAAATGCTGAAATGAAAGGTTTGTCCATCTCCATTTGAACTCAAGGAGTTGTGTTCACAATGGAAAATATATCCCCTGGGCTTTAGCCATGATGGCCCTACTAAATTTTGAGTTACTAGGGGCCAAAATTTCTATGTCCTCCACACTAGTTGGAATATTACACATCCTTTTTTCACTAGGAAATGATGATTCTGGAGTTGAGATGTGGAAGGGTCTTTAACCCACCTACTATTTGTCTTCTAGACTGTGGCTTGCTTGGTCAGGTAGCCAAGGTAGGAAAGAAACAGAGACAATGCACCTCGCACATTCCAAGCTCTTAGATATTCCAGTGTCCTCAACTGGTACTCAAACAAGTAATTTCAACACTAGGCTATGCTAAAGTTAGTCAGAAATTGAAATGGCTTCAAAACAAAATAAACAATTCAGCAGAAAAAAATAATTTTTAAATAACTGCCCTTGCATACTTTTTTGTTGCACTGATACTTCATTGCATTTACAAAAGGTAAATTGCAGGTAAATTCCTTAATGTTTATTTTCTGAAATTCTCAACTTTCACAGTATTTATGATTTTTATAAAAAGTCTTCAATGTGGCATCCATGATGTTCTTAAACAATGAAGTTCAAGAAACATTTTATCTCAATAAGAAAAAATCCTGAATACTACTTGAAGTTGTCACCAAATACGTGGGCAAGGTGTTCAGTTGTAGTGGATTCTCTGGTGATTAATCAGGGCTGAGCTTCCACTGCAGGCTTTGCACCACTCACCCCACTCCCAGGTCTTGCCAATGTGGCTTCTCTGATGTTGAACCAGGGTTGCTCTCCGCCTATAGGCTTTCCCACACTCTTCACATTTATAGGGTTTTCCCTCAGAGTGGACTCTTTTATGTTTGTTGAGATCTGACTTCCAGCAGAAAGCTGGCCTGTATTCAGAACACTCAAAAGGTTTCTTTCCTCAGGGGATTCTGAGATGGTGACTAAGACCTGTCTTCTGACTGAGGGCTTTGCCACACACTTGACACTGATAGGGCTTCACCTTGTTGCGAATCCCCTGGTGTTCAATAAGATCCTCTCTCATTGTGAGGGCCTTTCCACACTCAGGACATTGATATGTCTTATCCCCAGTGTGGATTCTTTTGTGGTTCCTCAGACCAGTTGACTGAGTAAAGGTCTTTACATACTCATCACATTTATATTTTTTTGGCTCAGGTGGGTTTCCATGTTTGCCTCCTAACTTGCGTTTATTAAGCCTGAGTATTGACTAAAGGCTTCAGACATTCATCACATTTATAGAGCTTCTCCCCAGTGTGACTTCTCTGATGTATGATCAGGGTTGGGCTCACATTAAAGGTTTTTCCACACTCAGCACATTCATATGGTTTTTCCCCGAGTGGATTCTGTGATGTATTATTAATTCTGAGCTCTGGCTAAAGGCTCATCCACATACAGAACATTCAAAAGGTTTCTCTCCAGTGTGGATTCTCTGGTGTTGGTTAAGTCCAACATACTGAGTGAAGGCTTTTCCACATACTTTACATTCATAAGGTTTTTCTTCACTGTGAATTCGTTGATATTCAGTAAGAGGTGAACACTGCCTGAGGCTTTCCCACGTTCATTACATTCATAAGGTTTCTCTTTATTGTGGAATTGCTGATGTTCAATGAGGTGTGAACTATGGCAGAAGGCTTTCCCACAGTCCACACATTCCAAAGGTTTATCTCCAGTATGGAGACATTGATGCTTCCTAAGAACTGATCTCCAACTAAAACATCTGCCACATTTACTACACTGATAGGGCTTTTCTCCAGTGTGGATTTTAAGATGTTGGAAGAGTCTTGCCTTTTGACTGAAGCTTTTCCCACACTCTTTACATTTATGGGGTTTTTTTCTTGCGGTGAAGCCCCTGATGCTGGGTAAGTTCCACATGTGTGATGAAGGCCTTTCCACATTCTGTACATGGGTATGGTTCCTCTCCATTATGGAACCTCCTATGCATCTGAAGGCCTCTGATCTGCGTGAAAGTTTTCCCACATTCATCACATTTATATATTTTTTCACCTGTGGCATCCCCATCGAGCATTTCCAAATTGCCATTAGGCTCACTGTCTCTTCCATGTTTAGCATGCTGAGACACCATTTCATTACATCCATCAAACTCCTCCCTATGTGGTTCTGTTACTTCACAAAATTCCTGCTTCATGCCTAACATTGTGATCTCAGTCTTCGTACCATCATCTGAAACAACAAACCACAAAACTTGAGGAGAAAAGACAACCCAAAAATAGTAGTTTAAGAGACAGACAGCTAGAAAGGACAGTCTTTATGTTAGATTAATTTTAACAGTGGATATTATATAGTCTCTTTATTTGGAGTTCAGAGAAATATGTCAGTCAAGGCAGAAGGAATGGTAGTAACACAGGTGTGGAAGTGAGAAAGAATAAAGCATGGCTGAGTTACCAGCAGAATATGGTAAATTTGATAGGATGTCTCTTCTGTGATTATAGAAGTTTCCAAGTTCTACCTTGCTAGTAAACTCTTTCCAGTGACATACTCCCTTACTGACTTTGATGTAGATAGTCACTATATGGAGAAACCCATGTTGTAAGGAACTGAGGGTAACCTCTGGCTAGCAGTTAGCAGCAGAGTGAGGCCCTCTGTCTGAGAGCCTTCAAGAAAGTGGGTCCTGCCAACATCCATGTGTGGTTGGAAATGGATCCTTCCCTTGTAACAGTTGAGACACCAGCCCTAGCCAACATCTCATAAAAGACCTTGAAGCGAAAGACCCAGCTAAGCCATACCCAGACTCTTGATCCACAGATACTGTGGATAATAAATGTGTGTCTTCTCAAGTAAGCTGCTAACTTTGTGGTAATTTGTTAAGCAGCAACAAATAACTAATACACCACTATTATACAAATTCAAAGTTTCCTAACTATAAGAACTATATTTTTTTAAAAATGAGGAAAAACAAACCACACATTGAAAAGCATATATATGTATATGCATATATATATATACATACAATACATATCTATATGTGTGTATATACATTTATACTTGTTTATATATTTGCATATGTATGATGTAAACAGAAAGCATAAGAAAATTATATTAAGATCGAACATAGCTGTCATATCAATAAATGCAAATAGGCTTAACCTACCTATTAGATCAAATTAGATCTGATCAGAACAAAACTCAATTTTATTAAGTATATAAGAGATATAACTAAAATAAAATGATTGAGAAAAGTTGCAAATAAAGAATGAACAAGGGTAAATTAAGCAAATACAAATAAAAAGAAAGAATTCATCAGAATCTCAATTTCAGAAAAAGACCAAAGCATAAAGTGAGATAAAGAAGAGTACTTTATAATGTTAAAGAATACAGTTTAAATGATGATAGAACAGATATGAATAATTATGCAGAAAATAACAGGAGTAACTTTCTTAAAGCAAAAATTACAGGAGATATAAAAAGTTTTAGAAAAAAACAGAGACTTTGTCCTCTGCCTAAAAAAATCACCAAATGAACAAAAATGAATGAAATCAATAAATTAAATCTTATGGATATTTACATATGTCAAGCTCTATACCCTAAAAATAGAGAATTATCTTTTTCAGGTACACAATGAACATTAATGAAAACTGATTACTTATTTGGCCACAAAAAAACCACAATAAATTCTAAAAGGTACAAAGAACATAAATATTCTCAGATAACAATGCAACAAATCTAAAATTAATAACACAATCAGAAAACAAACAAGTCCTTCCATCTGAAGATTTCAAAATTTTCAACCATTACTGGTTCAAAAGCAAAATGCAAATATAAATTTCAGATTTTCTAGAAAATAATAAAAATACTACATTTAAAACATTTGAGATTCATCTAAATCAGTGTTCAAGGAAATATTCATAGCACCATATATATCAGTAATAGAGGGAGAGTGGAAACAGAGGGAGAAAAAAACCAACCCAGCTTACAAGTTTGGAAAAAAAACACAATAGAATAATCCAAGATAGCCTGCTCATTAATGCATACTTTGTTGGCTTTTTTTCCCTTTCCTGTTTCAATAATCCCTCCTTGTGCTTCCTGGAATCACTTCTGATACAATCTACCACAACTTAAAATATGTAAATAAATAAATGAACCAAACGAGAACACACAGAAGGAATCAACAAAAATAAATTCAGAAACAAATTAAATATTAAAAATGAAACACTATCATGTTAAAAATGAATTCAATACATCAATAGGAACTCATGAATTTTTAGAAAAGAAATGTCCATTGAGCTCTGTCCAGGAAATGTCCTAGAAGCAGTGTTACCCTAGTGATAAAGGACACCTCTAGCACCTAGATTTTGTTCTCCAATACTGGTCTCCATTAGAAAGAACCAAGGCTCCTTCAGAAATGCTTGAGACCACATCTGAGAACAGGGAGGTACAAAGTGAGCCTGGAACAATTAATTTTGCTCAGAAAGTAAGCATTCAAAAATCAATAGGGCCATGGCAAACAGATGTAAACGCAAGACTGAAGATGTCTACACAAGCCAAAGATGTGTCAATTTGAGCATTAAAAAAAGTATTGACTATGGAGGATTAAAACACTGATTCAACGAAAATCTGTAAGTCTATTAAAATACTAACATAGAGAAAGTCTTAAAATCTCATGTCACAATTTGAAGTGCCTATTAAACCACTCCTTGGACTTAAAAATTGGTAAATAAAGGGAAAAAAACTAAGTACTATCATAACTTCCTAGTAGGAAGTGACCAAAATGACATATTTGATGAGAGAAAGCTCTACTATAAATAAAAATGTCACTTAATAGTGAATAAGGAATGGAATAATTATAAAATCATTGTCACCCTTGATAAAATGATTGACCCATAAAAAGATTATTAAACATTATGTATTTTGTTGATGAGAAACTGGCCATTCACATAGTGCCAAAGTGACACCAAAAAGTTAGTAACAAGGGGAAAAATTAGCTGTTCAATGGAGGGATTGGACTCTCATCACACTAAGAAAGTGATTTAATAGTGGGTCACCCAGATATCAGTGTCTCCTGTCACCTAATATTAATTCTATCCCCAAATGTTTAACTTGAATCCTTCAAGCCTTTTTATCTAACTTGCAATTTATAGGAAATATAGGGAATGTGGGTATCAAAGGAAGTGACACTATGAAGAAACAAACAGAAAATTTCAGAGGGTAAGACAACTAGCCTGGACTCATCAAAAAGACTACTTTATGGAGGGAAAAAAAGACAGGAGGACTGCTCTAGAATAAAAAATTAAGAGACATAACAACCACATGTATCATGTGGCTCTGGTTTGGGCAAATCAACTTTAAAGACATTATGGAAAAACTGGGCCAATTTGAATTTGGGCTGGATTTAGGCAATATTAAAATGTATTGACATGGAAAGGAGAAGACTATAAACTGAAGAGAATCAGTTACAAAATACTGTATATAATATGATCTCATTTTTGTAAAAGGTATATGTGTATGCATATATCCACACACACATATATAAACATGGAAAAAGATGTACAGATATAAAAGTCATCAATCATAATCTCTGGATGGTAGAATATAATGCTTTATTTTCTTTATTTTTATGTTTTTGAGACGGAGTCTCACGCTGTCGCCCAGGCTGGAGTGCAGTGGCACCATCTCGGCTCACTGCAAGCTCCACCTCCTGGGTTCACGCCATTCTCTTGCCTCAGCCTCCTGAGCAGCTGGGACTACAGGCACCCGCCACCACACCCACCTAATTTTTGTATTTTTAGTAGAGACAGGGTTTCGCTGTGCTAACCAGGATGGTCTCGATCTCCTGACCTGGTGGTCTGCCCGCCTCAGCCTCCCAAAGTGCTGGGATTACAGGCATGCACCACCACGCCTGGCAAATTTTGTATTAAGAGATGGGGTTTCTCCATGTTGGTCAGGCTGGTCTCAAACTCCCGACCTCAGGTGATCCGCCTGCCTTGGCCTCCCAAAGTGCTGGGATTACAGGCATGAGCCACCACGCCCAGTTGGCTTTTTTCTTTTTTTTAAATGCACATCACAGTTTCTGACCTATATCATTATTCTCCTTTCTGAAGAACTTCTAACATTTTTTGCAAATGATGTGTATGGGTGACAAATTCTCCCACCTTTTGTCTGAGGAAATCTTTTGTTTTTTCCTTCACTTTTGAAGGATAATTTTGCTGAATATAGAATTCTAGGTTGGTGAGATTTTTTTCAACATGTTAAATATTTCACTCTACTCTCTTCTTGCTTGCATGCTTTCTGAAGAGAAGGCCAATGTAATTCTTGTTCTGGCTCCTATATAGGCAAAGTAAATTTTCCTCTAGCTTAAGATTTTATTTCTTTGGTTTTCTGCAGTTTGAATATTATATGCCTAGGTGTAGATGTTTTGTTTATTCTGCTTCATATTCTCTTGGGCTTCCTAAATCTATAGCTTGGTGTTTATGATTAACTTTGGAAAAAATTCAGTCATTATTGCTTCAAATATTTCCTCTGTTCTTTTTTCTCTTCTCCTTATGGTATTTCCATTACATGCTATTATGTACTGAATGTTTATTCCCCTGCTCCCACTCACATATTGAAGCCCTAACCTCCATTGGGGTGGCATTTGGGGATGGGGCCTTTGGGAGATAACTAGGGTTAGTTGAGGTCATGATGGTGGGGCACTTATAATGGGATTAGTACCCTTATATTAAGAGACATCTAAGAGCTTTCTCACTCTTTTTTTTTTTTTCTTGAGACAGAGTCTCACTCTGTCGCTCGGGCTAGAGTGCAGTGGCGCGATCTCAGCTCACTGCAAGCTCCGCCTCCTGGGTTCATGCCATTCTCCTGCCTCAGCCTCCCAAGTAGCTGGGACTATAGACGCCTGCCACCAAGCCCGGCTAATTTTTTGTATTTTTAGTAGACACGGAATTTCACCGTGTTAGCCAGGATGGTCTTGATCTCCTGACCTCGTGATCCGCCCACCTCAGCCTCCCAAAGTGCTGGGATTACAGGCATGAGCCACCGCGCCTGGCCTGAGCTTTCTCACTCTTTTTGCCATGTGAGTATACAGCAAGAAGGCAACCCTCACCAGAAACCACATTTTTAGCCTAGGGAAATGTAGTAGGCAGAAATTTCCCCACCCACCCAAAGATGTCTATGTCCTAATCTCTAGGATCTGTGAATATGATGTTATGTGGCAAGAGGGAAGTTTAAGTTTCCCTATCACCTGACCTTAAAATAGGGAGATCACCCTGCATTATCTGTGTAGGCCCAATGTAATTACAGGTATCCTTAAAAGTAGCAGGGGGAGTCCAAAGAGAGCTTGGAATGATATGACGTGAGAAAGACTCAACTCAATGTTGGCTGTGAAGATGGAGAAATAGGGCCAAGGGATGTGAACAACCTCTAGAACCTGGAAAAGACAATAAACCCGACTCTCCTCATTAAGTCTCCTAAATGAATGCATCTCTGCTGACATCTTGATTTTACCTTTCAAGTTCTTCTTCTCTGAATAAAAAAGATTTTAGCCCAGTAATACTAATTTTGGACTTCTGATTTCCAGGACTGTATGATAATACATTTGTGTTAAGTGACAGTTTGTGGTCATCTGTTATAGCAGCAATAGGAAACTAATATAGCTACCTATTACTCACTGTTGAGGCAGACCCCTTCCAAGTACTTTACCTAGTGCTTTGTGAATTAGGAGATTCTTCCATCTTGCTGGTCGAATATGCACTATTTCCAGCCTTATCTTGAGTGTTTTGAGGACATATAGATGACAACTTCTCTCAGCTTCTATTTATCTGAAAATGTCTTTACTTTTGTTCTTAAACAAAATGTTTTGCTCAGTACAGAACTCTGTGTTGGCAGTTACTTTCCACAAATTTCAGTGTCTTTTGGCACTGACTTTTTTTACTTAGCTGCCAATCTAATCGCTGCTCCTTTTAAGGTACTTTTTTTTCTTGCTTTTAAGATACTTCTGCTGGGTGCAGTGGCTCACATCTGTAATCCCAGCACTTTGGGAGGCCGAGATGGGCAAATTGCTTGAGCTCAGGAGTTCAAGACCAGCCTGGCCAACATGGCAAAATGCTGTATTTATAAAAAATACAAAAATTAGCCAAGCATGGTGGTGTGCACCTATAGTCCCAGCTACTCAAGAGGCCGAGGAGAGAATTGCTTGAGCCTGGGACGTAAAGGGTGCAGAGATTGCACCACTGCACTCCAGCCTGGGCAACAGAGCAAGACCCTGTCTCAAATTAAAAAAAAGATATTTCTGTCTTTAATTTTTAGTAGTTTTACTATGATGTATCTAAATGATTTTTTTTCATTTATCTTATTTAGGGTTCATATGGTTCTTATGGTCCCTGAATCTGTGCTTGATACCCTTCATAAATCTTAGGAAGTTCTCACCTATTCTGTCTTCAAATATTGTGTCTGCCTAATTTCCTCTCATTTCTCCTGCAATCCTAATGACAAATATTTTGGGTCTATATTCTCTGAGTCTTACCCTTTTCCTATATAGCCAATATTTTGTCCTCTTGTGCCTCATTCTGGATATTTTTTTCTAAACTATTGTCTTCAGCTGTTTCATCTGCTGCTATATCCATCCACTACTATTTCAGTTGTTTTCCAATTTCAGGATTTTCATTCGGTTCATTGTCCACCCCCAACCGCGCCCCCCCACCCTCCCTGCTGGCATTTTGTTAAACTTCTTTTTTTTTTTTTTTTTTTTTTGAGACAGAGTCTGGCTCTGTCACTAGGCTGGAGTGCAGTGGCACGACCTCTGCCTCTCGGGTTCAAGCGATTCCCCTGCCTCAGCCTCCCAAGTAGCTGGGACTACAGGTGCACGCCACCATGCCCGGCTAATTTTTTGTATTTTAGTAGAGACAGGGTTCACCATGTTGGTCAGGATGGTCTCGATCTCCTGACCTCGTGATCCACTCGCCTTGGCCTCCCAAAGTGCTGGGATTACAGGTGTGAGCCACTGCCCCCGGCCTGTTAAACTTCTTAATCCTGTCACTTATATTTGAACACTGTATACACAGTTATTTAAAAATCTTGTATGATAACTCCAATTCTGTATTCCTCTTCAATGTATTTCTATTATCTGTTGCTTCTGCTGGGTTTTCCTTTGTGTCATTTTTTCTTCTCATATGCCTAGCTTTTAAAATTTTTTGCAAAATTGTTTGAGAAATAATTTGAGAGCTATGATAATATTCCCTCATACAGAGGATTTCCAGAAAGCTATAGCATTATGGAATCACTTAAATCCAACTGCAAAAGAATATTCAAAGCTGAGCTACAATCCTGGGAAGGCCTGTCTGGTTCACCCTTACTCATAGAGTGCAATCCTTTGGGGTCACACATCATCAGTGAGGAAGTTAATCAGTCCTGTCCTTCCCCAAACCCCAACTTGGAAGTTCCCAGAATCCAACTTTGGTGGCTTTTTCTTTTGTGAACTTATCAAACATTTGACTCACTTTCTCAGGTGCCCCTCCTAGAATCAGAAGATACCTATAAAAACAATGGCCCCAAAGACAGGGCTCATCTCCGTCTATTTCATGCTCTTCTAATCTAGCAATCTTCGACTCTCTAATTAGTTCTCTAATGCCATTAAGTAGATTTTTTTTAAAGCATTCTTCCCAGCTTTTCCACTTCTCCTCTGTAGAAGAGTTGGTTCATAGTACCTTGTCTGCTATTATCAGAATCAGAATTCTGGTCACGTTTTTGCAGGGTAGATATAATTAAAAAAGTGATTTCAGCTCCAATTCCTATGAATTATTTTGATATTCTAACTTAAGGAAACATTTACATTTAACTGATTTGATTAAACGTTCTTTAAAAAAGAATACACTATAAGCAATTCTTCCTGAGAAACTATAGATTTAGAGGCTAGAACTAACATTCCATAACTTTCTGAGGGACCTGGAGTAATTGAAAAAATTCTCTAATTTTAGACCAGATAATTTCAGGATGTCCTTCAGCTTTTTAAGCCTAAATCCTTTAAAAAATCCAAGTGAGGGTCAGGTGCGGTGGCTCATGCCTGTAATCCCAGCCTGCAATTGCCTGTAATCACCTTGGGAGGCCAAGGTGGGAGGACAGTTTGAGCTCAGGAGTCCGAGACCAGTCTGGGCAACACGGCGAAACCCTGTCTCTACAAAAAATACAAAAATTAGCCAGGCATGGTGGTGTGCGCCTGTTGTCCTATTCGGAAGGCTGAGGCTGGAGGATGGCTTGAGTTGGGAGGTCAAGGCTGCAGTGAGCTGAGATCGCACCACTGCACTACAGCCTAGGTGAGAGAGACCTTGTCTTAAAAAAAAATAAAAAATAAAAATCCAGTCGAGAAAATACTGCTTTCTTAAACTCTTAGTTTTTAGCAGTGTCTGGGGTGAAGAGAAAAGGGGATTGCCTATAATTAAAACTTTCACCAGGACTGACAGGTGTGGCTGGGGAATGCTTCTGGACTGAGGGGCGGAAGCTGTCTCAAGAATGCCCCTTCCTTTTTCTTAAATGCCAAACTTTGTGTGAGGTACTAACAGATATCCCAGACTTAACATGTTCAATAAAAATAAAAAACAAAAACAAAAATTCCCTGCTCCAACTGCATTCTCCCATCACTGTTAAAGTAGCCCCATTCTTTCATTCTTTCAGTTGCTCAGTGCCAAAACATTAAGAGTCTAAATAAAAATAAAATGAGTCAAAATAAAATAATTTTGAGACAGGGTCTTGCTCTGTCACCCAGGCTGGAGTACGGTCACCAGATCACGGCTTGCTGCAGCCTTGACCTCCCCGGGCTCAGGTGATCCTCCCCTCTCAGCCTTGCGAGGAGCTGGGACTATACTGCATGCCATCACACCTGATTTTTTTTGTTGTTGTTGTTCTTTGTAGAGACGGCATTTCACCATGTTGCCCAGGCTGGTCTTGAACTCCGGAGCTCAAGCTGTCTGCCTGCCTCAGCCTTCGAAGGTGCTGGGATTACAGGCATGAGCTACCACGGTAGGCCTTAAGAGACATTCTTGCCTCTTCTCATTCTCTATAGCTCTACATCTAATCCATCAGCAAAATCTTCCTGGCACTGCCTTCAATGCGTATCTAGAATCTGATCATATCTCACCACCTCTGCTACCTTTATCTAAGCCATTCTCATTTCCTGTCTGGATTAGCTTTAATTCACTAACGCAAATAAAAACTAAAGAAAGTCTAAATAGCTCCTAACTGTTCTCCAGCTCTCACCCTGGCCCCATATAGTCTATTGTAAGTTTTGACTTTTTAAAAACTGACATGTCATATCTTTCCTTAAAATCCTGTAATAACTCTCAATTTCACTTGGGATAAAACTCAAAAGTCCATAAACTAGCTTACAAGTCTATTTCTTTTCTTTTTTCTTTCTTTCTTTTTTTTTCAGGCAGAGTCTCACTCTGTCACCCAAGCTGGAGTGCAATGACATATATCTCGTCTCACTGCAACCTCCACCTCCTGGTTCAAGTGATTCTCTTGTCTCAGCCTCCTGAGTAGCCGAGACTACCATGCACCACCATGCCTGGCTTATTTTTGTATTTTTAGTAGAGACAGGGTTTTGCCACGTTGGCCAGGCTGATCTCGAACTCCCAACCTCTAGTGATCTGCTCGCCTCGGCCTCCCAAAGTGCTGGGATTACAGGCGCGAGCCTCCCAAAGTGTTGGGAGGCGTGAGCCACCGCACCCAGCCTACTTACAACTGTTTCTACAGGCCCTCTCCCCTGTCTCTCTGACCTCATTTCCTACTACTGTCTTACTGGCCTTGCTGTTTCTCCAATGTCAGCACCTTTGCAATGGCTGTACTCCCTTTTTGAGATGATGTTCTTAGGTAAAAAGGAAAAATATTTTATTTTCCCTTCGCTCATAGCATAGTCTGATATGTGCCTTCTTAGGTTACATTGTAGTTTAAGTAGTATAATCAGTTTGCATCACCAGACCCTGAAAAGTCAGGCATTATTTCTGAGGTTGAGGTTTTCTCATTCTTATGTTGGAGATTCACCTCACTCCAGACTGCCAGCAGATAAGAATGTGCCTGCCTGCTTTAGTTGTCAGTTGCTTTCAGAAATTCATGCAGAAAAGGGGCTATCATGATCAGGCTAAGATGCCAGACAGGTCTCTTAGTTCACAAAGAACAGAAACCATTACTTGCTAGTGATATTGACACTGTGCATACTTGTGACCCAGCAATTGACTCCTGGGTATGTTCTCCAGAAAAACACTCCCAAAAGTGTTCACAGCAAGACTGTTTATATAAAGAGTAGTTTAAAATGACCTTCATTAGAGGAATGAATCAATGACTAAGCATCCTACAGCAGTTAAAGGGGTGAACTAGACTTTCATATATTAATATGAATAAAACTCAAAAAGCAGAATGGCATAAAATGAGACATATTAACACGAGATCAGTTTTGTAAATCAAGTATTTAAGGATGGGAGAAACAGGATTGGGATGAAAGTACAGGAGAAAACATGTGTAAGAATGAAAGCAAGGCCTCACACAGACCAGTGACTCTGATGTGCCATGAAGTGAGTTCATTATCAGTACACACTGAGTACCCGAAGTTATTCATTGATCAGGTCTGGGAAGAGGGTAGAATCCTATGGCAAACTTAATTAGAGGCCCCTCTGTAGGCTGGATTGAGACCAACCCATAAACAGAACCCTTGGAGTAGTAATTCAACAAGTATGTTTTGAGGGCCTTTTCTGTATCAGTCATTATTCTGTATATTAGAGACACAAAGATGAACAAGGCAATAAGGTCTGTTGTTCATCATACTGCAGGTTCACACAGTCTATGCACATTTCTACATCTTTTTTTTTTTTTAAACAAAGGGATAGGAAATTTTGGGAAATGATTTGCCAAAACACACATATTTATTTGCAGCATTTCTGAGACTAACATCATAAAAAATAAAAGGGAGTAAGTCTGGAAGAAGTGATACACTTATTGGGCCCCAGGAATAAATGTCAAAATCATTCTTAGAAAAATTTTAATGAGCATTATGAATTCCAAACAAACAACAATATAGTCAATAATGTTTGGATTATCCAGGTTATAGTTATGTGATTAGTTATAAAGACTTACCTCTACTCTCTACTACAGAAAATAAAAAGTTAATCATATCAAAGACAGTTAGATATCCAGAGATTGGTCACAGAAGATTAATTCCTCAACTCTGCCGATGAAGTGACATGCTAATCTTTTTCTAATAACACTTGTCTTTAATTCCATAAAATAATGTCAGTTAAAGTGATTATATGCATTTGGTCTAATTTTTTTTTTTTTTTTACTGTCACCACTTCTATTTAATGGTCTTTTCCTTAATCATGACAGATGACGTTGAAAAATTCCTCTACTATCTCTCTACCACATATTTGATTATTGAGGTTCATTTTTGTTGTGTATCCTTTGTTGCTTAGTAAAGGATGAGTTCATCAAAATGTTTTCTTACATTTGTCCAAGTCATAAAGCTTCTATCTAGTGTGGACTCTGATGCTGGATAAGATCTGAACTTTGACTGAAGGTTTTCCCACGTAATTTACAAAGAGCTTTTCCCCATGCGGGAATCTTAATGCCCTTTAAGCAATGAGGTAACACTGTTAGCTTCCCTATGGTCATATGCATACAGTTTTGTTCCAGTGTGGATTTTGATGTGTAAGATTGAGCTTTTTTACATTTATAAATTTTCTCTCCAGCATGGGTATTCTGGTGATTGATAAGTGCTAGCTTCCAAATAAAGGCCTTCCCTCACACACTATGTTCATCATGGTGCTGCTCTCCAGTGTGGATTCTCTGGTGGGTGACCAGAGCTGAACCACAATGAACCTTTTACTATCTTCTTCAGACCAATAGGGTTTTTCTCCAGTGCAGGTTCTCTGATGTTTAATAAGGCTGTCACAGCACTTTAAGACTTTGCTGTACCCATGAATATAGATAATGCTCTTGTCCAAAATGAATTTACTTATGTTCAATAATACTGAGTTCGCACAGAAGGCTTTCCACACTGAAGATATCCACAAGAGCTCTCTGATGTCTGACAAGATCCAGTGTCTGAAGATTTTGCCACATTCTTTACTCTCATGCAAGTCCTCTCCAGGATGGCTTCTCTGTTGTTTCATGGGACTTGGGTTTACACTGAAGGTCTTTCCATGTTGAGGATACACATAGGGCTTTCCTCCAGTTTGGACATGCTGGTGTTTAAATCAGGGCTGCTGGTGTGTTAAGGCTTTTTTAAATAGGGAGGGATATTTTCATAAAAACGACTTGTCCACTAACTTTACATTGAGAGCCTGCTTGTTTTATTACAGTTGCTGAAGTTGAAAATCATGTGCAAACTGAAAGGAGGGTTTCCCACTCTCAGAGCATTGGCAGGACTGAATTTCAGAGCAAATTCTCCCAGATGTCTCAGGTTCCTTTATCAGTGATACTCTCCTTAGCTTTAGGCAATGTCTGTTGTGCTTCTTCAAAGGGGATCTCCCTTCACTTGGGAAAACTATTCAGAAGCCCATGAACTTGTTCAGTGTTGGGTCCCTGATAAATGTTTCTATTTAGTCCCCTGGACATCACTCTGTGTTGGACTTCTTCTGGAAAAGTCTTGCTTTGAAACAGCCTCCTGTTTAAGGCCAGGAGTCATCATCTGAAAGAACAAGTTGATTATGCAATTAGCACCTTTTTCCTGGAGACAGAAAGGGGAATTCTAACGTAACATATACGAGTAGCCTACAGGAGAACCTACCTAAAACACACTCTTTATATATGAAGGCTCTAAGTGAGGATATATGTTTGCTTTTTCGTTGATTTCTGCTCTTTTCTTTAGTACTTTCTTCCTTCAGCTTTTTTTGGGTTTATTTTCCTGTTCTGAAACAGTAGGTCTCAATAAATGGTAGACAGTAGTAGTAGTAGTAGTGTCATTAAAGTAAAACAGGAGAAGTAAAATAGAAGGAAGAGGATTGGGGAGATTCAATACTGATACAAGATCTACTATGAAGATAATAACATAGAAAGCAGAAGATGAAAGAGGTCATCATATCAACATCAACAAAGTATTTTACTATGTACTTGGAGAAAATATAAGAAATTCAAAGCTGAAGGGGTATCAAAGAATATCCGGTCTGTTTACCTTATTTTTAAGGATATAGAAATTGAGGCCCAGGTATGGGGCATGAGCCTAGGTAATAATGGTTACTCAGAGGTAAAGACAGGATGAGACCAAGGGCTCCTGAATCTCACTTTTAGAGTTTTTACTAGCCCACCTCATGACTCTTTAAAGCCCAATATGGTACATAGACACAAACCTTCAGATTAAAACTCTCATAATACAGCACTGTGGTTAAGAGAAAAGATTGTGAAGTCAGACTTCTGGTTTCAATTCCTGGCTCTACCATTTCCTAACTGCATGATCTTGGACAAGTTATTCAATGTCTTTGTTCTTCAACTTCTTCAGCTGTAAAATAGGAATATAGAAGTATCTGTCTCATAGCATTGTTGTTCATTGAGAAAAAAATATATATATAGGCATTCAGGTAAAGCCCTGGTATAGAAAGCATACCATAAATATTGGCTATCAGGGTAGATACGCTATCTCAATAATAGATTATGTATTGTTATTACACACTGACTTCTTTGTAAGGATTATTTTCCCCACCCCACAGATACTAGGCTTGGTAATTTGACTTGTTTTAGCTAATGAAGAGTAAGTGACATATGCTCCTCCAGAGTAGCTAATTTAAATCCATCACATAGTCCTACAACTGTTTTTTCTATTGCTGTAAGAGCAGCACATTCAAGGTAGGACTGCTCCTCCAGCCTGGGTCCTAGAATAGAGAGAATGTATTGCACAGCTGCAATTGACCCATTAACTGATGTGCAATAAGAATAAACCTTTGTTATTGAAAGCCACTGAGATTTGGGAGGTTGTTGGTTACATGACAAAAAACTAATTGATCCTAATTAGCCAAAGATGACTTGTACAATCTCAAGCCACACTCAGGGCTGCAAAGAATCCATAAAGAATAATAATAATAATCCCTGCAGTCAAAAAACTCACAATCAAAGGAGCAGGACAAGAGAGACAGATACAAAGTAAAATAGGGCCGGGTGCAGTGGCTCACGCCTGTAATCCTGGCACTTTGGCAGGCCATGGAAGGTGGATTAGCTGAGCTCAGGAGTTTGAGATCAGCCCGGGCAACATGGTGAAACCTCATCTCTACTAAAAGTATGAAAATGAGCTGGGCATGGTGGCGCATGCCTATAGTCCCAGCTACTTAGGAGGCTAAGGCATGAGAATTGCTTGAAACTGGGAACTGGAAGTTGCCTTGAGTTGACATTGTGCCACTGCATCCCAGGCTAAGCAACAGAGTGACAAACTGGCTCAAAATAAAAAAACAAACAAAGCAAAAGAGAAGATGAATGTTCTAAGAAAGAAACAATGTGCTATGGGAGGTGAAAGAAGGGGAAGATTGGAAGTAGTTACAGAAATGGAAATATGTTTGTTTAGAAATCAGACATCAATAGAGCTCAACCTAAAATGTTTTAATGAACTGTGCAACTTGTTGTAAACATCTTCCAGGCTGAAGCTTTCCCACTTTTTGATAAAGAAGTTTGGAATCCCAACTAAGCACCCAAACTGTGACGTAGAAGATCCAGAGTTTTTTCCTGAAGAACAAATTGTCTTTACTCAGAAATTCCTCTACTACTCATGCTCATGCTGAAGTGGGTTGGCTTTATAGCTGGGTAAGAATAAAGTTTAGCTATCTATTCACACATCCATCCCCTAAATCATCACAAAAAGAATCTGAGGTAGCTATAAAGAATATGTGATCACAGATACTTGTCACAGAATTCAATCATGAATCTTAAGACAATACTTGCTTAATGTATGTGAAATCTGAGAGACACTACTTGATAATCATTTAACTTTCCATCCATTTAGATTCTTGAAGTCGAACACTTTTGATTATCAAAAGCAAGATTATATAAAGCAAATCCCTGAACATACTCTCTTAGCATCATGTAGAAATGCTTCACTGTTAGAAATTTCATGGGAGAATGAACTAAAACTATATTCAATAGCATGGATTCATCTCACAATGTCAAAAGAAACAAGCCAGCCACAAGAGTTACATGGTTAACACAAAGTTCAAAAACAGGCATAACTCATCATGGTGTTACAAGGAATCATGGGGATAAAGGCTTCTGGAAGGCTGAGAATATTATGTCTTGACCTGGGTGTGGGCTACACAAGTGTGTTCACTTAGTTTAAGTGATAAAATTGTATGCTTATGATTTGATATTGTAGGTGTGTTGTAATTTAATAGAACACAAGATTTTGTGGGATTGTTTTAAGGTTCACTATGACCCATTTTTTCTCTTTTTAAAACTATAGTTGAAGACAATATGTATTATTTAATATACTTTACATAGATTCAAGCAATATGTTTATTTGAATTTAGTTCCAGGAAAAAGTTCACCTCTGCAGTCAAAGACAGTTGCTTTCTTTTGTTAGGTAAATAAAAAACAATATAAAACAACATATTTTCCCTTTTGCTAATTGCCAGAAAACTTCAACTTCAGTGCTCAAGTGTATTAATCAATTATTTATGAGAAAAATTTATCATCTGCAGTAGGTTGAGTGGTGGCCCCCAAAAAGTTATGTCTATGTCCTAACCCCTGGAATCTGTGACTGTGACCTTATTTGAAAAAAGGGTCTTGGCAGGTAATTACTAAGTTTATGATCTCAAGATGAGATCAGCCTGTAATATCCAGGTGGGCCCTAAATCCTGTGACAAGGATCCCTGTAAGAGATAGGAAAGGAGAAGACAGAGGAGACAAAAGCTGGTGTGAATACAAAGGCTGAGATTTGAGTGATGTGGCTACAAGCCTAGGATACCTAGAATCTGGAAGAGGCCAGGAAGTACCCTAGAGCTTTCAGATGGAGTGCAGCCCTGCCAACAACTGAATTTGGACTTTTGGCCTCCAGAGCAGTGTGAAAATAAATTTCTGTTGTTTCATGCCACCAAGTTTGTGGTAATCTACTATGGCAACCCTATGAAACTAATACCATCTGAAGAATTCAAACAAGGGGACACTCTGCCTTCTTGTTTTAGCTATCATCAACAAGTTTCCTTTAGGGGCATCACTAGTGCCCTTTTTTGTGTGCTTTTTGGGGGTAATTTTTCTGTTTAAAATGGTACCCAAATATAGTGGTGAAGTGCTGTCTAGTGTTCCTAAGTGCAAGAAGACTGTCATGTGCCTTACAGAGAAAATAGGTGTGTTAGATAAGCTTCATTCATGCATGAGTGATAGTGCTGTTGGCTATAAATACAATGTTAATGATTCAATTCGGTACATCCAGAAAAAGGAAGAGAAAATTTGGTCATCTATACATGAGGTCACTAGGGTAAGTGCTAAAAAGCAACATCTACAGTGTAGGATGAAGCTAAGAAAAAGCCGGGCGTGGTGGTGCACGCCTGTAATCCCAGCTACCCGGGAAGCTGAGGCAGGAGAATCGCTTGAACCAGGGAGGCGGAGGTTGCAGTGAGCCAATATTGCGCCACTGCACTCTAGCCTGGGCAACAAGAGTGGAACTCCATCTCAAAAAAAAAAAAAAAAATTGAGAGTTCATGAGATGACACCTAATTAAACAAAAACCCCAAGAACATATGAAACCCTTCTAAGTTAGTGCTGGCTGGCTCCCACATTGATAGTGTGG
Organism: Hylobates moloch; assembly: GCF_009828535.3. Classification (NCBI taxonomy): domain Eukaryota; kingdom Metazoa; phylum Chordata; class Mammalia; order Primates; family Hylobatidae; genus Hylobates; species Hylobates moloch. The sequence continues at coordinate 27,109,125 of NW_026652295.1, read as the reverse complement.
AAAATGTTAAAGTTTCAGGCGAGACAGGTTCTAAAGATTAGAAGGCTATGGAATATTTTTAAAACATCTGTGTAGTATTATACAGAAAAGGGTTATGTGGAAGAGCTGCTTTCCTTATTTATTTTTATTTTTTACTTTTAGAGATAGGGTCTTGTTATGTTGCCTAGGGTGGTCTGAAACTTCTGGGCTCGTGATCCTCCTGCCCTGTCCTCCCAATGTACTGGGATTACAGGTGTGAGCCACCTGCTCAGCCAAGGAAGAGCTGCTTTCAAACCCTGATGGGACTGGCTTGTTTTACAAGGATGCTGGTGAACGAATGTTTACAATGCAAATGACATATGGATTGATGAAAATATTATGACTACAGGCTCACAGGAATTTAATCCCCCATTAACTCTAGGAACAGCAGTTCAGTACTCACTAATTCAGTTTTTGTGGCAACATTATAGGACCCAACTAACTATAAGTAATGCGAACTGACTGTATATAGTTGTTCCTCGGTATCTGTTGGGGACTGGTTCCAGGACACCTCAGCATGCACAGGTCCCTTATATTAAACAGCATGGTACTTGCATATAACTACACATATCCTCCTACACACTTTTAAATCATCTCAAGGTTACTGATCATACCTAATTTAATGAAAATGCTATGTAAATAGTTGTTATACTGTATTTTAAAAATGTTCCATTATTTTAGAAATCAGCTATCAATGGAGCTCAACCTAAAATGTTTTAATGAACTGTGCAACCACCAAGTAAGACTTGTTCTAAAGTCTTGTTTTTATGCAAGTTAAACAGAGTCAAGAAAATGTGAAACCCTTCTCAGCTAGTGCTGGTTGGCTCGCACATAGGTAGTGTGAAAAATGTTAAATTTTCAGGCAAGGCAGGTTCTGAAGATCAGGATCAAGATAACTGTTTTATTTATTTATTTATTTATTTATTTATTTATTTATTTTTATTTTATTATTTTTTTGAATACTGACAATACACAGTTGGTTGAATCCATGGATATGGAACCTGTGGATGGAAAGAGCCAATTCCTGAGGGTAACAAATGGGAAAATGATTTCGTTTGGGTCTAAGAGGTTGGCAGCTTTCTATTTCTCTTCTGCTGAGTGTAGCCAAAGAAGTAAATGGTTAGCACAGGCTTGGAATATCCAAGTCCCAAAAATGTTGGAGGTATGAGAGAAGGGTAATCTCAAGATGAGTCACTGGAGAAAGGAACCTACAGTTAAGGTCACAGCAGACCTTCCAGACAAAGATGCCAGCTATTACCACTTCTTTTCAGCATGGTAGTAGAGGTCATACTAATGTAATAAGGGGGGAAAAAAGTGTAAGGATTTGAAAGGAAGAAATACAACTGTCATTATTTGCGAATGGTATATGTAAAGACCAAAAATATCTATATGTTATTAGAATGCTGGCTACAAAGTCAATATATAAAAATCAATGCTAAGTCTCTGTAAACAGAAAGTAAATTTTAAAAAATGACACTACTAACAATTACACGGAAGAAATGTCAGATGTCTATAAATAAATCTAATAAAGATGATCAAGACCGACACAGAAAACCATAAAATATTATTGGGAAAAATTAGGACCCTAAAGAAATGGAATGCTATACCATGTTCATGAATTAGAAAATTCATGCAAGAATGTTGATTCTCCCCATTAATCTATGGATTCAATACACTCCCAATCAAAATCCCAGTAATTTTTTAGAAGGGAGTAGGTCAAATTTGACAGCTGATCCTAAAATTTATATGTAAATGCAAAGAACCAGGAACAGCCAAGACACTTATGAAGTAGAAGAAGGTGGTGTTAAGAACTGATGCAGAAAGAACTGAGCTGTCAGGTGTTGTGGTGGTCAGTTAAAACATGCCAAAATGATAAGGTGTCAGTCAAGCCTTCGATCAGCAGTAGCATTAGCATGAGGCTCAGCAGGAAAAAGTGCTGGCTCCTGCAGTGTTACATTCTTACCCATGGAACAGAGTCAAGCAAGCGTCAAAATAATCAGCAAAGATATGGGATCATCTCGCTACTATGAGAAACCTAAATAAAAGGCTCCAGCCATTTTATGGGCCTAAGGGCTGGGAGAAGAAAGAGGGAAAAGTGCTAGGAGTGGAGAAATACTAAATATTGAAAGTGAAGACAAGTGGCATCAAGGTTCCTGATCCCAGTAAAAAGGTCTCAGAATTGTTTAGAGGAGGCCATCAATAAAGAGACCTCCAAACAGACGTGCTTGGACTAGGAATGCAGATACGCCTAAGAGCATGGCTGGGCCAGGGGTCTGGGTCCTTGACTGCAACTTTCTTCAGAGACTGCAGTGCATTGGCTGTGCCCCAAGTCTGGCGTGGGGAGGGTAGCTTTTCTTTATGAGGTGTACGGCCTTTGTAACTGCCTATGGTTGGGCCTGAAAAATGACACATAGAAATTTGGCATGGAATCTGACTCTTCAAGTAGGATGATTTGCTCCACTGGATACCAGAACAATGTAAAGCTATGATAATTAGGAAAATCTGGTATTGATGAAGGAAGAGCCAAATAAAGCAATGGAACATAACAGAGAAACTAGAAACAGATCCATTCATTTTTGGAAAATTAATTAATGACAAATTGGCACTGCAGAACAGTGGGAAATGACAGGCATTCCCATAAGTGATGAAGGATGAAAAGAATATCCATATGGAAAAAGAATGAAATTAGACTTTACCTCACTCAGGCAGAAAAATAAGTTTCAAATGGATTACAGATATAAATGATAAAGCAAATTTGAAAACTTTTTAAAATGGTAGAGATTATCTTCATGATCTTAAGGGAAAGAATTATTCAAAAGACACAAGACACACATGAAAGAAAAATATTGATAAATAGGACTATATTAAAATTAAAAACGTATATTCATCAAAAGACACTTGAGAATAAAAGGCAAGCTATAAAGATGGAGATAATATTTGCATCCTCTATGAAAAGAGCTCATATCCAGAATATGTAAATAATTCCTATAAACATGTAACAAAATTGAACAGGAACTTTCCAAAAGAATACCAAACAGTAATAAGTACACAAGCAAGCTAACCTACTCTTAGTCCAAGAGATGTCACCTCATCTTTCAAGGTTACTAGCTGCATGACAATAAAAAGTGGCCTGGGTAAGAGCTGCCACGCCCTTGCAATGTTGGCATACCCACCAAGACATGTAGGAATGCAAGGCCCAAGGAGGATGGTCTCTCCCAAAAATGGTACACCGAGTTACGACATAAAATGGGTTTCTTACTGCACAAAATGTTTGAAGAAACACTGGCCTAAAGAATATGTTTCATACTTCTTAGCAGAACAAAGAATGTCATGGTCTGGTCATAATATACTACTTTCATATGCACATTCGATGATTCTTGAAATATAATCGAGGTCCGTGAAAACTTCCTTCTTTACCCCCAGATGCACTGTGCTTTTTCACATGCTATTCTCACTGTACCTTCCCTCATTCTTCTTTATCATGTGGCTCAAGAACTCATTCTTTTCCTCCAAGCTTTCGTCCTCCTCCAAAGCCTTTTCAATTGTTTTCGTGAGTCATTGTTAAACCTTCTTCAGTGCAAAGTACCCTACAAATCCAGAGGCTTTATCACAGTATTTGTTGTTTTCTATCTACTCTCTTCTCCCTGTCACCAAATAGCCTGCGAGCCCCGAGATTAGGGTGCTTTTTTCACTTGTTTTTGTATTCCTAGCATCTGGCACAAGACCCAACCTAAAACAAATAATCACTAATACCTTACTTTGAGCTCAAAAGGAATAATCACAGTACACATATCCTGATCGCTTAATGGTTAAATTCTTCAACAAAATAAATTTGTTTTCAGAAATAGCTCCTCCTTCAGTCTTCAGAATACCACTCACTGCTTAGCATTTATAGTTGTGCTGGTTTGGAATGGGATATGGCATTACTTTCAGTGCTGATCCCAAAAGGGTGTCCTCCACCCCCAGATGACTGTCTGTAAACCTCCATTCTAGAAACAAACCAAGATAGATGGAGTTAGAAAGGTAAACACTAAAAACATTGAAGGTAACAGCACATAAATGGGGTGACAGGTCAAATCAAGGAAAACCTAGTCTCCTTCACTTGCCAAAGACAGGAAGAAGCAGGGCAAAAGAATTCACACATGAACTCAGCAAAGCAAAGAGAACTTCCTGAAGCCCTTCACTTCTGCTATAAGTACAGTATGTGTTTTACCTTCTCTAATGTGCCCCATTCCCTGAGTGAGGTCCATTTCCTCAACGTGAGTTCCAGAACCATGATCTTCTTTGCCTTCAATCCCCATATCCAGGCCTTGGGCAGGGCTGTAGGCACTACTCCAATACCAGAGGCTTCATCATGTGCTTTTCCATATGCGTCTCTGATCTTAGTGCCTACTGGCCACAAGTTAGCTCAGAGCTTCATGAGGTCCCGTGTGTTTTACAGCTGACTTGCCTGAAGTGCTGATTAGGATAATTCATGGAAACTGTGCATCCCTTTGCAACACAGAGCCTCTTTCTGAGAAGTGAACACCATTTCACCTTCCCAGAGAGTGTTCTCTATAATCTATTCCAAATGTGAACCACCAAAGCTATCTGTAATTTCTATCGATTTGGCATATTCATCTTGAACCTCACATGAATTAAATTTCAGAAATAAAAAATTTCAGGACTATTACTCAAGAGGGAGAAATCGCTGTTAAAATAGAAAAATAGCCTAACCTGGTGGCTCATGCCTGTAATTCCAGCACTTAGGTAGGATAAGGTGGGAGGATCGCTTGAGCAGGGGAAGTGGAGACCAGCCAGGGTAACATAGTAAGACCTTGTTTCTACAAAAAATAAGAAATTAGCAGGCATGGTGGTGCACACCTGTAGAACCAGCTATTTGGGAGGCTGAGATGGGAGGATCACTTGAGCCCAGGAAGCTGAGGTGGCAGTGAGGTGGGATCACACTACTGCACTCCAGCCTGGGTTAGACAGAGCAAGACCCTGTTTCAAAAGGAAAAAAAAAAGAAAGAAAAAGAAAAATAGTAACAAAGTAATTTTAAAGTCCAGATCTCTCTCCTGAGTTTCACAGGTGCAAATACAGGCTTTGGGGATTAGTGTTAGGAAGTTAGATTATGGTCTGGTGGACAGCTCTAGTGGGATTCCCATAGACACAGCAAAAACATTTTCAAAATCAAACTCACCTCTCAAATCTGAGCACTCTTGGTTGACATTAGGTATCAAGCTTCACATAGTCATCCTAAAACCAACACTGACCTCGAAAATTCCCCAAGTGTCCCATTATTATATCTCTGAGCCTTTGCATATATGACACCACACACAGCAGTGACCTATGATCAGCTATGAGCAAGGGTCAGAAGTCAGAAACACTTAAATCTCCATGGGAAGTTTTTGTCTTTGTTTTGTTTGCATTGGTTGAGGAACCGCAGTCAAACTCAAAGCCTTATTGAGTCAGTAAGTCAAAAGGTTTAAGGCTTTTTGACTATGCAAGGATCACCCTGAAAAATTATCTATTGGGATTCCTACCTAAAGATATGCTCTACCTTCTGCCAAGAAGTCACACACACATCTAATCATCCTAAGAGCACAGCGGTACATCAAAGGCAAAGAAAGATAAATGGGTTGGTATTTTCCAGATTCAACTAAGGATATGTCCTTCCTCTCTCATCAATTTCTTCCAATTTCAAAATCTAATGTTTTATCTATAACACCAATAGCAAGAAAACAACAACAAAATTCTTGCTCATAAGAGGAAAATGTTTGAATTGCTAGTTTGCTCTAAGCCAACACAAACTACATTATATACTCTATGATTTTTAAATGGCTTTACCTTATGAGTTGCAAAATTGCATTCTCAGAAGTAGATGTGACTTTACAGCCTTAGAAACAATGCTGATGGAGTTACTTTTCAGTGATTTCTCACTTCAGTATTTCAAGGGTGAAGTGTCAATTAAGGCATTAACTTTAACCATACTCTTCTTTCGATGGTATCTTCTGATGTAACAAAAGCCCTTTGGAATATATTTGCCCATAAATCACTGATGACACTTTCCTTTGGCATGTATTTTCTGGTGTTTAGTAAGGTTAGAACTCCCACGGAAAGCTTTCCCACACTCTTCACACTCATATGGTTTCTCTCCAGTATGGATTCTCTGGTGATGAATAAGTGTTGAGATCTGGCTGAATGCTTTTCCACACTCTCCACACTCATAGGGCTTTTCTCCAGAGTGAATTCTCTGGTGATTAATAAGTGCTGAGTTCACATAGAAAGCCTTCCCACATTCCTTACACTCATATGGCTTTTCTCCTGTATGGATTCTCTGATGCTTGATGAGGGCTGAGCTCACACTGAAAGCTTTTCCACACTCATCACACTCATAAGGTTTCTCACCAGTATGGATTCTCTGATGTTTGATAAGGTCTGAGCTCACACTAAATGCTTTGCCACACTCATTACATTCATAGGGTTTCTCTCCATTGTGGATTCTCTGATGTATAATCAGGTGTGCCCTTACACTGAAGGCTTTCTTACACTCATTACAAATATAAGGCTTCTCACCAGTGTGGATTCTTTCATGCACAGTGAGGGTTGAGCGCACGCTAAAGGCTTTTCCACAGTGATCACACTCATAGGGTTTCTCTCCAGTGTGGATTCTCTGATGTCGAACAAGGCCTGAGCTCTGGGCAAACTTCTTTCCACATTCATTGCATTTATATCGTCTTTCTTCCATGCGCCTACCCTCATGCTTTTCTAATTGGTCCTCATACTGAGAGACTTTTTCATACTCAGGAGTTTGTAAAGTATCCCCATTATATATGCTAGGGACCTTCTGGTGTGGGTCCATCCTTAGAAAAACCTTCCCTTCAGAGTTGACACCTTGTTCACACCTCTGGCCTTGATTCCTAAAATAATAAACAGACCTTTGAAATGTGCTTTATTCCCTGTTGCTAAAGCAATATAATATGATACAGACTAGAGCTCTCAAACACGTTCAGTAATCCCAGGACAAACCAATCATATGGCACTCACATAAAATGTTTTCACTCAGCCTGTATCATGTCTCAATAAGATCAAATAACTGTTGGAATGAATATCTGACTCAAACGGCTATTTAAATATATCTTCATGGCACACGCCTATCATCCCAGCTACTTGGGAGGCAAAGGCAGAAGGATCACTTGAGTCTGGGAGATTGAGGCTGCAGTGAGCTATGATCATGCCACTGCACTCCAACCTGGGCAACAGAGCAAGACCCTGTCTCAAAAAATATAAATGAATAAATAAAATATCCTCTATAAAGGCATCTAAAACATACACATACAATCTGGAATATAGATGAATATAAAAATAATATATAGTTCCTACTTTTAAAGGTGAACATATTTAATTAAATTGGAAAACAAGACAGAAATGCAAGAGATTTGCAGATAGAGCAGATGAAGGAGTATAGGAATAGAAATGGCAACAGAAACAAATTCAACTGATAAGAACTTTGGAAAAATGACAATAATACCATTAACAGGTATGTTTTACCGCCCACAGAACTCCATACTATTTGAGATGGAAGAGAGACATAGGGACCAAAAAAGCTCTGTTCATTGCTGTGCCATTACTATTTCTGCAGCTGTTGTTGCTACGATAAACAGTATCTCAGCAACAGGGATGCTTTGTCTCTGCTGGAACTGTGACAGAATAAACCCTTCACCTCTCCAAAGAAAAGGGATGGCTGCTACTTTCTTGGGAACAAACCCAGTTTTGTGTCCAAACTTGATAAAATTTTTGCTCCCAACTCAAATTACACTAATTACCCCTCTCTGCCGTTTTCCACCTTACAAATTGTTTTATGTCTCGACAGTTATAAGTTAACAGTATGCACCCTTGATATGATGAGAATGGTACTTCACCTTTGTGGTCTTCCTCCCCAGAACATATAACCTCAGTATAATAATGACAAAAACAGTTAAATCCCAATTGAACGATATTCTACAAAATGAACAAACAAGAATATCAACAACAAAAACCAACACAAAGCAGAACTGAGGATCCAGGACCAAGAGAAAATAAGGTCTCCATTCCTGCACCCCACTCTCGGAAATTTAGCCCTGTCAGAAAAGCAAGTCGGAGTCACTTCTGTAATTAGGTGTCTTAAGAGCCTCAGAGACAGCCAAGGACAGGACTCAAGACATCAGCCTGTCCCAGCCATCCTCTCTCCCAGGGTTTCTGAGGGTCTACTCTGCCAGTGCGGAAGGGCCAGGCAGGAGATGGGGTAGTGAAAGGAAAGAAAAATAAGAGGGAGGATGATGGAGAGGGACGAAAAGGGAAGAAAGAGAAAAGAGGAGGAGTGTGAGAAAGTGGGTGGAAGAGGGGAGGGGTGGGGAAGGATGGAGGGAAAAGGCAGGCCTGAGGCAACCTGGCACAGTACATAGTTTCTCCCATCCTCCGAGGGTGTCCACCCCAGGGCACACACAAAATTCTAGAAGAAAGTCAAGAGGGAACTCACCTGAAAAACTGAGATTAGACTATCTGACCAAGTGACTGAGGACAGCTGTCGGCCTAGAAAGCTTGACTTTGACTTCCACGGATCCCGCGTCTGCGCATCTGGTCATCTACTCTAGGATCCTAGAGGCTTCCCTCTCAGTGTTTGTGAGCTGACCAGAATGGACCGTGTGAAGAAAGGATTGCTTACTCCCAAGAAGGCATTTTATGCTTTTTATCTCATTTAATCCTACAGGGCAGACATTAAAGTCCTCCTCGCATATATATAAAAACTGAGAAGCAAATAAATTTCCCGAGGTCAGGCACCTGTTAAAACAGCCAAGATGAAATTTCAATCTAGGGCCTGCTTCCCAGATTAAGCCACTTTACGGCTCCTCAGGAGTTAGTACTCAGCCAGTAATCTCCAAATTAATTTGTAAATTCAACACTATTCCCATGAAAATATCAACTTTTTAGAAGATTTTAATGTTCACCTAGAAGACTAAACATGCAGGGCTACCTGGGGAAACTGAGAAAGAAGGGCACTTGTCCTAAAGAACTTACATATTATAAAGCCTTAATACTTAAAGTGTGTAGTGCTCATGATAATGCTACAGAACAGAAGGCCCAGAAATAGACACATAAATTTAGCATATGATAAAGGTAGCAAATAAGTTTAAAAAAAAAAAAGTGAACTCTTCAAATGCATGGTGAGAACTGGATAACCATCTGGAAAGATGGTAAAATAGATTTCTACCTTACTCTATAAATTAGGATATATTCCAAATAAACCAGTTTTACATGTTATAAATGAAACCATAAAAGTACCAGGGGAAAACATGAGGTGAGTCCTTTATAACCTCAGAAGAGAAAGGCCCTCCTTCTGGCCGGGCGTGGTCGCTCACGGCTGTAATCCCAGAACTTTGGGAGGCGAAGGTGGGTGGATCATGGGGTCAGGAGTTCGAGACCAGCCTGACCAACATGGTGAAACCCCGTCTCTACTAAAAATACAAAAATTAGCCAGGTGTAGTGGTGCGTGCCTGTAATCCCAGCTATGCAGGAGGCTGAGGCAGGAGAATCGCTTGAACCCGGGAGGCAGAGGTTGCATTGAGCAGAGATCGCACCACTGCACTCCAGCCTGGGTGACAGAGCGAGACTCCATCTCAAAAAAGAAAAGTCCTCCTCCTTATGAGTCAATATCCAGAGATCATTAATGAAAAGATTGGTAAACTTGACCCACATAGAATAAAAACTCCTGTGAGGTAAAACAAACAAAAGCACTTTAAGCAAAGTCAAAGACAAAAAAATGGAAATATATTTACAATTTCTATTTCTGAAAACTGGCAGCCAAGATGAAGCTCCTGAACGATAAAAAAAAGTGTAAATGGCAGGTCAGAGCTGGATTCTCTCCTGCTCCAGCCTCACTCTGAACTTAATCAGACTCTGCTAGCATTCACAACTCACTTATCCTGATCCTGTCATATAGCAGTTGTTGTTTAGTCACCTCAGGTCCCTTACTTCCAGAATCCCCAGAAGACCACAAAACGTCAAAGTTTAGCACAACTCTCCTGTAGAGGGAAGATTCTGTCATTAACACTTCAGTGGCATATTCCTGGCTGGCACTAGAGAATAACTATCTTATTCTCCCTCTGCTTCCAGAGCTGGCATTTCTTGCCTACTTCCTGACTGTATCCAACAGCTGGGGCCAGAAAAAAATTAAACACATGAACTTATCAAAGAATCGCTGTGGAAATGAATAAATCAGCAGAACAGGTTAATCCCAGGGAGGTAAGGAAAGTAAGAAATAATTACAACAAATACCTGGATAGCACTTCCTATGTAGCAGGTACTGTTCATGTAATCCTCATAACAACTCTAGACAAGTGCTTTTATTATCCCCACTGACAGATGACATATAGGCACAGAAAGATAAAATGACTTGGTCAAAATCACAGGTAGTCTGGCTTCTGACTTACGTGCTTAAAAAGTAGGGGGAAAAAAGGGGAAGAATCCCTAAGAGATCAAAAGTTTTAAGATGATAGTATCTCTCCCCACCTGCTGTCTGGATTCACTCAATTCCTTGAAATCATCCAGCTTAGCCACTTCCCCAGGGAAAATCCTCCCTCCCCTGGCCAGTGCTGCTCCCTCTCCCAGACCTGGTGTTCCTCAGATAGGATGATCAGGAACTGGCCTCAGCCACTGTCAACTGGGCTGCTGGAGCCAGCTTACAGAATGCTGGCCTGTGGAGTTTTCTCATTAACAGAATCCTTGGAACCAGCGAAACCAACTCCTCTAAAGATGCAGTCATGCAGCTTTTCCTGTAATTGAAGAGTCTTCAGGAACACTTCTGTAAAAGAAACATTATTTTACTCAAAGAAAAAGCAAAGATTGCCATAGGTGTTACACTACTAAGGGTTATGGGGGGAAACAAGTGCAATGTTAAATAAGGAGCTAATTTGCAAATGGCTATCAGATCACATGCTGGGGCAGCAGGTCTGCAGTGGTAATCTTCCCCATTGCCTTTAGGCACTGCTTGGGATAGTGGAAGGGCTCATGAGAGAACAGCATTAAGGTTGCTGTAAGGTGGTCCTGGCGTGGATGGAAGTGACTGCTAAAGGGAAGGGTAGCCATTTATTGCCAAGCTGAAGTAGAGAGAGAATAAATTCTACATTCAAAATGAAATGTCATGGGCACAATTAAGTGGTGGAATGAGCCTCTCCTGAATTTAGAGCACCGAACATTTATTTCCAATTATTTGCATTTCCCCCTTTTGTTTGAAAAAGCTGAAGATCTGGTGGGCAGTGATACCAATTGGTACCAGAGGCACACTTGTAGTTGGTACTCAGTGAAGCTCTGAGGACGGCAGTAAAAACCAGGGTTGTAACTGAAAGGGAAGTAGTCCCAACTCTGGGCTCCTGCTGCACTAAATCTCGAGGAAAAACCCTTTCCTGGAAGACTGCATTTGGATACAATCCCCACCGTCCCAGGAGGGGTTGCCTGTCCTGGGGTTCCTGCACACATTCCACCCAGGCAGGCGCGGAGAGACGAGGTCTGAGGGGTTGCAGCTGTGCAACACCCACCCAAGCGACACCCAAATGCATACCAGCGTTTCTCTGCCTGTGAGCAGCAACGAGCTCCGAGGCCTCGCCGCGGGGCGGAAGTCCCTCTCAGCACTTCCGGGGCGTGTCCCGGAAACTTCTGGGCGGGGCCTGGCTGCGCCCGAGGTTGCTAAACGGGTTGAAACCTCCACCTGTCTCGGCCGCGGTGCAGGCAGGGTCTAGCCCGGGAGCGATTTGCTCCGGACCGTCGGCAATGCTCAGACTTCTACCTCACCTCTCCCGAAGGCTGATTTTGCTTCCTGAGCTTTATCCAGGGCAGGACCACCCGTATATGTTGGAATTTAAAGATAGTGCAGCTGGTGAAATTTCTCGTGTGGGCCCTACAGGATCCCTTAAAGCGACACACTGGGCCACAGAACTCTGGTCTTAATTATTAGTGATCTGAAAGCCAAAACACTATATCCCGTGTGCTTTCTCAAAGATTAGAGACAAGAACCAAAAGCAATATTTTCAAAACATGACTGCGATACTGCAAAATTCCTCCGGCTATTCAATTATTCATGAAAGAATTTAACTCAAAACACTGTAGTCAGTAAATATACTGGTTTGGATATAAAGATGATAAAAGGAGTAATTCCTAAAATGAAACATTACAGGTGGAAGCACAAAGTTTGAATCCATCTTATGGCAGAGCATGAATTAAGAATATACAAGGGTCACACCTGAGGGCATAACTAGGGGAGAAATGGGCAAAGCCCCAGGAAACCTAACCAAGTGGCCTCTTTGAGCCTCCATTTACAGAATAATGGATTGGAATACTAAACCTAGCATTCTAAACTATGAATATTTAAATATGACAGAGCAAGCAGTTATTTCTTTGGTGTATTACACATTTAAACTGATTTTCTAACGTGGGTTGAACTTTTGAGACTTCTGTCGCCCAGTGGCACAATCACAGCTCACTGCAAGGGCTCAAGAGATCCTCCCACCATATTCTTTTGAGTAGCTGGGACTACAGATGCATCCCACTACACCCGATTAATTTTTTTATTTTTTAACTTTTTTTTGTAGAGACAGTCTTGCTGTTGCTCAGGCTGCTCTTGAACTCCTGGCCTTAAGCAATCCTTCTGCCTTGGCCTACGAAAGTGCTGGGATTACAAGCATGAGCCACTGCACCCAGGGGTTGAACCTTTCTAAACCTGCTGAATTAAGTACCCCTGAACTGCAAAAGGAAGCTAGTGCTTCTAAAGGCCTGCTTTTTAACGATTTAATTTAGGAAATCACATTTCCTCCTACATATTTGCCTTCCTAAATAGGATTAACACAGTATGTTAAAAACTATGTTAAAAACAAATAAAACTGGAATGGTTTTACTTGGCAAACTCTGACAATATTCTGGCTTGTGGTTTCCTTGGCATGCTGGTAATTCCTGCCTAGAGGCTGTCCAAGGGACTGAGGGTCATATGTTGTCCTCAAGGCTAAATCTTTGATGTTACAGCCCCTCTGCTAAAGAGACAGACCCCAGTACCTTACCTTTGATGCTATAATGAACCAAGATATGGAAGACTAAAACTAGACTTGTACTTCTGTAACACTTGTATGCTGCAACATTTGGCATAGGGATGATGGCAGATCTGATGCTGAAAGCAACCTTAAAACATCATCAACTTTATTGTTTATCAACACCCTGACATATGTTGCTGTGAATGCCAAACATTAAGTCTTCTTTTTCTTTTATAGTCTTAAAAACCACAAAATATGCACACACTTAGGATTCTCTTAAGGCTTGGCATAGCTAATTTTTCTAATTGTATTGCCAGTACTTCGTATCTCTTCTCCTATTTACCTTAAATATATTGAGTCTCACAACCTCAGCATTAAGGATTTTGGGCCAGATAATTCTTTGTTGTGGGGCGGGGATGGGCAGGGGCAGGGTGATGCAGGGGGTGAGGTGCTGTCCTGTGCAAACATGATGCTTAGCAGCATCCCCAGCTTCTACCTACTAGATGCCAGTAGCATCCCAGCTGCCCACCAATGGTATGACCAAAAATGTCCCCAAACATTGCCAAATTTCTCCCAAAGAGAACCACTAATCTCATACACAAAAGCCTATTCTCAAGCATTTTTGGAATTATAACCTTAACACAATAGTCTTTAGTGCTTCTTATTTTCTTTCTTGACCAATAAGGCTGGCCAAATGGAGAGCTTCAGCTTTTCACACATAATTTCCTAAAGTTGAATTTTTTTGGCCTTACTCTTAGGTAGAGGCAGATCCTCATATACTATGCTAGCATACCAAAATAGGTCTGTACATTTTTGAGCACCCAAAGTGGTAAGAGACATTCTTGAAAACAGCTTAAAAATTTCTGTAGATACCACCACAAATAATCCACACAATACTTCAACAAGCATTTATTAAACGCCTACTATGTGCTCAGCACTATACTAGGCACTCGGGGGTGCAGAGATACAAATGTAAAAGTTATTATTCCTGCCCTCAAGGAGCTTACAATTTAATTTTGGAAATAAATACAAATATGAAACTATAACACAGAGTGCTAGAAAATAATTACAAAGCAACATATTAGTAAGTACATGGACCACAGTACAAACTCAAAAGATAAGTGCTGAGGCAGCACAGAATGAGGGAGGTCATCGCATGAGGTGATGTCAATCGGGGAGAGCTCACTCAGAAGATATAAAGGAAGATAGGCTTTGAAGGGAGTGATGAACATGAGCTGGGACCAAAGAGCAATCTAAGCAAAAAGAATAGCATGAGAAAGGCACAGAGGCAAGAGCTTGTAAGACATCAGTAGAAGGCTGTAGGAAGTTTGAATCTGTTGAATCAAGGTGAATATGCTAGAGAGTAATGAAGGGTGATGAATATTAGGCATAGAGGTAATGGAGAATTTGGAACACCACTGCTCCATAGGAATTATCTACTGGGTGTTACTTAGTGAAAATGAAATTTTACAATAGAGATATTGTAAAAATGGGTGTTTGAGGAGGATCACCTTGGAAAAATTATCTACTGGGTGTTAGTGAAAATGAAAATTTTACAATACAGATATTGTAAAAATGGAGTTTGAGGAGGACCACCTTGGAAACTTTATACAAGATGGGGATCCTGGGAGCAAGGAAATTGGAAAAAAAAGAATTACAGTAACCTGGGCCTCAGATCTACATGAAAAGCTATAATGGGATGAGAGAAATGGGAGATCAAGCCTCAAGGAGAAAACTGACTAAAAACTGGAATGACAGCAAGTTTTTGGACATGGAGAATGGAGAGCAGAAAAAGATAACTCCAAGGCTGGGGTAAAAATATAAAGGTGGTGACACTTTTCAGGGCAAAGGAATTAGACAATGAGGCCTGTTTAAAAAGAAAATGGGGGCTGGGGATATATGGTGATGAATTCTGTTTTCAAATATCGAGTTGTACAGGTACCTGTGGAAAATTCCAAAAGTCACAAACTGACCCACAGGGTGGGAAAAATGAAGTCATTCGAATACAAATAGTAGGTATAAACAATCAAAATGGATAAATAGGAGTAGAGAAAATGAAGTGAATAAAAGACAGGCAGGGAGATTATTCTCAGTGGAGAAGAGGAGAAGGGGGAGTGGGTGGAAAGATCAGCTAAAAAAAGAAAGCCAGATATTAGAGAAAAAGGATCCCACAAGCCAAAGGAGGGAGAATTCAACAATATAAAATACAAATTAGATCAAAAAGGACAAGAAATAATAATTTTAAAAGGCCTTATTATTTGTCCACTGGTGAGTCTAAGCACATTTCACTGGAATGCTAAGTATGAAAGCCAGTAAGAAGTTTTAAGAACAGACTAATGAAAAAGGGGGGTTGAAAAATCGAAGATATGCTTGAAAAACCATGAACAATAGAGGAGAAATAGAATGGTAGTTGGAAATGGACAATGAGGTTGAAAGCATTTCACATTTTATGCTGTAGATGAACTTACTATTG
This sequence comes from Hylobates moloch, assembly GCF_009828535.3. NCBI lineage: Eukaryota > Metazoa > Chordata > Mammalia > Primates > Hylobatidae > Hylobates > Hylobates moloch. The sequence continues at coordinate 27,093,596 of NW_026652295.1, read as the reverse complement.
TCATCCTAACTGACCATCTGCCTGGCCTGGTACATGGATATTTCATTTCCCTCCACAATTCTACTTTCCCTTTGGCAGTTTAGAGAAAAATATATTTGAATTTATTATTGCTTTATCCTCCCAGTTACTGTGTTAAATATGTTTCATTTGCACAATTTAGCTTTGTAGTACTACAAAGCATCAACACTTAAAAATGATATAATTATAACCCCAAAGGGCATTTTCCACCCATTTTCCAGTAATTGTAATGTATTTGCACTCTAGTGCATATTCTTTTCCCCAGTATCTCTCATGACAAGCGCTACATATTTTTAAAAAGCTGGCTAGAATTACCACGTTCATTATACATAGCAGAGCACAGTAGTCAGGAGCACAGGCTCTAGAATCAAACTGTGTGGGTCAGAATCAGTTTTATCACATACTGGCTGGGTGATATTGGTCAGCTCACTCAACTAAGCCTCCATTTCCTCATCTATAAAATGGGGGATAAATAATATCTATTGATATGGTTTGGCTGTGTCCCATCTAAATCTCATCTTGAATTGTAGCTCCCACAATTCCCACGTGTCGTGGGTGGGACCAAGTGGGAGGTAATTGAATTACGGGGCAGAACTTTCCTGTGCTGTTCTTGTGATAGTGAATAAGTCTCACAAGATCGGACGGTTTTATAAAGAGTTCCCCTGCACAAGTTCTCTCTTTGCCTGCTGCCATCCATGTATAAGACATGATTTGTTCCTCCTTGCCTTCCACCATGATTGTGAGGCGTCCCCAGCCATGTGGAACTGTGAGTCCGTTAAACCTCTTTCCTCTATAAATTACCCAGTGTCAGGTATGTCTTTAATAGCAGCATGAGAACAGACTAATACATTTATCATGAGCCTGAGAAAGGCATAACAGGGTTGGGCACACAGTAAGTGCTCAATAAATGTAGGCTATTATTATTTGGAGACTCAGAACCAAGAGTAAAGTTAACTGCTCTGTTTGGGAATCAACCACCATATTCTAGCACTGCACCTTGCTCCATGGAGAACATCTCTGAAACCTAACACGCCTCTCCCAGGGCTATGTTGGATGGCATTAGAGTTATGAAAGAACCACCTTATCATGTCAGTTCCTAAATTGAGAAGCTTAGGATCGGAGGAGAAAGTACTGATGAATAGTTCATTTCAGATGAACATAAAGATAGAATCTATAGGATATAGGAGCTTAATGAATGCCATTCACAGTTAAGAGCTCAAAATGTCATACAGCCTAGTCAATAATATTCTATGCTAAGAGTGTGAACTTGAGACAAAGAATGCTTTCTAGTGATGTCCTCAAAGAATCCACAGCCTTTTTCTATTGTCTTATACCATTTGGCTAATTCTATATATGTGCTGTATCAGCTTTGATAATTCTTTCAAGACACAGTCTCTTCTCACACCCAATATAACACTAATTTTTCTAGTCATATTATTTTCTCCAAATTTATGCCACATGCTTAGTAATTCTGAGATTTAAGTAATCTGGCTACATATTACTCTGAATACTGACACATAAAGAGACTTTAGCTAGTACATCTGTACACATTTCAATGTGTTGCTCTGGTCTATGGCCATACCACCCTGAATGCACCCAATCTTGTTAATATGTTGCATTGCTAAAAGGGCTTTTTATTGGAATAGAAGAGAAGCGTTCTTCTAAAGTGTACGGCAGGTGTGTGTGTGTGTGTATATACACATGTGTACACACATGTATTTTCCCTCTGACAATGCACCCATCATATGTAGTATTTGCATACAAGGTAGTACTGGCCCCAGGAACAATCAGTATCTTACAGAGGGTAAGGCACAACTGAAACAGAGAGCGAAGATCTAGATACAACCAGATTTACTTGTTTCTGGTTTCTTAAAATTTCAAGTACAAAGGAACTAGGAATGGTAACTTATAAATCAAAAAAAAAGAAACAAGAGAAGGGAGGATAAGAAAATAAAGGATAATGAAAAGGACTGTTGGAAACCAATATGACAAGTGATGGGTGTCTTCATTCACCAATGGCTCAATGAAATTGAAGTAGATAATTCTGATGTTGTTAGTGGTCACAGTGGGCCACAGAGAGGCAGAGAAGGAATGTTATAGGGAAAGAATTTATGATCCAAAAGGTGGTCCTCTATGAGATAAGACTTTGATTGCTTTTTTTGACCCATCAATCATAAAATGATTGTTATTTCTTTTCAGGATAGTCACAGTGTAAATTATGAAGCTTTCATCAGAACCTATATAATTTTTTTTCTGAATAGGCTTCATGTAATCAATTTTAAGTTTAAAGGTTAATTTTGGAAGGCCCAAAATTACTCAGTTCCAACTCTGGTGAATAAGTGGCTACTCAAATGGTAAAACTAAAGTGTAAGAGTAATAGAGGGTTTTCTCATATGGTTTATTAAATGGGAATTCTAAGAGTGTTCCAAATATTTGGAAGAATATAGTAGTAGTATGGAATAATAGTACTTGGGAATAACAAGTGACAACCCACATTGGATGCGTAAGTCTAGCATGTTACTTTAAACCAGTCTCATTACTTTATATAGTATTCCTTGGTATAACAAAAGCCTCAAAGATGAAATATAGTGCCTGGTGATACTGAGTTTAATATACATCTTTGTTGGTAGATTACAGACATGGATTACAGATGGAGTGCACCAGAGTTCAAAAGAATGAAAACCTGTCAGGTAAGCTATTAGATTACCACTGTGGATATTAAAGTCATATAAACTAATGGCAAGAAACAGATGGAGAATAACGAGTGAGGTGCTGAGGCCATCTAAAGAGGTGGGTGCAAGGTAATGATAGGAGTGACAGACCATCTAGTCAGGGATTGCACAGGCTGATAAGAACCTGAGAAAGCAGTACTGTAATGGGCCAAAAAGGATGAGTATACATTCTTTGTAAGGTTTTTATCTTCCTAAAGCATCTTTGTCTCCTTCTCCTACCTGATGCCATAACTAGGATAGTGCAAACTATTTGGACCACAGTGTACAGTGGGGAGGTGGAAGGAGAGTCACAAGTCACCAAAATGTATAACTATCCAAGCTCAAGAGCAGCTGGGCTGAGTCTCCACTCACCTCTTTCTCTGTATTACTCCCATAACCGTCACTAATGCGTCCACTTTCTTTGCTGACACAGGTACTGGGACTGGGGGTGGTGAAGGATATGTACAGATGCTCAATGACTCAATGGAGTCAGTGAAGGTGATACATGAAGAAAAATGCTGGAGTGCTGTTAAAAATATAGCATTCTGAGTTTGTATGGGAATACAAATTTCCACTGACTAGAAGGAATATTAGAATTAAAAAATGCACACTTAGGCATAAATACGTTAAGTGTCTGTAAAATTTTCCTAGAAAGCTACATACAAATGTAAGTTTCACACAGAAGATACTTCTGACTCTACAGCAGCTTCTTAGATCAGATTAGGAATACAAGGGCACCTTCAAGGGAATAAATGGGAGAGTGGGGATCACAGGAGATGGGAAGAAGCACAGGAACTAGGAGTAGCCAGCCTCTCTCAAACCTATAGCTATTCACCCAAAAGACAAAGTTAAGCTCCTCAGGCCATGACAAGCAACTTGCTCTAATGCTATTTTAAATTTCTAAAGGATACATTAGGTCATCAGGAGCTCCATCAGATACTTTGAAAGACAGTCAAGCTAATCAACCTTCACCAAGGCACTGGGCCCAAATTACTAAAGAGCTATCCTAACTTTGCCACCACTATAGATTCTGACACTAAAATTGTGATGACCTTCTGCCTTTTAGTATACTGAAAGACCTCTCACCAGTGTGTGGTTTCTCTAATGCTGAATGATGCTCAAACTGTAACTGAAGTTGTTCCTAAATGCCTATGGATTCAGATTTTTCACCACTGTGGATTCTCTGATGTCGAATAAGACTCGACCTCTGAATAAAGGCTTTCCCACACTCATTACATTGGTAGGGCTTCTCCCCTGTGTGAATTCTCAGGTGTTGAATGAGACCAGTGTTCCCATTGAAAGCTTTCCCACATTCTTTACATTTATAGGGTCTTTCTCCAGTGTGGATTCTCTGATGTTCAATAAGGCCTGACTTCTGACTGAAGGCCCTCCCACACTCATTGCATTTGTAGGGTTTCTCCCCAGTGTGGCTCCTCTGATGACCAATAAGATGTGAGCTCCGCCTGAAGGTTTTCCCACACTCATCACACTCATAGGGCTTCTCCCCAGTGTGGATTCTCTGATGTCCAATGAGGTGTGAGCTATGACTGAAAGCTTTCCCACACTCGTTACATTCATAGGGTCTCTCCCCACTGTGGATTCTCTGGTGCAGAATAAGGCCCGCACTCTGACTGAAAGCCTTCCCACACTGATTGCACTGATATGGCTTCTCCCCAGTGTGGATTCTCTGGTGCAGAATCAGGCCTGTGTTCTGACTGAAGGCTTTGCCACACTCCTTACAGTGATAGCGTTTTACTTTGTTGTGGATATCCTGATGTGAAAGAAGGGCCGACCTGTAACTGAAGGCTTTACCACACACATTACACTGATAGGGTTTCTCCCCAGTGTGGATTCTCCAGTGGCGAACAAGGCCTGAGCTCTGAGCAAAGCTTTTCCCACATTCATCACATTTATGTCGTCTCTCTTGTGTGGGATTTCCCCGCTGCCTCTCTAATCTGCCTAGAAGGTCTCGGGCTTCTCCATGCTCAAGACCCCCAATAACATCCCCGTTGCATTTGGCAGCTGTCTCTCCATGTGGTTGGATTCCAGTAGATATTACCTGTTTTGAAGCTAATTCCCTGTTCTCATTCCTGGTCTCACCACCTGAAATAAAAATGTAATAAATAAACATCAAGCCAATGTCACATCCTATTCTTTATGCTAGGAGAAAGGAACTGAAGATAGGGGAAAAGGAAAGTACACATGAACAGCTATAAGTAAACACAAAACTTCTGTCTCCAAAATAGCTTCTTAATAGTGACCTTGCTTAATATGAGCTAGTCAACTGGGAAAGAGGTACCATTAAAAAAAGAGAGTTAATTGGAAGGGGAACTAAAGTCAGGAAAGGATGAACTGAGGTGAGGTGAAAGTTGGGGAGAGGAACATGGAACTACTAAAAGAACTAATGAGCAGGACAGAAATGGGAAAATGCCCAAACAGTCATCAAAAGGGAGGAGATACAATTAATTTCTGTGAGAAAAATATATGTAGGAATCCCATGACAACTTGGAGAAGAAATGTATGAACTCAGAGAGCACCTGTGAGATGTCAATTTCCAACTGGCAAACACGCCAGTACCCTGGTACAAAATGTAAGGAAGTTCTGGACAGGAGAACAGAAGTTTCATGTAAGATTTCAAGAAATCTCAACATTATATCCCTCTGTTGGATCCTGAGTCTAAACTTAACTATGTCTTTCAGAAAGGCTGTAGCTACTATACACATAAACAACAAACAAACAAAAAATCTAAAATGACAATAATAACCACAGCTTTCCTTACCCAGGGAGAACACGTTTCTGAAATTTTCTGGCCTGTTATCTCTATTCAGATCCTTCTGTGATGGATCAAGAAGCCACTCCTCTCGAATAAGGGACACAGCCATGTCTTCAATCTTCTCCAAAGTCTGAAACAAAACAAGATCCCCATTTGGGGACTGGGACTGTTCCACAGCTCAAACCTATGGAGCCTGAGATCCACCAGTATTGGAAGAGGATTACAACTTGGGAATGTACTATGTAAAGGGATCTGAACAGCTAGGAAGAAGAGGAAAATGCATGATATTTACTGGGGGAAATTCAGGATCAATCTGTCCCTAGGCAAAAGAATTTTGGGGACAAGTTTTTGGGTAGGTACTGCTACAAACTAGACAGTCAAGATATAAGGCAGATGCCACAAACACTGACAAGCACAGCTATGGGGTTTCAGTGAGAAGGAGCACAACTCACCTGGAACCCTGCTGTGAGAAGTGTAGCTGTCATTTCCTGGTCTCCAGAACTTCCTTTCTGGGAACGAGTAGGACTCTGGGAAGTAGACATGGCTGAGAGGAGAAAAGAGCTATGAATGAGACCAGCCCTGTTCTGTGATTGTGGGAGCTGGCACTTACCCATTCCAAATTATTTGTATTTCAGCAGATATACATGTACGCCAAAGATTTTGCACATGAAGTGCTGATATCTTGGATTCTGGGGCCATATCTATGGTTGCCCCCACAAAACATATGCACCCCGATGTCCCTGAAGTCAGACTGAAGTTACACTCAAAAATAGAAAGTATACTGGTTTCCTAACAGGAATCACTTTACAATTTCTTCTCTACCATCAAAACTACTTCTATCTTTGGGGCTGTATACAGTATTTCCTTAGGTCCTGATCTCTCGGCAAACCAAACATCAGAATCAACCAGTCTCTATTAATTCATTACCTTTCTGAAATGTCTACTATGGCTTCCAGTATTTGCTTTTTATAGATATCAAACAGCTTATTATTAAAATATAGATTACTGTATCTCAGGCAACAAGCTTTAAGACTTTAGACAAGAATTATTAAGTGTTTTAATGCTTCTTTAGAAATATTAAAAATTCACATTTATAAACTACTCTAAATCACACAAATGAAAAAATATGAAATGCAGGGGAAGATGAGACTGGAACATCTCATTCTGCAATAAAGTAAAAAAATCCCCAAAAAACAATGGGAAAATGTCAAGAGGACACAAGAGCCAGACTGAAGGGGCCTTCTATGGCCAAATCTGAGATGATTTAGCAAAATAAAGACAGTGGCCGAGCACAGTGGCTCATGCCTGTAATCCCAGCACTTTGGGAGGCTGAAGTGGGCAGATCGCTTGAGGCTAGGAGTTCAAGACCAGCCTGGCCAACATAGTGAAACCTCATCTCTACAAAAATACAAAAATTAGCCAGGCATGGTGGCGTGCGCCTGTAATCCCAGCTACTGGGGAAGCTAAGGATTAAGAATCGCTGGAACCCGGGAGGCAGAGGCTGCAGTGAGCTGAGATCGTGCCACTGTACTCCAGCCTGGATGACAGAGTGAGACTCTGTCTCGAAGACAAAACAAAAACAAAATAAAGACAGTAACAGAATATTTATGGAATAAATACAAATTTGAGTCCATACTGATAAATAAAAAATAATAAAATTGGGAGAAGGGAGCACTCTCCTTTACAATAAAGAAATGTAGAAGGAATGACAGAGTTAGAAAATCACTATTTCATAACCATTCTAGTAATCACTAAGTCAGTCAAGAAGCACCAATGAATACTAAAACTAGTGTTTTAGCAACAAAAGTTTAATGAGGACTAAGATATTTAAATACATTCAAGAGTATCTTCCACAAATTACTTATTAGTTACAAAGGGAAAAATAGTAACTATACAATGATTAACCCTGCAAGAATAACCTTAACCAAGTCATCAAAGATACCACCACCAATAATAGGACAAATTCCTGTTGTACCCCTAAGAAGGAGTACAACATCTCTTGTTAAGATTTAGGTTGTGTATCCTTGGCAGGGTGAGGTGTTCCTGCCAAATATATATGATCTCAGTGTAAACATGATCAAACATCATGCAAATCCAAACTGCAGCCATTCTACAAAATAACACACCTGTACTCTTTAAAGAAAAAAAGAAAGGTTGAGGAACTATTCCAAATTGAAGGAGACTAAACAGCCATGACAACTAACCACAAAGTGTGAAGCCAGACTAGACTCTGAACCAGAAAGAACATAATTGGGGCAACTGTCAAAATATGAACTGTGGCCTAGGTTAGTATTGTAGCAATACTACATGTCTTAATTGTGATAAATTTAGGAATTTATTTAAGTTACCTAAGAAATGCTCTTGTCTGAGGAAATACATACTGAAATACTTCCAAATTAAGTGGCATGACAATACCAGCATAACCTCAAAAATGGTTGTAAATGTACTGGGGTAACAGAAATATGTAAATACATAAAAAATAGGCAAATTATTTAATTTGTTCATGAGTTTACCACTAGAAAGAATAATCTATATTTGAAGCCTAAACATTTAAACACAGACATTGGGACTGGTCTGTAAACAGGATTTTAGTTCCTGGTTCTTTAGGAACTACATAGGTATCCCAAATGGACTTTTATTTCTACCTCCCCCCCTTATCATCAATGAAATCTGGCTACTCACCTATCTCTTGTGACTCTTGGGGCACTGGAGATTTATGTAAGGTTGCCTCAGATTGGAGCTGAGTATTTGGAGGCTCTGGTGCAGATGCTGAATGTACTACCTCCTCCCAGAGTACCCTACGTCCATGTATGCGAGCTGAGACCTGGAAACAACGGACAGTTGGATGATAAGGAATCCCTTTGCGAAATGTAATGAACAATGAAAGAGGACCACGAACACATCTGCAGGGATATATGCTTGGGGAAGGAAGCAGCAGAATCTCCCTCACTTCTTAGGGACAGTAAGGAACACAAATAAGTAGATGAGCACAGAAAGGAAGGCATCATTTTCGCTTAGTACTAAAGGAAAAGATTTCTGCTGATGCCTTCCCTATTACACAGAACACCAATATTTTGTGCTCCTAAGGCAGAGGAAGGAGGAAAATAACAAACTTAAAGCAGTGCTATGCAGTAGAAAAATCTTTTAATAAGGAACTAGAAAGCCTGATTTCTGGTCTCAAATTTACCTTTAATTATTTGGATGCCCCTGAAAAATTAACTTAAGCTTTCTATGCATCAAGTTCCCATCCGGCAAACAAGAACAATACAGCTGTAGGGATGTTATGATGACAAAAGAAAAAAATGGATTTATATCCTTTACAAAAGTAAAAAGAACTCTACAAGTCATACTACACTAAAACTATTTTCATCCTTATCCAACAGAAACTGATGCTAAGCATCTGCTCTCCCACTGTGATGCCTATGTCCCTCTACCAAGCTTCCAGGACTCCCACAGTCACAGCACGCACACCTCCTTCTACTTACTGGTCGTCCTAGTATATCAATCTGCCTTTCCAAATCCTCTAATAGGGTCACCACCTCCTCTCCGTTCTCTAGCTGATGTTCCTTAACCAGAGTCTGGAGCTCCTCAGGTAGGATGGTCAAGAACTGCTCCAGCACCAGCAGCTCCAGGATCTGCTCCTTGGTGTTCAAATCTGGCCTCAGCCACTGATGGCAAAGTGCCCGTAGTTGGATCAGAGCTTCTCGGGGTCCTAGTGTCTCCTGGTAGCATAACTGCCTGAAGCGCAGGCGGAACAGTTCTTGGCCAGGAGGGTTATTTTCATGCAGACTAGATTCCTGGTCCCAACCATGATCCTCCTCTACCTTGACGATTACAAGATCCTCTTCAGGAGTCTGGTCTGGTGGGGATGGGGCTGAAGGCTTTCTTGGTTCTTCAGCCATTAGAGCCTGAAAAGCTCAGGAAGTTCGTTTCCACTACCTTCTTTATCTTCTTAAGAGAAGACTCTTCTGATGGCCTCTTTCTAAGGGTACTTCTTCATGAAGAAAATATGATAGTGTTAAGGCAAGTCAAAAGTCATTGTAACTTACTATGGTATCTTAACAAGTTCCTTAGCATGACATGGACTTCATGGCTTGGCCAATTAAATGATCCTCCCCACTGTTCCAGAAATAACTTCTTACTTCCTTAACTTTCTGCCATGCCAGTCATGCTAAACCCATCCATAGAAAAACCCTTCCTTCTGCTTTCATCACCATGTTTGGGGATGTGGAACATGGCTAAGCAAAGTCAGGAAACCATGTAGACTGAGTCTAGTTGAAATTTTGTGTTTAATCTCAGCTGGCCTTCAGGGCTGCTCATTTAACCCCTTTCAGTCTTCAATACACCAGCTGTACTAACCTGGTTCTACACACTTCAGCTCTCAACCTTTCCCTTACTTTTAACAGATGAGACTAATTTCTATATAATCTAATTCAAGGTAATGTCAAAAACTTTCCTAACACTTTGCTCTTCTCTACCTAACATTCCTTATCCTACCCGTGCCCCTCATCTTTCCTCCTATCTCAAGGCTAACTTCCCCTACTATGGACGTGACCTCCAACTCAGAAACTCTCTATGGAGCACTCCAAGGAACCTGGATGCCCTATCGACACCTACAACCCAAAAGTCTACTCCCACACTCAGAAGGCTACATACTATATGATTTTATTTATGTGAGATTCTGGAGTGGGAATGTTTAAATGTTTATCCATTTCCCAGTTGAACAATATCTGAGTTGTTTTCGTTTTTTATCACTATGAATAAAGCCACTATGAACATCTGCATGAGTTTTGGTGTGAATATAGTTTTCATTTTATTTGGGCAAATATTCAGAGGTAAAATTGCTGTGTCATAAAATACATATATGTATAACTTTATAAGAAACTGCAAAACTTTTCCAAAGCACTCTGCATTCCACTACCTGTATATGAGAATTGCAGTTGCTCACCAATCTGACTAGCACTTGATATTGTTTTTGTTTTTAATTTTAGATATTCTAATAGGTGTATGTGTAGTGGCAACTCATTATGGTTTTAATATCTCATATGGCTTTAGTATGCATTTCTCTACTGACTAATAATGTTGAGCATCTTTTTATGTGCTTATTTAACATCGATATATCTTCTTTAGTGAAGTATTTGTTCAAAACTTTTGCCCATTTTTTAATTTAGTTATTTTAAAATTAAGTTTTGAGTTTCTTATATATGCCGGACACAAGTCCTTTATGAGATATGTAATTTGCAAGTATTCCCTCTTTTTCATTCTTTTCATAGGGACTTTTGAAGAAAAAAAGTTCATTTTTTTAATTGACTGTGCTTTTGATGTCATATCTAAGAAATATTTGCTTAATCCAAGGTCACAAATATTTTCTCCTGTTTTTTACTAAAAGTTTTATAGTTTTAGGTTTTACATTTAGGCCTATGATCCATTTTGAGTTAATTTTTGTATAGAATTTGAGGTATGGATGGAGGTTCATTTTAAGGATTCTCCTTTATCTACTTAACTGTCTTTGTATATTTGTCAAATATCAGTTCACTATATGTACGTATATATAAGGGTCTATTTCTGGAATCTCTATTCTGTTTATTGACCTATACATCTATTCTTTCACCAATACAGAATAGTCTTGATTGTGTGACTTAAAATCTTGAAATCAAGTAGGTGAGTCTTGCAACTTTGTTGTTCGTTTTCAAAATTATTTTCACTTTTCTAGTTCTGTTGTCTTTTGATACACATTTTAGAATCAGTGTATTAATTTCTACAAAAAATTATTGAATTGGATTTGTACTGAATCCATAGCTCATTTTAGGGACAACTGATATCTCAATAATAGTGAGTTTTCCATTCCATGAACACAATGTGTCTCTCCGTTGAAGTCTTCTTTGACTTCTTTTATCAGTACCGACACTACTTCTTAAAGGACAAGATAAAATACTGCTGCCTTTAAAAATCCTTTCCTGGTGACTCCAACTGGAAATTATTTTCCTCTCATTCTATACCTCTGTTACTTAAATGCGTATTGCTTTAATGTTACTTTTCCCATAACTGTATATTTATTAGTTCCAAAGGAATTCTGACTTTATAACTTAATTGTATTTTCCCCATGGGCAAAGGTCCATATCTTTATCTTATTGATAGAATCGAAGAACATTAGCCATATTTGCAATAGCAAACACAGAACATGTTTATATTTCTTGTAAGAGTGAGATTTAGAAACAAGACCTGATATCCAAAAAAAGTTCAATTTCATGATCCTATTTCTTTGTGAAATATATGTCTATGGTTTCTATCCTTGGTATAGACATCATCTCTTGCCTAGAATTGCAATGGTAACTTTGGTTATGCTTTTTTCCCATTCATGTTCCACAATATTGCCTACTGTGGGTTGAAATGTATCCCCCAAAAAGACATGCGGACGTTCTAACCTCTAGTACCTGTGGATGTGACCTTATTTGGAAATAGGGGCTTTGCAGATGTAATCAAGTTAAGATGAAGTTATACTGGAATGGGTAGGCCATTAAACCACTATGACTGGCACACTTTTAAAAGGAGAAAAGACACAGAGAGACAGACTCTGAGAAAGGAGAAGGTCATGTGAAGACACAGACACACAGATGAATGAGAGCTAAGTGACTACAGAAGCAGAGATGGAGCTATGCAGCTACAAGCCAAGGAATGCCAAAGTTTTTCAGTGACAACAAGAAGCTAGAAGACCATGGCTCTGGCGACACCCTGATTTTGGACATCTAGCCTTCCTAACTATGAGACAGTAAGTGTCTATTCTATTAAACTACCAGGTTTATGATACTTTTTTTTTTTTACAGTAGCCCTATACTGCCAGAGAGATTTTTAAAAAATATGTAATATGACTAATATGACTCACCTCCTGAAAATATTTCAATAGGGACCAAATTTTTTAGCATGGTATGCAAGGCCCTTTATGAATGTAAACCTGGCTAGCTATATCTACTTTAAACTCACTTACATAAAGCCTTTCTGGGCTGTGGCTTTCTCATACTTCCATTCTACTACAGAGTTCTTTACTCTAGCTCAGTGGTTCAAAATTGATGGCATTATTGTCCTTACCCCCATCCCAGGGACCTTTCATAATGTCTGTAAATATTTTTGTTGTCACAACTTGGGGGGAAGGGGCGCTACTATTATCTCGTACATAGAGGCCAGGGATCCTACAATGCTCAACACAGCCCCCACCACAAAGAATTATTTGGCCCAAAGTGTCAATGCCAAGGTTGATAAATCTTGGTCCAGCCAAAACCATTCAACTCTTTTTTGTTTGAGACAGAGTCTCGCTCTGTCGCCTAGGCTGGAGTGCAGTGGTGCAATCTCGGCTCACTGCAAGCTCCGCCTCCCGGGTTCACGCCACTCTCCTGACTCAGCCTCTCGAGTAGCTGGGACTACAGGCGCCCACCACCACACCCGGCTAATTTTTTGTATTTTTAGTAGAGATGGGGTTTCACCGTGTTAGCCAGGATGGTCTCGATCTCCTGACCTCGTGATCTGCCCGCCTCGGCCTCCCAAAGTGCTGGGATTACAGGTGTAAGCCACGGCGCCCGGCCTAAAATCATTTAACTCTTAACTCTAATTTATCTATTACCTTTTTCATGAGTTCTTCTCTGTCATCCCCCTGCCATTTGTCATTCCTACCAAAGCATTTTTTACATGGTCCAAATATAGGACTTATCACATTGTGAGAATGTGGCCATGGCCTTATTGCAAATGTTTGTTGACAGAGGTGACCATTAATCTTTGTATTTCAGACAACACTGTAGAGAATGAAGAAGAGTGTAAGTAAAGGTAGCATACCCAAAACCAGTTGTCATGAGATGCTAACATCAAGATAAAACCAAAGACCTATAGTCCACAAAGAAGAGATAGGTACATAGGAAACAAATCAGATTACTGTACATACAGTTCCCCTTACGGATCATCAAGGCAGTGCTTATCTTTTCAGTTTTTGGAGTTGTGGGGGGGAGGTGGGGTTGGTTTATAGACTCTTCAACCTAAAGAAAACACAGAACTTCTTTCCAGCAAAATGTCCACAGATCCAAAATTGTACACTCAATTTCGGCAGAGTTCACAGACTCAAAGGCCATCCAAGAGTGCCAGGAAGGTTAAAAACAAACAAACAAACAAACAAACAAATCCTACATAGAGAGTGTGTAGAGAAAAGAAAGGGAATTTGAAAATTATTTTTAAAGTTAGACAAGGCCGAGAACAACAGGGTGGGGAGTAAACTACAGATCAGAAGAACCAAGGAGCAAAAGATATGGTTAAATATATCAATTAACATTGGGGGTATAGTTCATTGATTATGACTTTACAGGAAAGTGGAGGAATTTGCTAGAATAGTGAGATTTGGGGGAAGAGTGAATTTGAGGAAGACGCTGACATTTTGTTGAGAAAGGGTAATCAATTTGGTTTTGACAAATTGTTTTTGTTTGAATAAATTATCTATAATTTTAAGATAATTTATTTTAAAATGGTCTTAGCTAATTTTAAAATAATTTAATTTTTCAAATCAAAACAAACTCTTAAATTTTCTTAAAATAGCTACTTATGGTTTAATGTTAAAAACTTAAAGGTCAATACATGGGACATAAATTCTGTTTAGAATGTGATATTATATAGTGGTAGTCTTACCATGTTTTCTTATAAATTTCCTTAAAGCCAAGGTTCATTTTTAACTACTGAACAACTGGCCATCTATTACTGAGCAATCCTCATCCATAATGGCTACAAAATACTATTATTATTATTTAGGGACAGGGTCTCACTATGTTGCTCAGGCTTGAGTGCAGTGTCTATTCACAGGTGCAATCCCACTACTTACCAGTACAGGAGGCTATAAAATATTTTAATGTGAAGTGCGCTGCATTCAAGAACTTTATATTGTTGATGTGGTCTTAAAAAGTCTCAATAGTGACATTGATGAAAACCAGCTAATTATCAGGTTTGTTCATTTTTTATACCAAATCAGCCAACAAGTCTTGCCCATTGCCCATCTTGATTATTCTATTTAGTGGCTAATTTTCCTTTTTTTTAAGTCTCTTCCCTCTCTAATCAGCTAGTTTTTGAGAATTACAACCTATAAATAACTGAGTGCAAAATTACTCCACTATGTACCTTCCTCTCAGTTTTGTGCGTACATGCCTGTATTAAGTTGGTGAGCACTGTGTGGATATAGGCTGATTTTTACATAGTCTCCTTAAAGAACACCTAGTCAAGTTTACATGAGTTTAAAAGGCAATCTTTAAAGCTTCCTCTGGATTTTAAATGCTATAATCCTGTGAGATGCTGAAGGCACAACTCAATTTTAACAGCATTATTTTTTCAATAGTTGTAGAAGGAATGTATTCTTCCTTCAGACTATGTCTAATTTGAGAAATGTTTGGGAACTGAAAACAAAACAAAAAAGACATTTTCCAGGATTTAAAATCCAAGAAAAAGTAGGTGAAGCCAATACTATGCTTTATCTCAAATTGCATTAGCTGAAAGTTTTAATTAACATCTATCACATTTTACATTTAAACACAACAGAAATTCAAACCATGTATGTATTTGCTAAAACAATGATTGCTACGTAAATATACTCAACGGAACTAACAAACAACAGAAATATGTTTTTAAAGGTGGTGGTGGCAGTCAAAGTAGCCTGACAAAAATTACTCACGACTAACCAGAGTTTTGGAAATGGGGCCCTCCCAGAGTTCCTCGTTGGCTAACTTCAGTTTGCTTTAACAAATGAAATAGGCATTCTGATAATGTTGAATTCTGAATTACCCTGAAATTAAAAAAAAAAAAACTTTCGTACAATTATCTAGTCAACACACCACCAGTTTCTGAATACATTAAAGAAAGAAGAGTAACAGCAAAAATTGGTTTCCGTGGATAAATGGGGCTTCCAAAAGCAAAATATGTCTTTTTTAAAAACTGAGAATTTTGTTGTGACCTAAACGCAAAATAGCGCTAAGTGAAAACAATTCAGACCCTGGAAATAGTTGGATAAAAAATAATATGGGGGAGGCAGTTCCCCATTTTAAGATAAACACGATCGACTACAAAAACATACCACAAAACGATTATCTATGAAGAAATAGCTTCATAAAAGGTTCCCTCGCAAAGAGTTCGAGGGCAATTCGTGGGGACGTACTCTGCTTGCACCAGCAACTAAGGCATCAGAATCGGTCCGCGGCGCGGAACACCGCACAGGCCCCTCTCCGGACCCCTCAGGCCAGTCCTCAGCTGCGGCCTGGACCAGCCACAAAGCACCCACTTTCCTCCGGCCGAGCCCGACCGTACTCACTGTGAGTTGCAGCGGCGCCCCGTCGTGGGGAAGAGAGGCTGCAATGGATAAACAGACCCGGAGGAAGGTCGGGGAGTAAAGGCGATGAAAGCCGTACTCGGACCAGGCCCCTCCGGCCACTAACTTCCAAATCTGCGGAGGCACAACACCGGCCAGTAAGCATCTTGCCCCAAAGGCACTTCCGGAAGCTCTCTAGGAGTCCTGGAGGTCTTAAAGCTCTATGGTCGGCCGACTGAGGGTACCGGAGTACCACGCCCCTCACCTGCTGTGTGCTGTGCCTCGGGTTCCTCCCGCGTCTGCGTGCCTCAGGCTTGCGCGGTCGCTGGGGCAGTGAACATGCTGGGGAATAGCCGACCTTGGTGTCCCCTCCGCCTTGTGTGCCCGTGCAGCTCCGCGCGCTCGCTGTCAATAGTAACGGTCCCCTGGGGGCAGGTATCCGACGTGGGGAGGCTGGAGCTGTGAACAGGAGGCTGGGAAAGTGTTGGAGGAGGGCACTTCATGGATCCTTAGGATTCCAACTGGACTCGTGTTTGGCTCCGTTACATACCCTGTACTTTACCGTTCTCGATTCATAAATACATCCAGACCTCTCACATAGAGTACAAACTTCATGAGGAATTCCTGCTAATCGCAGTTCATAGTTTTGTGAAATCCCTATGGCATGGCACTTAGGAATAGCATATTTTATTAAGTATTCAAAAAAATCGTAATTAAATATATATTCTTTTTGGATCTTTACATATTTCCCACTCTTTCCTATCTTAATGAATTTCTATCGCTTACAGCATATGCTTTGCTGCTTAGCAGTTTTAATGCTAAACTTATGATGTAAGCTTGGGGAGTAGACCCTAGTTTTAATACCACAAGATTTGGGGATCAAATCTATGTTCATTCTTTTTTTGTTAGTCTTTTTTTTTTTTTTTTTTTGCCTTTTTTTTGAGACAGGGTCTCTATTGCAGAGTGTAGTGGTGTGATCATAGCTCACGGCAGCCTCAAGCTTCTGGGCTCAAGCAATCTTCCCACCTCAGCCCCCCAAGTAGCTGGGACTACAGGTGTGCACCACCCTCAGCTTAAAAAAGAAAATTTGTAGAAACGGGGTAGGGGGGGGTCTCACTATGTTGCCCAGGCTGGTCTTGAACTCCTGGGCTCAAGTGATCCTCCTGCCTCAGTCTCCCAAAGTCCCGGGATTACAGGCATGAGCCACCACCCTGGCCCTATGTTCATTCTTTACAGACCTGTTGCATTAGAGCTTTTTAACTTTTGAGACTAATAGGATTTCAGGGGTGGAGGTTGTGGTTAAGTGTTATTTTTTGTTGTTTAGGTCTCATGTATTTATTTCCTTCAGCACCTTTCCCAACCACCTATTTATTGAGTTCTCAGGGCTCCTCCAGTTTTCACCTTAATTTCCCTCTTTATCTGCTCCTGCTGGTAGCTGCCACCAACGTTTCTATCCCTTCCCAATTACTAACTCCCCAATATTTTGTGCACTGACAAAGTCGTTTTGCTTTAAGGGTTTTGTCATCTAATTATCACATGAAAACAAGTAAATAATAGTAAACACTAGGAAGCTACAGTGCTTCTGGACTCCTTCAAAGTACTTATTTTTGCTTTTTATTTCACAGCTGTTGCTTTCCACCTGGGATGGTAACTGGAAGTAACTGGTGACAGACTAGAACTCTACTTTCAGTTTCTTTTCTTACATTTAAAAAATAACTTTTTTGGCTGAGCGCGGTGGCTCATGCCTGTAATCCCAGCACCTTGTGAAGCCGCGGGAGGATCACCTGAGCTCAGGGGTTTGAGACCAGCCTGGCCAACATGGCAAAACCCTATCTCTGCAAAAAATACAAAAATTAGCCAGGCATGGTGGTGGGCTCCTGTAGTCCCAGCTACTCCAGAGGCTAAGGCGGGAGAATCACATGAGCCTGGGAGGCAGAAGCTGCAGTGAGCTGAGATCCTGCCATTGCACTCCAGCCTGGGCAATAGAGCAAGACCCTGTCTCAACACAAATAAACAAATAAATAATTTTTTAAGTCTGAAGTTGTGCACATATGTAGTTGTACAAATTCAATGTGCACACAACTATGACTGCACATACTATGTACAAAGTTGTGTACACATAGGAAGTAAAACAGCATCATGCCATAGGCAGTTTTCTCAAACTGGACACACAGACACTGATTATAACAGATAAAATTGATAAATTTGACTTCAAAATTTTACATTTAAATTCTCATCAAAATTTAAATCTTCTCAAAAAAAGCACCATTAAGAAAGTGAAGAAAAAGCTACACACTGGAAAATATTTGTAATACATCTATCTGACAAAGAACTATCCAGAATATATAAAGAACTCTCACAATTTAATGAATAAGATAATTCAACACGAATAGGCAAAAGATTTGAACACTTTCTTTACAAAATATAAAATAATGGCCAGTATACACACTAAAAAGTAATCATTATTCATAAGGGAAATGCAAAGTTAAAACCTGAATGAGTTATCACCACATGTCCATTAGACTGGTTGATAATATCACCAATTTCTAAGTTATTCAGGCTTGAAAGGCTTCCTTAGTTTACTCAATGAAACATGGAGATAAAGGAGAAATTATCAGAGCCAGATTTCCCCTTTGAAATGTTACTTTTCTCCATTAACATAACCGCCATCCTCAGTTCTAATTACTTCATACTTATGTGACTGCAACAGCCTTGAGACAGCCTTCCTAACTATCCAGACGTGGTCCTTAAATATCATTATCATTCTTCTAATCACTAAGCCTGAGTGGTTCCTTATCTCTAAGTAAAATTTAAACTTATGTGCTTGCCTTTTTTTTGTATTTTTAAAAATAAATTAAACATGATAAAGATTAATATTATATAAAATTCTTAAAAGTTGACATCTCCACCATCAAATGGTATTTACCTAGAATGTTGGGAGATAATTCTTTAATGGCCTCTCAAATTACTCCTAGTCTTATGGTAGATTTTTCTTTGAGGTTAGCTTTTCAAGGATGTTTGTATCTCCTTCTAGAGCACAGTTGTTTCCTGACCAGGATAATAAAGATAATGGCTCATTCTGGGGCAAGGCTGAGTAAAGGTTGGGCTTCCTAAGCCTGGCATTCCTCTGCTAGGTTGCAAACCCACTGTTCCATCCTAGCAGAGGAATGCCAAGCTTAGGCCCCTCTGTGGGCTTTGAGAACATAAGCTTTGGGAACAAGGGAATATAAAGCTTATGATGCCTGTGTTATTAAGTAATAAAGTCTTCTGTCTCTGACGCAGGAGTCCAGTGTCTTCTGTTAGCATCCATAAAACTGTGGCAAGTTAAATTGTTAGCTTGCAAATAGGGTAAAAGTTTCACAATTTTCGACATGGGGTAATCACTGTTAAGTTTGGAGTGCATCCTTTTCCTGTACAAATGCCTCACAAATTATATCTATATAAACAAATTTTTCCAACAAAAATGGAATATATATTGTTCTGACACTCCTTTTATCATTTTAACGGTTGAAAGGTATTCCTCAATAGCATGTCATATGTAATTCTTCCGCAATTGATAGACATTGATAAACAAGTGTTTTCCTTTTTTTCTACCACTACGTCCTGTCTGCCTTTTATTGCCTTCCAGAATGACCTTCTCCCTATCCCATACCCCTGGTCATAATTCCCCTGTACCCCCAAGTCAAAGGACTTACCTCGTTGCTCACTACTCAATCTAAACATTCGTCTATTATTCTAATAACCCCCTCTCAAGACTTTATTATTCGATTTTTCACTGATCACATTCTGTCTTATATTCCTTGCTATGTTACATTTGCTGTCAATAGATTAAAGCTTCCGTAGTTGAGGTGTCGGTTCTGAGATCTCCCTCTCAGTTCCAGTAAGTGGCAGCCCTTGAAATGTGCAGATGTGCCATGCATTTCTGACAGGAAAAGTGGTTTGCCTTTTTTTGTCAAGTAGCTAATCAATCTGATTCATCCTCTCCCTTCAATTCTAGTCTTATTCAATAATTCCTTCTCCTTAGGTAGGTCCTCATTCACCCATGTACTTATCAAGCACCCACCATGTGACAGACGCCAAGTGAGGTGAAAGTGCTGGGATGAACACCTCCGTGGATCTCACAATGACCATCCATCTTTTACATCCTTCTTGGTTTTTCCTTTACCCAAGTCCTGCACTTCACTCTTCTTTACCCGTGCTTCAGAAAAGTGGAAGTTGGTTAATTAATTCCATTTGTCTGACAAGGATGAGAGTGACAGCAGACAAGGGAAATGCCCTTAGACTGTTCTTACATGCACTCTCACACTTAACAGTCAAAGTCACCCTATGAAATAGGCACTACATTAGCCTGACTTACATAAACGAGTAAACAGAGGCTTGGAGAAGTTAAAAATAAATTGCCCTCAGTCCTAACTGGAGAGTGGTGGAGTCAGAATTTGAATCCAGGTTTAAAGAATTCTAGTGCCGGCACTCTGCACCTATTTCGCTCTGGACACTCATTTCCCCTAAGGATCAGAGAACCTTAAAGTAGGTCACTTTACGTCTCCGTAAGTCCGCAAGGTCCTGCCAGATCACAGTGAGCAGGGCACCGGCAAATGCAGTCTACGACCGCGAGACGTAAAGGGAAGAACGCTCCTCGGCGCCCCTCCCCAGTCTATTCTAAAGTCAAGAACGTCTGAGCCCGCCTTTCTCCGGGGGTGGGCTGCACTAAAACAATAAAATCTTCCATTCCCCATCAGCGGTCGATTGGGGGCTCTCCCGAAGCGGCAGCTCTGTAGGACCGCTCTTCTACTCCAAGATCCCTCGGCTTCGGCCCCCTAGGTGCCAGGGTCTGCGGGACCCCACGCTCAAAGCCGCCGGCCGGGGTCGACAACTGCAGAGAGGGTCGGGATAGGAAATTGCGGGTAGCGGCAGATGCAGGTCCCCAGGTATCCCGGAGGTTCCCACAGGTCAGCAGTGGGCCTACTTTGCGAAAAGGGCCCGGCTGCGGCGAGCCTCGTTCAAATCAGATGCCAGTGTTTCTTCGGGTCCATCTAAACAGGTCCCTTGTTTCTCTTTGCAGGAGCCCTGGGCCTCTTTCCAGGCCGGAACCCAAGTGTTTAGGTAGCTGGGAAAGGCCGGCCCCGTTTTTCAGTTCTCTCGCGACCGCTAGCCACTTCCGGTTACTAATGGTTCCCAAGCAGCCCCCGAAAACGCTACGTGAGCTGGGCCCTGGGCCAGAAGCAGAAAACGGACGGAAGAAAAGGTCTGGCCGGTGAGTGTCAGTGAGGGCGAGGTTGGGTGGTGTTCTCTGCCGGTAGATAGGCTCGACCGTCCGGTTTGGGATTGGGGTTAGGTATTAGGGAGCGGTTCCAAATTATGCTAATTGTTAAGATTACGAGTATTATTTAAAAACACACACAACAGCAACAATACAATGAGTCCATGAAGATCAAATGCCGGTTAACTGATTTAAGCAGCTTTGATAGGAAGAAAATGCTGAATTTAATGCTAACAAAAAGATCTAAGTGCGCTAATGTTAGGGGCTAAGACTTTTATAACATTATGGGCCAGCCGCTGTTCTAAACCCTTCACATTTGGTCACTCATTTAATTCCTACTTTATGAGGTACATATCATTATAATACTGTTTTACAGATGGGAAACCTGAGGCACAGAGAGAATAAGTGTATTAGCCAAAGTCATATAACTAGTAACTGGCAGAACAAAGATTCATACCCAGGCATTCTTCCTTTAAATTCTGTACTCCCGCCTTTCATTGATAACCTGGTTTTATCAGCTTAGGAAATTTGCTATCCAGATGGAAGTATAAATTTCTACAGAGATATGTTATTGCAGCAGTGTTCTGAATCTCATCGGGTTTGTTGGCAATTTGCCTTTAAACAAAGGTTTTTTTGGTTTTTGTTTTTGTTTTTTGACAAGGGTGCCTTCCACAGAGAGATTTAAGAAGAGAACAATAAAAATTTTCATTTTAATAAATAAGCCCCATTTCAACGTCCTTTCTCCTGTTTCATTCCTCTGATTCTTCTCTGTTGTTATTTGTTTCTATTAGGTTAAATCATTTTACATTTCTGGTATTTAACCATTTTGACCCACAAAAACAGGGATTTCATTTGTTTAACCTAATACAGAAACATCTTTCCAAGCAAAATTTAGGAATCTACAACAATGAGCAAGATTATATTTTCATCTCCAAAATGTACCTTAAATCTGTTTGTTTCTCTTTATATCCACTGCGAACCCATGGTCCATGCCACTGCCTTCTCTCACTTGGGTTACTACAGTAGCCTCTGGACTGATTTCCTTACTTCTGCTCTTTTCTCATTCTTGCCTCTTTAAGGAGCCAGAATGATCTTTTAAAAACAAACATTGGATTATGTTCCTCCCTTCTAGTAGTTCCCCATCACGTTTAGAATACACATCCTGGCCCCTGCTCACCTCTCTAACCTAATCTTGTGTCACCTTTCCCTTAATCCAGTGCTTTCAACACGTGACCTTTCTCAGTTCCTGTAACACGCCAAATTCATTCCTATTCAGAGACTGCATTACCTCTCCCCTTTGTGTGGAATGGTCTTCTGCAGAACTGAAGGTCAGTTCTGCCTAATAAATAGGAATATAATGGGATTCACCTATGTAATTTAAAACTTTCTTATAGCCATATTAAAACTGTAAAAAGACAGGTGAAATTATCTTTAGTTTAAACCATCATATCCAAAATATTACTATATCAACATCTAATCAATATAAAAATTATTAATGAGATATCCTATATTCCATTTTTTGAAAGCCAGTGTGTTTATACTTATTGGACATCTCAATTCACATATTACATTTTCATAAATAATCTATATTGAGATTACATAAAATTTAAAATAAAAAAATAGATTCACATATCCAAATTATTTCAAACATACTTAAAAGTTACCTAGTGAATTATGAGTTTTAAAGTTTGATTAAAATTAAAAATTTAGTTCCTCAGTTGCAGAGCCGAATGTACCTCATGGCTACTACACTGGACAGCACAGATTTAGATCAAGGATAAAATGTCTATATTCATGATTGGGTCAAGGGGCAAAGAAGAAAACTGCACCAGAAGTGTGGCAAGGAGGGAAGGGGAAGGTCTGCAAAAATGCAGTGTAAGCTCTTTATGCAAGTCACATTTAAGTCACATTACTAGTCCTCACTAGAAAATGAGGTAAGGCTTTCTAAAGTAGACTACTTTTTAGCATCATTGCTGCATTGATTTTAGGTATGTTGGGAATAATTTTCTGGGGTAGGAAAAGGGTCCAGTAGTGCTGGCCACATGTAGCATTTCTTTCTTTTTTTCTTTTTTTTTTGAGACAGAGTTTCTGCTCTTGTTGCCCAGGCTGGAGTGCAATGGCACGATGATCTCGGCTCACCGCAACCTCCGCCTCCTGGGTTTAAGCGGTTCTCCTGCCTCAGCTTCCTGAGTAGCTGGGATTACAGGCATGTGCCACCAGGCCCGGCTAATTTTGTATTGTTAGTAGAGACCCTGACCATGATGGTCAGGATGCTCTGGAACTCCCGACCTCAGATGATCCACCCACCTCGGCCTCCCAAAGTGCTGGGATTACAGGCGTGAGCCACTGTGCCCGGCCACATGGAGCATTTCTAAGTAGAATTTTATTGTGTATGATGTGGAACAGTCATAGAAATCTGATTATTTTCCTATAGAACAGGGGTTCTCAACTGGGAGTGATTTTGCCTCTCAGCGGACATTTGCCTCACTCAGCCTGCCCACCAAATTACCTGGAGACATTTTTGGATATCACAAGTGGGAAGTGCTAGTGACATCTAGTGGGTAGAGGCCAGGGATACTGTTAAACATCCTACAGTGCAGAGGACAGCCCCGACATCAAATAATTGTCTGGCCCAGAATGTCAATAGAAATAGTTTCTCAAGGTTGAGAAACCTTGCTCTAGAGGATCTGAGTAAGAAAGACTGAGATATCTACTCTTTTAAAACCTCAGCCTAACTCCCTTGTGATACTATGATGGGAAAAACAGGTTGTTTTAAAGCATTTCAGTTTCCGTTTGTTTCTACTGTTGATGGATTTTGTGATCAGACTATAATAAAATAATTTCATGCTCAAGATGAGAATGTAGACCATTTAATAAAGATAATATAGTGTGTGCTGTACACGTAAGACTCAAAGCACCTTGGGATCAGGAGCTAGCCTTTTTACCTTTGTATGGCTTGTATCATATGATCCACTGTCTCCAACTGATTGATTCCAATATATTAGAATCACTTGTCTATCTTTCCTATCTCCATCCCTTGTTTTATAGTTGTTCCTCTTTTCATCAAATTATTCTCTTTTCATCCCTTTCTGCTCATTTTCCCCCTCTTCATCAATACCCACTGATACCTCCTATAGACCCTCCCTCAACACTTATCTATTTCTTCCATTCATACCTGTTGACACCCTCACTTAGAATTGCCAGTTCACTACCAACCCATCTGTGTCTGAGAGAGCTGTTCCCCATATTCCCTATAGCTGTCTGTTGTAATTACTGTCATTAGTCCATGAAACTATAAATTCTTGCCTCCTCCCTCAGAAAAAAAAAAACAAACCTCCAAAAAGATATGAAGAACAACAACACATTTGCTTTTGACACAACTCTCTGAGGAACTGCTTTCCACGTTCAGGGTTTTTTTTTTTTTTTTTTTTCAGACCAGGTGCTGTCCATTCAGGATAGCTCTCTGCTAGAACTGATACAGTGTCCAACATATTACACCTCCTCTTCCAAGAAGTGTGGCTATGATTGAGCTGTGTTCTTTCCAACTAGTTGCGCTCCACCGGTTTCTTCTGTGGGTTTCTAAATGCTTACTAAGCCACTGCCTGCGTCTCCAGAGTGCCAGCAACTACTTAGATTTTCTTTGACCTCATGCCTCTTTCACCTTTTCCCTGCAGTTATCCTAGATCCCACTGACTGTTCTTCTATTACCTACATCATTCTAGGCTGTCTCTGGCCCCATGTCTTTCTGTCCGTCCCTGATTCTTACCAGTACCGTTCTGGTTAACATTAGACCAAACCTATGGTGGGCACTGTCATGGCAATTTGGAATCAACATAAAACCTAAAAAGGGTACAATGGTTGTAGTGCTCCAGACTACTCTTCACTCAGCCTTTAACAGTGCAGGACTCTAAAACTAGAACAGTTCTTTTTTTATTATTATTATACTTTAAGTTTTAGGGTATATGTGCACAACATGCAGGTTTGTTACGTATGTATACATGTGCCATGTTGGTGTGCTGCACCCATTAACTCGTCATTTAGCATTAGGTATATCTCCTAATGCTATCTCTCCCCCCTCCCCCCACCCCACAACAGTCCCCGGTGTGTGATGTTCCCCTTCCTGTGTCCATGTGTTCTCGTTGTTCAATTCCCACCTGTGAGTGAGAACATGTGGTGTTTAGTTTTTTGTCCTTGCGATAGTTTGCTGAGAATGATGGTTTCCAGCTTCATCTATGTCCCTACAAAGGACATGAACTCATCATTTTTTACGGCTGCATAGTATTCCATGGTGTATATGTGCCACATTTTCTTAATCCAGTCTATCATTGTTGGACATTTGGGTTGGTTCCAAGTCTTTGCTATTGTGAATAGTGCCGCAATAAACATACGTGTGCATGTGTAAGACTAGAAAAGTTCTTTGTACATAATAGGTATTCAAAACTACTAGCTGAATGGAATGTTCTGTCATATATAGCAGGAGTCCCCAAGTCCCTACCGTGGCCAGGAAAGCAGGAGGTGAGGGGCCAGTAAGCAAGCAAAGCTGAGCTCTACCTCCTGTCAGATGAGCAGTGGGATTAGATTCTCACAGGATCACAAACCCTATCGTGAACTGCTCATGCAAGGGATCTAGGTTGCGCTTTCCTTATGAGAATCTAATGATAAATGAAACCATACCTCCTTCCCTATCCCTGGAAAAATTGTCTTTCACGAGACCAGTCCCTGGTTCCAGAAAGGTTGGGGACTGTTGATACAGAGGATAAAGGAAAATCAGTCTGTCATGTGTTTACCAATTTTAGGAAACCTAATCTTGGGGTAGCCAAAATCGTCTTTCTTACCATTGCAGAAGCCTCCCTAAATTCAAGGATCAGAAACATGAGTTTCCCCTTTAAAGACTCTGAACAGTTTCTAAGCATTGTGGTGTTTCTCAGAAAGACTAAAGGTAAAAGGGGAAAAGCCATTATTCAGAAAGCACCTAACTTTATTTTTAAAATAAGGATGTTTCTAATACTAATACTAAATATTTCATACTTTACTTCATGACCATTAAAGAAAATCCTTTCTTTGACTGTTTCAAATACTTTGAAATATTGCTCAGGTAATTATAGTAAGTCATAAAACAAGTATTCGTGTGAAACCTGACATTTAAAAAATGTGTTGATGTAAGATATTCAAAGTAAATATACATTTTTTTTTAAAGGACCATTATGTTAAAGGGAACATAAAAGCTCAGTTTATCTTTAGGGCATTATGAGAAATACCTTAAGATTCATTTTCTTGGCTGGGCATGGTGGCTCATGCCTGTAATCCCAGCACTTTGGGAGGAGGATGGGAGGATTGTTTGAGGCCAGGAATTCGATACTAGCCTGAGTAACACAGTCAGACCCTATCTCTAAAAAAAAAAAAAATCCAGACATGGTGGTGTGCACTTGTAGTCCCAGCTACTTGGAAGGCTGAGGTGGGAGGATCGCTGGAGCCCAGGAGTTCAAGGCTGCAGTGAGGTATGATTGTGCCACTGTACTCCAGCCTGGACAATGGAGCAAGACTCTTTCTTTCTTATTATTTTTAAAAGATTCATCTTCCTAAAGTTGTAGACATAAAAATGATTCCTATAGTCTTCCTGATCTTAAACACAATGATAAAGCAGGTGTTCTTAATAGATAACTTCAATTGAAATATCTTAATTGAAAACAAGAGATTTGAAGTAATTAGATCACTTCTTTCCTGATTGTTTTGGTAATCGTTATTCCTAGAAGTAAGTAAAGAACCAGAGCTCTGCTCTTGGCAGTTTGATTGGTGGTGTGAATTTGAATGTGCAAGGCCTACGGCCACAATTCCTGTCATGCTATAAGATTCTCAAATTAGAGATGTGGCCAGGTGCGGTGGCTCACACCTTTAATCCCAGCACTTTGGAAGGGTGAGGCAGGCGGATCACTTGAGTTTGAGACCAACCTGGCCAACATGGCAAAATCCTGATAAAAATACAAAAATTAGCCAGGCATGGTGGTGCATGCCTGTAATCTCAACTACTCAGGAGGCTGAGGCAGGAGAATCACTTGAACCGGGGAGGTGGAGGTTGCAGTGAACAGAGGATCACTCCAGCCTGGGCGAAAAAAAGAAAAAAAAAAGGTGTATATCTGTGCTGTCCAATATAGTGGCCACTAACATGTAGCTATGAGCACTTGAAATGTGAGGAACTGAATTTTCCACTTTATTTGAGTTAATGTGGGTACTGGCCACCAATCTGGACAAACTGGACCAAGTTAGACCAACCCCTTCTTACCTCCCTCAGCTTAAAATAACCTGAAATCCAGAAAAGAAGTTATATCTAGTTATAGATCCCTTCCTCTCCCCAGCAGCTCCTAATGATCGCAGACTGCCTTCTCCTCCATTTTGTTTTCCTCAGCCTCCTTTTTTTCTTCTTTTTGAGATAAGGCTTGCTGTTGCCTAGGCTGGAGTGCAGTGGTGTGATCACATCTCACGACAGCCTTGAACTCCTGGGTTCAAGTGATCTTCCCACCTCAGCCTCCTAAATAGTTGGGTGGAACTACAGGTGTGTGCCACCATGCCTGGCTAATTTTTCTTAAGTTTCTGTAGGGTCTCGCTGTGTTGACCAGGCCGGCCTCCTGTCTTCTGATGGCTTATTCTTTATCATTGGCAAACAAAAATTTCCAAAAAATAATTATACTCCGCATTTTAAGATAAAAAAGGGATATTTAGGCTATTATATGAGTAATGATGGAAAACAAATAATTAGCATTGTTTTGTATCTTAATCTCAAAAGTAATTTTCATCAGTTTTAACTTGTCAAAACATACCTAGTGAGCTTCTATTATCATCTGTACTTTACAGAGGGGGAAATGAAGGCAGAGAAAAATGTGTATGTCTTGCCTAAAGTCAGACACTGAATGGTCGACTAAAAAGGATCTAGAGCAGAGACAGAATTAATTCACTGTCTTTCATCCAGGAACCATTGATCTTGGGCTGGAGGTGAGCAGTGTTGTCAGTGGACAAGGCTTTCTGAAAGAATTCTTGATTCCCCCTCAAAACTGAACTAATTTGAAATAAAAAGATATTTTACTCAGGTAGATTCTTTGGTCCAGAGAAGTTTAATGATGACTGAAGCTTTGACCACATTGAGGAAACTCAAGGTTTTTAAATAGATTCTTTGATAACTAGTTAGGCCTGAATGTCTAAAGAACTTTTGATATTACTACTATATTAGTAGAGTTTATTTGCTGTATGAATTCTTTGATGTCTAATAAGAGCTGAACTTACTCGGAAAGGCCTTCCACACTCATCACATTCATAGGGTTTTTCACCTGTGTGGATTCTCTGATGCTGAATAAGACCTGTGCGCCCACTGAAATCTTTCCCACATTCTTTACATTTATAGGGTTTTACTCCTGTGTGTACTCTATGATGTCCAATGAGATGTGAGCGCTGAATGAAGGCTTTTCCACACTCATCACATTTATAGGGCTTCTCTCCAGTGTGAGTTCTCCTGTGTTTACTAAGGTCTGAGCTATGACTGAAACTTTTCCCACATTCATCACATTTATATCGTCTTCTTTTCCTCTGTTGCCATTCTGATCTGCCCTCATTTTCAATAATATCTTTGGACTTAGGATGCTGAGGAGTATCTTTGTTCAGTCTGTCATTTATCTCCCCAAGGAATTCCTTGTCTTTGGGCATATCTTCCTTTTGGAACAACTCTTCATTCTTAGTCCTAGTTTTATCACCTGTAACAAACAAACAGTACACAAACGGGTCCTATTCTATGTTTGAGAAGCAAACAGTCTATGGAAGAAAGAACATGTAAATGTTATAAATGTGTTATAAAATAATGAGAAGTCACATACAACATACATATCAAATATTTGGTACCATCTTATTTTTGGTATCATCATAGCACAGAGTCACAATGTAAGGAAGAAATTAAGAAGTAAGGAAGATATCAGCAGAACAAGTTGTTTGAGAGTAGATTAAGAGAAGAAAAGGCAAAAATAGAGCTCAAGAGATAAGCTAGCAATACTGTGTAAGGGAAGAAGGATAAATGAGGGGACTATAGATATGCCAAGGATAATTAGAGAGACTGGAGAACAGAGATGGGGAGGGAGGTAAAAGTTTGGGAGAAACATGCAGGGGCCTGAAACATAGGTGGCAGGTAAAATCAAGTAAAAGTGAATGGAGAGGATAATAGGATTTGGGGTCTGAGAGGAATATAGTGAATAAGAACCACCCAAAGAGGGGAGTGTGTTTGAAGGATAATAATTAGCTGGAAGCAGGAAGCATGACAACATGCAGGTCAGGGTAAATAGAGGAATGAAAAGGAATAGGAAATGACAATGGATAGTCAGTGTATATGCTGGGTAAAATATTTTTTCCTGAAACTGATGTCCTTGCTGTCATCTCCTCCTGTCTAAATCCTAGCTCGGTGGTTTCTAACCTTATTGTGCATCAGAATCAGCTGGATCGTTTATTAAAACACAGATTGCTGATTTTCCCTCCCACAGACGACTCCTTATCAGAATCATACTCAGAGCAGTTGCTATTCTTAGAATGTTATTTCTCTGATGCTATTTTTTTTCACTGTTTCTTTGCCTAAAATGTCACCCCCTTTCAGCTCCCACCTGACCTTCTCAGCTCAAGCAAGCCTATTCTGTGATACTTTTGCAGGCGCACCTCAGGGATAGCTATCCTCTTTGTAGTTCACGGTGTATCTCTAGTACAGTAATTATTACACTATTGTTAAGTGCTCACTCTCCTGCTTCTTGAAGAGAAGTAATGTAAGTGTCTTACCTTTGGATTCCTTACATTTAGTATAGTGCCTGGCATATAGCTGCTACTTAGTAAATGCTCAATGAAAGATGAATGAATCAAAAGACAGGTTGAGCCAGGCACCGTGGCTCACGCTTATAATCCTAGCACTTTGGGAAGCTAAGGTGGGAGGATCACTTGAGCCCAGGAGTTTGAGACAAGCCTGGGAAACATAGTGAGACCTCTCCTCTAAAAAAAAAATAAAATAAAATAAAAATTTAAAAGAACAGGTAGGAGGTTCTTAACGTCACTGCTAAAGCCAAATGGTAACCAGCACTCCACTCCTAGAGGTAAAGCACTGAAAGGCTTCTTTACATTACATATAATTAAATGTCATCCTTTCCAGATAGCAGCTAGGAACATCTTAGCTCAAAATAATTTTTCAGATTAGACAAATCATCTGGTAGGGATCCTACAGCATGGGAGAACTATATTGGTAAAACTTAAGTAGTAAGAATACAAAATAGGCTGGAGTATAAGGAACTACCCGGAGAGGCATTATTAGACATGAGAGCCTCTAGAGAAAGGGCAGTGAGCACTGAAAAAAGTAGAGTTTGGACAAACTGGAATTTAAAATTCACCTGCTTTTTAATGTAGCCTGGGGATATACTAGACACCCTAGTTTGTAATTAGGGAGCTGGGATGGGGGACAAAACCCAATTAATTTGACATGCAGATAAAAACAAGAAACTTTGCTGTATTGACTGATCATTGTCTCTCTTCCCTACTTCTTTCATCATGGGAATGTGTTATAGATTGACTTGTCTTCCTCCACAAATTCATACATTGAAGCCCTAACCCCTTTCAAACATTACTGTATATGATGATAGGGCTTTAATGAAGTAATTAAGGTTGAATGAAGTCATAAGGGTAGGACCCTAATCCAATAGTACTAGTGTCCTTACAAGAGGAAGAGACACCAGGAGTGTGTGTGTGTACAGAGAAAGGCCATGTGAAGACACAGCAAGAAGTCTGCAAGCCAAGGAGAATAGCCTTACTAGAAACTAACCCTGTAAGCATCTTCATCTTGGACTTCCAGCCTCCAGAACTGTGAGAAAATAAATTTCTGTTAAGCCACCCATAAGTCTGTGGTATTCTGTATGGCAGGTCTTGCTGACTAATACAGGGTCCCATATAAGTTCTCCTGTCTCAAAATGGAAATTTAGGGGGATTTGGAACTGGAATCATTAGATAACAACAATTATAAGGATATTAAATAAACTCCATCCTCATCCCTTGGGCCAAATAACAGCTTTTTTGTCTAGTGAGAAACTAGAATATAACTCCATCATGGAGCAAGGGTAAGAAGAGGATAAAATTATCCATAGTGAGATGGAGGACAAACAGGAAATCTTTAAGAGAAGATGAAAGTGGGAAAGTGTTCCTCTAACCTAAGGAAGCACCTCTGCCCTCATACACTCAGAACTGTTCCTGCTTACCATTCCTTTGTGGTTTCCCAGCTTCCTGCTCCAGCTGGGTCTTCTTGGCATGGAGCTGGACAGTCAGTGATTCATATGGCCTTCCCAAGGGGGCCAACTTGTCCATGAGTATGTCCTGTCTTTCTGAATTGCCTGGGACCTAGGGAAAATGAGGTGTGTAAGGTGAATTTTATGGAAACTTAAGTAACTTCAGATAAAACCATCCAATGAAACATCTTCCAGGGACATAGAAAGGGGGGACAAATTCTCATTTCATTGTAAATGGCAATAATGGCTAGGAAAAGGAACAGAGGCTAATCTCTACAATTCAGGACACTAGAGAGTAAACTTCAATGTCTCTTCGTTCATTGATCTGCAGAAGTCCAGGATCAGAGCACTGGGATTTGGAAGGTAGCTTAAAAATCATCTAGCCTAACCTCCAGGAAATGGGAGCATTTCTTCTATAACCATGCTGTCCGATATGGTAGTCACTAGCGAAATGTGGTTACTGAGTACTTAAAATATGGCTAGTACAAATGAGATAAGCTAAATGTAAGATACATACCAAATTTTGAAAATTTAAAACACAAATATCTAAAATATCTCAAAAATATTGATTACATGATTAAATATTGTGGGTTAAATAAAATATATTTCACCTGTTTTTTTTTAATGTGGCTACTAGAAAATTTAAATACATATACAGCTTGCATTATATTTCTGTTGGACAGTCCTATTCTGCAATATTCTTGACATCTACTTGAATCTCCGCTTGAATACCTATATGGAAAGGGAGTTTCTTATGGGGTAGCCTGTTTTATTTATGGGTATCTATGAATGGCAGAAAATTATTTCTTTTCCTCTGATACCTGATTGCCTTTTGGTAACTTCCCACTGATTCTAGCCTTCCAAACAGGCATAGAATCAGTCTAGTGACTCTTCTCTCTTTACCCAGCCACACTTTAATTATTTGACATAGGTAGTCAGGTCCCTTCCTATGCCTTGTTCTTTAGAGGATAAATATTTTCAGATGTTCTTTCATATGCCTTTTGCTCTGGCTCCGTCCATATCCCCTGATCACTCACTGCCAGATGACTGCCCCTTCACACCTGCTTTCCAGGTTCATCAAGCTCTCTCTCCAGATCCTCCAGCACAGTCACTGCCTCCTCTCCAGTCTCTGGATGGTGTGCCTGCACCCATGCTTGCAGGTCTTTAGGAAGAATGCTTAGGAACTGTTCTAGCACCAGCAGGTCTAAAATCTGCTCCTTGGTGTGGCATTCTGGCCTCAGCCACTGACGGCAGAGCTCCCACAGCTGGGTAAGAGCTTCACGGGGTCCAGGTGCATCCTGATAGCAGAGCTTCCTGAAGTGCTGTCTATAGAGTTCCCTCCTGTGAGGACTGCACTTTTGTGAGCTGGAATCCTGTCCCCAATAATGGTCCTCTGCCTTAGTTATCAGAAGTCCTTTTTCCTCAGGTTCCAGGGCTGTGGTCATTCTGGGCTTTGTCAGGAGATTTATCCTCTATCTGGGATTGAGTGAAAGAGAATCCCTTAGAATCCTGCCTCAGAGACACTCCTAAGGCATAAAAAGTTGTTACCATAGAGAAATTACAAAAATTTCTGTGAACATAAACACATCACAATGAAGCCAAGCCACCAGAAGTCAATCAGAGAAAACAGTCTTATAGGAAGCTGAAAAAAAAACAAAACCAAACAAAAAACAGTGACGCAGGGATATGATTCGAATCTGCTCTATTGTGTAACTTAGAGGAAGTTATTTATCTGGACTAGAACTACAGATCCTCAGGTACAATTCTCATGTGTGTTACAGGGTTGATATACAGATTACATGAGAACGTATGCAACGTCTCTGGCATGGCAGCGGGCACTAGTAAGCACTAAATAAACGCCAAGTATTATTAACTGCTTTGTTAAAAGGCTCTTCATTCTGTTACCATGAGATGCACGGGCTAGCTTGTGCCCCCAGGATTCACTGGTTATAGGACATGTGTGCCAACCCTGGAAGGGGATCAGACAGATGCCTCTGCAAAGGAACCCGCAACCAGTGTCCTCCTTCCACCCATCCTTTCCCGGAAGGTTGGGCCAACTCCTCTCCTGTAGATCTGTTGGGGGACGGAGGGAGGGACAGTAGTGTTACACTCTGCCCGCGGCAGGGAGGTGTGGGGATGGTGTTGCTGCTGACCACAGCTGCGCCTTGTCCCCTTTTCTCCACCTGGGAGCCGGGAGACACTCACCTTACGCGCAGGGAGGAACAGGTGCAACAGCTAGCGTCCTTTGGACAGCCCCGAACAAAGACTAGACTCAAAGACACCAATCGGCGCCCGGCTGCTTCAGCCGGGCACTTCCGGGCCGCTCTAGGAAGCTTCGCCTCTGTGGCAGCTTCAGGGCTTGCCTCCTCAGCCCTAGCTAGTGGAGGACCCGGCTTCTATGCCTCGTATTGATGGGACTGCGGGGCCTGCGAGCAAGTGTTATTTGTACTTCTTTAAAATGTTTTTCGGTTTAATTATTAAGTAATATGGATAAGTAATGCATTCACATACATCAATTAAAAAGAGTAAATGTCCCCCAGCGTCTAGTTTGACAATATTTTTCGTAACATGTATATCCTTCTGTAGATATAGATTGTCCGCGCTTTTTCCCCTCTGCACAAATAGTAGCATTTCTGTACCTTTCTTATTTTTCTCTTTACCAAGTGATCTTGGTAAAGGCTGTACATAAGTGTTTCCTTGATCTTGCTCTTTTTTAAACAACTGCACGGTATTCAACTGTGTATTATGTTCTATAATTTATTAATAACTACTCCATTGGTGGTCATGGGGTTGTTTCCAATTCTTCTTTTTCAAACATTGCTGCAATAACTTACTGTGAACTCACATCATTTTTCATGTCTAAGGATATATCCATAGTCTATATGTCTGGAAAGCGAATTACACAGCATAGAATAGGGAAATTTGTACTTTTGTTAATGCCAAATCACCATAGAATCTACTAGCAATATTCTTATTTACCTATACTTGTCAACACAGTGTTATAAAATATTTTGATCTTTGCCAAACCGATGGGTGAAAAATGCTCTTAGTTTTTTCCTCCCTCTTCCCCTTTCTTCCACAAATATTGATTTATCTACTATGCCAGGCACTATTGTGGAAGCTGGAACTAATTTTGAACAAAACAATGCCCTTCCTTTCATGGAATTTATAATCTTGTGTGTGTGTGTGTGTGTGTGTGTGTGCACGCGCTCGCGTGTCTGTGGTGGGGAGGCAGGCAATAAACCAAAAAATATATATAGTGTATAGATGGTGGATATCAGTTCTAAGGAGAAAATAAAGGAAATAGGGAATTTGGGGTGAGAACGAAGTGATGCATTTTAAATAGGATATTCATGGAGGACCTGACTAGGAAATTGACATTTGAGCAAAGATTGAGGGAGCTGAGGGAATGGGCCATCAGGGATAAAGATGTTTCAGGGAGAGAGATAACAAATGCAAAAGCCTGGAGTGGAGAGTGTTTTAAGTATTTTGGGCGAAGGAAGGATGCTTGTTTTTCTGGAGCTAAGTGAGCAAAAGAACATTGGGTGGAGAGATAGCGAGAGCCTTGGGTGAGTGCAAGGGTATTTTTACTCTAAAATGATAAAATGATAAGCTACTCAAAGTTTATTTTCTTTTCTCTTTTCTTTCCTTTTCCTTTGTTTTAGGAGATGAGTCTCACTCTGTCACCCAGACTGGAGTGCAGTGAGTGGTGTGATCATAGCTCACTGCAGCCTGAAACTCCTGGGCTCAAGTGATCCTCTTGCTTCAGCCTCCTGAGTAGCTGGAACTACAGGTGTGAGCTACCCAGCATGGCTCATTTGAGATTTCTGAGTAGAGAAGTAACATGATTAAACTTGGGTATTGAAATTATTATTTTGGCTGCTATGTTAACAGTAGACTTGAATGTGAAGGGGTTGGGCAAGGGCAGAAGCAGGGAGACAGGTTGGAAAGCTGGAGTGGGAAGGGCCTTTTTAAGAATAACACAAACCCCTAAAGACATAAAACTGAAAAGGCCATGGAGGAAAAGATAAATGAAACTGGCCTTGTAAAATTAAAATATTTGAATGAAAAAAGTAAAAATAAAATATAAACTAAAAGTAAAATATGCCACACATCTAAAAGACACAGCTGATTTTCCTAATATACAAAGACCTTTTATCTCACCAAAAAATAAAAATACGAACAAGCCAATAGAAAAATAGACAAAGTACTTAACCTGCACGCATTTATTGTCAGGCCTCTGACAATATGATACTAAGCCATCCTAGCCCCTGTGACTGCCACGTATACATCCAGATGACCTGGAGCAACTGAAGAACCACAAAAGATGACATTCCACCATTGAGATTTGTTCCTGCCCCACCCCAACTAATCAATCGACCTTGTGACATTCTCCCTGCCCCTGACAATGAGTCACATGATCTCCCCACCCTGCACCTTGTGACCCCTGCCCCTGCCTGTAAGAGATAACCACCTTTAACTGTAATTTTCTACTACTTACCCAAATCCTATAAAACTGCCCCACCCCTATCTCCCTTTGCTGACTCTCTTTTTGGACTCAGCCCACTTGCACCCAAGTGAAATAAACAGCCGTGTTGCTCACACAAAGCCTGTTGGTGGACTCTCTTCACACAGACTCACGTGGCATTTATAGAACACAAAATTAAGAATAATGAATATGAAAAGGTTCACTAATAAGAATTTAAACAAAACAAGAAATGATTTATAATATTCAGTGTTAGGAGGTGTATGGATATACAGGCATACTCAGTTGCACATTTTTAGAAGGTAAGACTTATTTAGAAGGTAAGAAGTCCATACCCCTTGATTCAACAACTTAGCTTCTTGGAATTATCCATATAGAAATGCTTACATAAATGTTTGAACATATGTACAAAGAAGCACTGTTAATTAAGTTTGGAAACTCAAATGCCTAACATTTGGAATTTAAATTTCTGTATGTCTATTCATTAAAATACCACCCAGTTTTTAGAAACTAAGAGATGCTAAAGGTATATTGAGTAAAATAAAAAGTTACAGAAGATATGGTATGATTGTTTTTGTGAAAATTATTATTTTAAAAATGTTGGCCAGGCACGGTGGCTCACACCTGTAATCCTAGCACTTTGGGAGCCCAAGGCAGGTGGATCACAAGGTCAAGAGATCGAGACCATCCTGCCAACATGGTGACAGCCCATCTCTACTAAAAATACAAAAATTAGCTGGGCATGGTGGCATGTGCCTGTTAGTCCCAGCTACTTAGGAGACTGAGGCAGGAGAATCACTTGAACCCAGGAGGTAGAAGCTGCAGTGAGCCGAGATCATGCCACCGCACTCCAGCCTGGCTACAGAGTGAGACTCTGTCTTAAAAAAAAAAATTCACTGTGAGTATCAGTTGGGGGTAAACTTAAGGAGAACCTGCATTTTATACATTATATATTTCTGGAACATTTCAATTTCTTATGAAGATTTGCTACTGGTATAAATGGGAAAAGATAATTGTTCTTAAAACCCTATTTATTCTCCACAACCTACAAAAAAGTTTTCCTGTTTGGAGAATTTCAACAATATCTATTTTCCTCCTCTGAAATTCTTTGCCTGACAAGTCCAAGATAAGTAATGCATTCACATAAATTTATTAGAAAGAATAAATGTCCCCAGCATCTAGTTTGACAGATTTTTTTGTGAAATGTATATCCTTCCGTAGATATATACCTTTTGTAGATATATACCTTTCATCTTAAAGGAATTATGCCTTGTAAAAGGGTATAATTCCTTTAAGATGAAAATCAGATTCAACTTCCCTGTGCTTTTTAAGGTCAAATATAAGTGAGCAAATAAATTTGTGTGGAACATTTAGAAAGTGTAGATATAATTTTCAAAAATGCTTTAGAACACTCTCCACTCTGGGAAGAAAATTTTAGAAAAAGGATAACCTCTGCATTTCTTTCCATTAGAAGGACATGATCAAAAGACAAAGCCCCTTTTTCTCTTGACTGTGACATAACATGTCCCTCCCAGGCAACTGAACAGATAAAAAATCCAGACAATGCTTAGTAATTTCCTGCTTCCCCTTTAATGCACAGTGTACTATCAGTATGTTTTGCCCTCTTTATTTAATATCTTGCTGAATTAAATTATCTCATCAGGTTTTTAAGCACAAGCCCAGCCTGCTTTCTGGATGACGCCTGCCACAGGTCATCCTTCCTGAACTTCCTAAATAGCCCAGAATATTCTTCAAGTGTGCCCCTGGCTCATCATCCAACTTCAGAGAATCAACTGGCTAGCACCTTGGAGCACCTGCTGTGGTAATGTGAGTGGCTGAACACCAGACAAAAGGAGGCTCCCAATCACTGTTGCACATCTTGTTAAAATCCTGGCTCTATCCTCAGCTTAGGTGTATTCTTCCTGTACTAGGATAAAGCCTCTCTGACCTCTTCATTAAGGCCTAAGTACACAGTCTGGTATATGACAAGCAGGACCTTCCTCTCCTCCCCCTGTGTCTTCCAAAACTACAAAACAGAAAGCCCCCAACCTTCTCACCCCTGCCTCACACAAATCATCACAGTGGACTATTTAAAAAATAACAGTACTTGGTAGATGTATATTCTCACTTGCTTTCATTATAGAAAAAAGAAAGAAAATAAATGAACTAAACATCCAACTCAAGGAATTACAAAAAGAAGAAAGCGTCCTCTGCCCCCAAGGAAAAAGTTAGAAAAAAAAAAAAGTAAAAGCAGAATAAAATGGATTAGAAAATAGAAAAATAGTGACATTAATAAATAAATACAAAAATAAAATCTTTGTTAACAAGCCATAAAAGCAACAAGTCTATGGTAAATCCAATTGAGAGAAAACATTTAAACATTATAAATCACAAATAGCAGATGAAGAGGAAAGTAGCCTGCTAACATTTTTGAAAATCTCAATGAAATTAGTGATTTTCTGGGAAAAAATATTAGTTCCAAAATTCATTTAAGAAGTAGAAAAATCTAAATAAACCAACCCTACCCTAAAGACAATAATTGAAAAAGTTATGAAAGAGTAATCTCTAGACTCAGATAGTTCTGTAGCATTTTAATTTTTCAAAAGCATTTACATGTATATGATGAATTCTTTCTAACTTTTCCATTTGGAATATACAGAAATTGGAAGAAAAAGGGGGAAATCACTCTATTTTCATCACCTAAATACAGTTGAGTTTGTTGTCATTTCCTTTCAATTTTTAATATTTTAAATATTTTATTATGATTATATTATGTAATATATATTCAGTGATTATATTATGTAATATATTCAGTGATGAAAAGAACACAAGCACAGCAAAGCTACTTGACTTTTTTTTTTTTTTTTTTTTTTTTTTTTAAACGGAGTCCCACCCTTTTCCCCAGCTGGGGTGGCGGGGGGCTATCTCAGCTCTCTGTAGCCTCTTCCTCCCAGGCTCAAGCGATTCTCCTGCTTAAGCCTCCTGAGTAGCTGGGACTACAGGCGCACGCCACCATGCCCAGCTAATTTTTGAATTTTTAGTACAGACAGGGTTTCACCATGTTGGCCAGGGTGGTATCAGTCTCTTGACGTCGTGATCCACCTGCCTCGGCCTCCCAAAGTGCTGGGATTACAGATGTGAGAGACCACACCCGGCCTGCTACTTGACATTTTAATGTAATAAAAACTTGTCATTTTATTATAAACTTTTCCTAAGAATAATTTATATCTATACATTGTTTAAGAAAATATATAGAACTTAAAAGAAGAATTGGAAAGTTTACATTAAATATATAAGGTACTTGGTACAATGTCTGAACCACAGTAAGTGCTCAACAAATGGCAGCTGTTGCTATAGTTTATAAGGACTTTTCCTTTTGCATGTATCATTTATTTAACTTAGAATGGGTAAGTTATTGCATAGAATGGGTAATACTATTGCAAGGTGGAGAGGGGGAATAGACAAACTTCTTCCCACAAAGGAGCACTCTGGATGCCTCTTGGAGAAGCCAGGCATATATTTTTGCTCCTCAGGAGAATCTTTTTGCTGAAGTGACATCTAGGCTGAGCAGGATTCAACAAATTGGGGCCTAGAGTGGTAGAGAAGAAGGTATCCTGTGTCAATACTCAGAGACTAACACAGGATAAGGATCCTGAGTGGCCCTCAAGGAACAGTAGTAAACTTAGATTTGGGTTAAGATCCTTCATATAAGGCATTTGGCCTATATGGCATGGAAATAAATAAAAGGTTGATTATTACTCTGAAGACAGTGATAAAAAGAACATAAAGTACTCCAACCTCCAGAGACCTTTAGCTTCCATCTCACATTTCTCTAAAGTTTGCTGCTTTCTCCCTTACTATGCTTTCACTAGTTTGGCTTCCATTTCGTCTTTGCAGTTTGTTTTTGTCATGTCCTTGTCCTTTTTAACCACTTTTTCCCTTTCCCCCCAATTTCTCTTCACTTTCCTTTGCTCACAGAGTTTATTCCCATCCTTCCGTTATTCTTATGTGTTTTTTTCCCCCTACCCATTTTCCAAAATTCATTTCAGAAGTGCACTCCCACTTTCCCATTTTGGCCCCATCCTACCATTTTCCCACAACTGCTCCTATTACTAAATGCTTCAAATGTAAACGATTCTCTCCTCAGTTTAATACCTGCTTTTGGCCCAGTGTTTTTTCACTATTACACTTAATGTTGACCCACTTCATGTGTTTTGTATCTTACCCAAAGAAGTAGTCTCTATGGAGTCTGCTAGAAGCTATTATAGTTGACTTTCAGTAGATTACCTACAAATTCTATCCAAATAAAATTTCGAAGTGGCTTTCCTCTAACTTCAGGTGATCAGAGAATATATTTAAAATTTTTAATCTAAATCTTCAGATTTGTTAGCAGAAAACCTGTTCTTCATAGAAAAATTTAATTGGAAGGCCAATATATAAAACTAATGAAAGTGAAGCTGTTTGGGTGGTAAAGCATCTAGAGTCCTTGAAGCCTCACTAAGAAATCCTTAGGGCACACAGTTTAAATGGGTGAATGAAGGGGGCAGTATAAGGCAACAGAAGTTATGTGGCAGTGAGGACCATGTCCAACTGGAGAGTAGAACGAATTTGAATGAATTATTAGAATGAATTATTATTTACACAGGTAGGATGGTTTAGTGAGGGTAAAACAAGATTCATCACCCAAATTCCCAGTAACCTTTCACATCTTAAAGATGGCAAACAGGCCAAATGGGCTGTATTTGGCCTGCACAGGAATTTCTGCCCCCTCCAATGCATTATTTTTAGTACTTTATGTTCTAGATGAGAGTAGAATGAATCAGCTCATCAACTGTTGCCATGTGGGAATGTGGTGTCTAGTGTAGTCACGTCATGCATTTTTGTAAGAGTATCTGGAAAGTTAGATTTTATATGAAATTTCCAGATTCTTAAATAATGGCAATAGTTTTAAATATTTTTTAAAATACTGCATTGGGAGGGAAATGCCTGTGCAGGCCAAATACAGTCCATTCGGACTGTTTGCCATCTTTAAGATGTGAAAGGTTACTGGGAATTTGCGTGATGAATCTTGTTTTACCTTCACTGAACCATCCTACCTGTGTAAATAATAATTCATTCTAATATTACAAAATGGCTTTTGTATTTCACAGTGCTTTTAGGGTAAGTAAGTAAAAAGCTATAGTATTTTATCAAGTTAAAAAAATACAAGGCTTTTTTATGTAGATCAGATGTTAATTCTAATTTCACACTTTAGAGAAGTTTATTACTCCAACTTCAAAGAAAGCAAATAGAAGAGGAGAAAAAGGGAAGGGGAAAGAGAACAGTAGTAATTGCTAAAACTGCCAATATATATCTAATAGAATGTTTAGATTTCCTGAGCCACTTGCTTTAGAGAAAAGTTTGAGAGTATGGAATAAGCCCCTGCGGAGTCCCAGTTTATGAGGTGATGTGCCTAATGGCAGAGAATCAGAAAGCCTTGTTTAGCAAGCCTGCATGTGCTTGCCCATTTCAGCCTTCACATGTATTTTCTTTCCTTTTCTCTGGGACAGAGTCTTACTCTATTGTTCATGCTGGAGTGTGGTGGTGTAATTATAGCTCATTGTGGCCTTGACCTCCTAAGCTCAAGCAATCCTCCCGCCTTAGACTCCTGAGTAGCTGGAACTACAGGCATGCACCACTATGTCCAGCCAATTTTTAAATTTTTTGTATGTTATATGTAATTTTTTGTTATATGTAATTTTTCTATGTTGCCCAGGCTGGTCTTGAACTCCTGGTCTCAAGGGATCCCCCACCTTCACCTCCAAAACTGCTGGGATTACAGGCATGAGCCACCATGCCTGACTGTATTTTTAAATGACTGCTGAAATTGCAGTAGTGATTGCAGAGTTTCCTACATCACTGTATTCGTGGCATCTTTTTCTAGTTGTTCTTTTTTGATGTTCCACAGGAATGAGCATAGATGAACAATGTTGCACCACGCTTGACATCACTGGGGCTTCTTTCCAGTGTGGATTTGCTCATGTAAAATGAGGTGTGAGCTCCGCCTGAAAGCGTTTCCATATGCATCACATCTGCAGGGCTTTTTTCCAGTGTGGGTTCTTCGGTGTTCCAAAAGATGTGAGCTGTTACTGAAAGCTTTCCCACACACATCACACTCATAGGGCTTCTCTCCACCATGGATTCGTTGGTGTCCAACAAGAGCTGAACTGTATCTGAAGGCCTTTCCATGCTTTTCACATTCATACGGTTTCTCTCCACTGTGGATTTTCTGGTGACAGAAGAGGCCCAAGCACTAGCTAAAGCTTTTCCCTCACTCACTACACTGCTATGGCTTCTCTTCAGTATGAACTCTGATGTTGTCTCAGATATGAACTCAGAGAAGATTTCCCACAGTCATTACGCTGGTATGGTTTCTCTTCCGTGTGAGTTCTCTGGTGTCAAACAACATCTGAGCTGTGATGAAAGACTTTCCCACACTCACTACATTGGAAAGGTTTCTCCTGTGTGGGTCCTTCAATGCTGAATAAGATATGAACTATAATAAAAGACTTTTTCACACTCATCACACTGATAGGGTTTTATTTGGCTATGTATTCCCTGATGGTCAGTAAGTTGTGAGCTCTGAGTAAAAGTTTTGCTACATAC
Source organism: Hylobates moloch (assembly GCF_009828535.3). Lineage (NCBI taxonomy): Eukaryota > Metazoa > Chordata > Mammalia > Primates > Hylobatidae > Hylobates > Hylobates moloch. The sequence goes on along the minus strand of NW_026652295.1, from coordinate 27,051,099 downwards.
ATTACATGAACAGGGTGTCTTACCAGTACAGATTATTTTATGTCTAATGAGGCTTGAGTTTTGAGTGAATGTTTTCCCACATTCATCACACTCATATTTTCTCTCAGTTGATTGTGTTTCTCTGATATATTTCTTTGTTTTTTGTTTGTTTGTTTGTTTAAGACGGAGTCTCGCTCTGTCGTCCAGGCTGGAGTGCAGTGACGTGATCTTGGCTCAGTGCAACCTGAGGCTCCCAGGTTCAAGTGATTCTCCTCTCAGCCTCCCAAGTAGCTAGGATTGCAGGCTTGCGCCACTACACCTGGCTAATTTTTGTATTTTTAGTAGAGATGGGGTTTCACCATGTTGGCTAGGCTGGTCTCAAACTCCTGACCTCAGGTGATCTGCCCATCTCCGCCTGGAGTGGTGGGATTACAAGCGTGAGCCACTGCACTTGGCTCTCTGATATATTTCTGTCCATCCTTCATGTTCTTGGGTTTCTCCTCATTCAGAAGCCTTTCACTGATTTTGCCAGGAAACTTTTCTTGGGATTCCATATCTACAGTAAGTTCCTGCCCTTGAATCAGTTCTATTTTATTGATTCTGATAACATAATCTGAAATAAAAAGTAGAGCATTCAAATGTCACTGGGGTATACAGGAACTAAAACACATATACTAGAAGTAGATGGCTCAAACATACCAACAAAATGGTTTTAAAACATTTGAGGAGGAAATTGGGGGATGGCAATGGAAGAGAGGATGGACTGAACTTCGAAGGCATGATTGAAGAAAAGAATGGAGAAAAATAGGGAGGAATGATAATCATGATCCAATGAGCAAGCACAGTAAACAACAGAAGAGATCTAAGATAAGAATATGTTCACCAGAAAAGGCCCAAAGTTGAGTAGAGAAAAATAAAAAGAGAGAAAGGAAGTCAACAGTGGCAGGTATCCCATGAGTGCCATGAAATAGTGCTGTGCAGGTTGCCCTGAAGGCCTCTGGGAATACCGAAAAAATCAGGGAATCAGAGCACAGGGAAGTATCCCATTTCCCATGTGCAGAACAAAGAGATTAGACACCTTAGACAAAACAAGATGTTATCACGGGGATAGAACAGAAATTGCTTTGGTCCCTAAAGACCTCACTACTTTTTTTGTAGAGAACACTGGGGATCTGTCAAGCTTGAAGCTGCATTCTGTGGGTCATTTCACACTTCCCAGGCTAACAGTCACTAATAGAGAGAAGGTTCTTTAACAGACCCTCAACTTGCATCTGTCTTTACCCAGGGGATCCATGTTCCTATAATTCCTCTGCCTATCTTTCCTGGAGAGGTTCCTCTGAGCAGGGTCTCAATACCCTCATTTCTCCAGGGCAGGAGATGTGGCCATATCCTCAGTAATCTATAGTTTTTGAAAACATGAGATTTTCATACCCAAGGCATATTTGCCTGAACTTAATCCCATTTTTAGGACCCAGAGTAAAGGGGAGAATTTGTAACTACATAGGAAGAACACAGAGAAAAGCAGTGTTTTGAGTGGATAAGGAACATTAAATGGAAAAAAAAAAAGACAAATCATGAAGACAGTTGAAGCACTAGGACACGGACAAGTCACAGCTAACTCTAGGCAGAGGCAGTGGGATTCATTGTGCTAAAATGTGTTGACTAAAGAGACTCGGACAAAGAAGAGAAGGAGCCATGGTGAGACAGTGAATTCAAATGTTTGAGAATGTGGATGAGGAATAAAGTTCATTAAGCAACCTGTCTGAGAAAAATGACTCTCATCTGGGTCTTGGAACTTCTGTGAAGGGCAGGAACACAGGGATGAGGCAGAGCTGAGAAAGCACATTGCCAAGAGTGAGATCAGCCTTCTCTTGGGGCTTTGTTTTACATCAGAGCCTGCAATAATCTCACCATACCAGCTTGCCACACTGCTTAAAAACCCCTCACTGTTAGTAGTTATTTAAGGTTATCTTAAAATCTTTGGGTGCTTTAAAACTTTATGTTACAGCTACCTGTCTTAGTCCATTTTGTGCTGCTATAACAGTATACATAGACAAGGTAATTTATAAAGAACAGAAATTTATTTCCTGACTTCTGGAAGCTTGAAGGTCCAAGACCGAGTTCCTGACATCTGGTGAGGGCCTTCCTGCAATATCATCCTATGGCAGAAGGTAGAGGGGAAGAGAGAGAAAGAAAAGGGGAAAGGGGTCGGGGGAAAAAACGCACCAAACTCATCCTTTTATTAGGAACCTACTCCCATGATAACTAACCCACTCCCACAATAAAGACATTAATCTTTTCATGAGGGCAGAGCCCTCATAACCTAGTCACCTTTTAAATATCCCACCTCTCAACACTGTTGCACTGGGGATTGAATGTCCAGCATGTGAACTCTGGGGGACAGGTTCAAACCATAGAGCTACCTGAAATATATCTGTTTGCAGAATCTGAAAGCAAATTGCACAGATACACATTTATAAAAGAACATAGTCTTTTAGAACCATTAGCAGATAAAAAAGTGGCTATCATAGATGGCATCCAAAAGACTACTATAGGTATAACTAAAATCCATATTAGCATCAGAAGAAAATATATGGATTATTATAAAAAAGAAGCACAACATAGAAACTCAATTTGTAACTGAATAAAAGAGGTTGAGGAAAATGGTGTATTTCCAGTCAAGATGGCACAGTGAGTTCATACTTCACCTCCAAATACAAAAAGTAATAGATAAAAATCTGTAAACACATCTGTGCTAAAAAAAAAAAAAGAAAAAAAAAAAGAAAAAACCCAACAAGATAAACATTTCTGTGGACCAGAAAGGAAGCAAAAACACAGAATGGTGGCTATAGCTGAAGCTCTGGGCCTGCAGGGCTGCTGGTCTTACACAGTGACTGAAGTCTTGTCACCAGGGGAACCTGGAGAACTACAAGTGCTCCACGAGAGGGGGGACTGGCACCATCATACTGCGTGTTGCCAAAGGCTAGGTGGGACAAACAGGCACCCACATACACAAGTACCTTAACATGCACAGAGCAAGATAGAACCCTGTGACCAAGAACCATGTGAAGCCATCTGGAAGCCTGTGACTACATTGATGATATTTGTGATATCACATGGAACAGGAGTTCTAAAATATCACTGTATAAAACCTGGTTCTGGGGGAGGAGGTGCAGTTATAGGTACAACAGAATTGGTAAACGAGGAGAAGGTAAATAGACCAGAACTCAAAATCAGCCTAGAAATAGAAATTTCAAAACAAATGAATTGAATGCTAAGAAAGATGGTTACAAAATGACCAACTGGAACATGAATTCAATCCACATGAAATTACTTTCATCAAACAGCCTGACGAAATTAATAGATTAAAGATATGGGAAAAGAAGATAAATGATAACATACCATCCATGGCAAATAAACATAAAATTATGAAACAAGCAGAACAAAGATAATTGCTATGAAAACGGAATAGAAATTTTAGAAATAATAGTTTTTGAAATAAAATCTTCAATGAAATGGATAAGCTGAAGACAGTCAAAGGGAGAATAAACTGGAAGATAGTAGAAGAGGAATCCACTAGGATGTACCATAGAGAGACAAAGACATAAAACATGAAAAACCAGTTAAGTAGAATGGATGATTGATAAGTGGTTCTAATGAGTACATGTTGGAAGCCCCAGCAGATGATAATATAAGGAATTAAAAAGATGCTTATTTAAAGAACTCATAGCTGAGAATTCCCCAGATTGAAGAAAAACATGGGTATCAGAGCAAAAGTGCATTTATAGGCCAAGTGAGATGAACAAAAATAAAATGTATTGGACATACTTAGTGAAACTCAGAGCACAAAAGTTAAGAGTAAATTTAAAAAGCTACTAAAGAGAAAAAATGGAATCTTTTTTTTTAAAAGGCATTTAGACTGCTAGTAGCTTTTTGCCAGCAAACAATAGAAGCTAGAAGACAGTGAAGTATTAATAGTATCTTCAAAAGGCTAAGGGAAAAAAAGTCAATTTAGAATTTTATCCCAGCTAAGTCATGATTTCAAAGGAAGGGCAAAATAAGAGAACTGTCAAACATGCAAAAGCTCAGTCTACCACCCAAAGAACCTCACTAAAATAATTTTTAAAGGATAGACTTCAACAAGAGTGAACCCAGAGGAAAGGTGTTAGTATACAAGAATGGTGACCTCAGAAATTGATAAAAATTATCAAAAAATTTAATTTACTTTTAAAGAACTCATCTGTTGAGCAGACAAGCCCTTCATGATCCTAGAACTGGGATTCTCGACCCTAGCTACACCTGGAGAGTTAAGAAAAAAAAGCGAGCCCATGCCTGGGCCCCACTCTAGTCTAAAGAAAATCCAGTTTCTGAGGGTGAGGCCCAGCCACTGATAAATTTTTAAAGTCATCCAGATGCGCAATCACATCACTCTGATGTGAGACTGCCCCTGCCTAACTTTCCAGTTTCATTTTCCTAACTCTTCACCTCTCTCACATTTTTACATTCCATCTCTACTATGGAGTTAAGACCATGGGCTCTAGAGACAGACTATTTAAATTCTACACCTGCTATCTATTAATATGGCAGTCTGCTACCATTTTAGGATAAATCTGATAGACCTACCTACCTAGAGCCTCTAAGGGCAGCAGTGATTTGCAGGCCAGAGTGAGCACTAATGTCCATAATTTATAAATATTAACTTCTAAATTATGAACAATAGTTTTATTATTAATTAAATTAATTATTAATTTAAATATTCATGAAAAGGATCATTTGTGTTTACCCTACTCCAAGAATATGTTATACATCTCAGTAAGATGCCCATTAAATGATAAAGTTTGACCAACAAATGGCAAGCTTCAGTTGTTTAGGGAAACCCTAGCATGTGGAACACCTTATTTTCTAATAATGCTTTTACTAGAAAATTTGGAAAAGATGCATTTCAAAATGAATGAACAAACATACCCCTATAGGTAAGACGTATCTTATAGTCATTAAAAGTCCTCCCTAGGTATAACAAGACCATAATGAAGAAAGTATAGCTCATATTTTTTAGATGACACTATTTCCAAAAATGATGTTTTTCATTTTCCTTTGGGAAAGTGAGCATCATTTCCACCCATCAGACATAGGAAGATTCCAACCCTGATACCCTGGATCCTTACTGAAGCCAGGAGAGGTGTCAAAAAGAGCCATTCTCTCCTCTTTCCAGTACCCTCTGGAGCTTTAGGACAAGTGATCTAGCTACATCTCTCTCCCTCTCCATCCACCACCTGAAACTGCCCTACTGTTGGCCCTCATAATGTTGAGTTGGAACTATAGCAAGTCTTCAAAGTGGTCCTTTTTCTCCTCCCTCTGCAATCCAACTTATATCTAGTTTACAGGGCACGTGTTAGGTCCTGCTTGTATATATAGTCCGTCTTCACACTGCTGTAAAGATCCTGAGACTGGATAATTTATAAACAAGGGAGGCTTAATTGACTCAGTTCTGCATGCCTGGGAAGGCCTCAGGAAACTTACAATCATGGTAGAAGGTTAAGGAGAAGCAAGTACCTTCTTTACAAGGTGGCAGGAAAGAGAAAGTGCACAGGGAAAACTGCCACTTTTTTAAAACCATCAGATCTTATGAGAACTCCCTCACTATCATGAGAACAGCATGGGGGAAACTGCCCCCATGATCCAGTCATCTCCCACCAGGTTTCTCCCTGGACACATGGGATTACAATTTGAGATGAGATTTGGGTGGGGACACAGAGCCAAACCATACCACTGCTCAAATCAACCCCCATCTCAAGAAAAGAAGACAATAAAAATAGGCTCTCTACAATTTAGTTCCAGACCACCTTGTTAGCATCATTGCTCTATTGGCTACTCAGTCTCAGCCAAACTGACACACTCACATCCTCTTATCATTATTTGTACTTTTCCACATTATTCCTCTGCTCAGACTTCATCATTCACCTTTACTGAGCATTTTCTACATATCAGTTGTGGGGGATATACAGAACTTCAGACAAGTGAAGCAGTAATATAGTATGCTAATGCTATGACAGAAGTATGCACAAGGTGCATCATATAACTCAAACATGTGGGAGGGTATCAAGAAAGGCTTCCTAAAGAAGGTGACAGCTGAGTTGAATCTTGAAGAATAGCTATGAATTGGGTTGGCAGAACAATGGAGGTTTGGTCAGAGGTGGTATTTTACAAGACTAGTTCAACAAGGTGGAGGTGTGTGTGTTTATGTGAGTATGTGGCAGTGGGGTGGAAAAATGTTGGCCATATTTACAAAAAACTGAAATGTACCATGGGTCTGATGGGGCAGGGAAGGAAAGAAACATTGAGAGGAAAAAAGGGATGAATGACTACAAGTCTTAATGTGATGGAAGAAGATAATAGAGGGACAGAGAGCTAGAAGAGGGGTAAGTATGAGGAACATCGTTCCTGATGCTGTCTGCCCAGTGAAATGTTACCAGTTCTTTGTGATCCAGTTCAAATTCCAATCATTCCACTAACACCACCACCAGGGCCTGAAAAGACAGATTTCTCCCTTCTCAGAACTGTTATCTCTGATTTGGCAATCATTCACTGCCTCAAATGAGGCAATCTTTTTATTGGTACCCAACTCCTTTAGGGCAGGGACCCTCATAGACACCAGAGCTAGGTTTTACACACCGTGAAAGCTAAATATTTACTGATATATTTGTGGGGGGACTGGAGTCTCGCTATGTTGCCCAGGTTGGTATCAGACACTTGGACTCAAGTGATCTTCCTGCCTCAGCCTCCTAAGTAGCTGACATTTTCTGACTTCTTAACAGGAGCCACAAAGCTCTCATGTCCAGGCCCCTGATCACCTCTTCTCTGGGGCTCTGCCTCCACGATCCAGTCACACTGGTTTTCTTTCAATTCCTCAAACCCACCAATTTCTTTCCCGATCCAGTTTTTGCACATGCTCTTTTGGTCTGGAATGCTTTCCTCTCTATTATTCACTTAGCTAATTTCTACAACACTTTTAAGATTCGGCTCCCATATTACTTACTCAAAGAGGCCTTCCCTGACTGCACTCTCTCTCCATATACAGTCTGTCACAGTATATTTATTTGTGTGTTTAGTACCTCTGTCACAAGTTTGTCTCCATGAAAGCAAAGATCATGTCTGCTTTGTTCACTATTCCTAGAGCTTTGAACAGTGCCTAGCACATAAAAAGTAAATATATATTTGCCAGATGATTCTAAGGTCTCCAGGGGAGCCATATGACCCAAGTGTCAACACTAACCACAATCCTTTTGCTGTTGAGAGTCCCGAGAGTCACTTTTAAGCTGAGTCTCCACAGAAGGATTGAGAGGCACTGACGTCTCAGAAAGCACTTCCTGGCCAGGCGCAGTGGCTCATGCCTGTAATCCCAGCACTTTGGGAGGCCGAGGCAGGTGGATCATTTCAGGTCAGGAGTTCGAGACCATACTGACCAACATGGCGAAAACCCGTCTCTACTAAAAGTACAAAAAAATCAGCTGGGCATGGTGGCATGCGCCTGTAGTCCCAGCTACTTGGGAGGCTGAGGCAGGAGAATTGCTTGAACCCGGGAGGCAGAGGTTGCAGTGAGCCAAGATCGCACCACTGCACTCCAGCGTGGGCGACAAAGTGAGACTCTGTCTCAAAAAAAAAAAAAAAAAAAAAAGAGAAAAAGAAAAAAAGAAAGCACTTCCTGCACATGGGCCTGGGCTGAAACCTGAGGACAAGCAGGCTCATTTGGGCATCTGAAGGGGCGACAGTGTACATGATCCTCAGAGATCCCACAAAGGACCAGCTTGGACACCCTCTCCAGGCTGTTCTACCCAAGTGTATAGGACCCTTTCTTACCTCCAGCAAAGCCACTGCCTCCTCTCCATTCTTTGGATGACGCTTATGCATCCAGGCCAGGAGCTCCTCAGGCAGAATGGCCAGGAACAGCTCAAGCACCAGCATGTCTAACATCTGCTCCTTGGTATGAATCTCAGGCCTTAACTATTCACAGCACAGCATACAGAGCTGGCTCAAGGCCTCACAGGCCCAGGAGTCTCCTTGTATCAGAACTGTCAGAAATGCTGGCCGAATAACTCCTGTTTGTTTGGGCTACTCCTTTTTGGGATGGATCCCTGCTCCATGGCAAGGCTTTATTTGTTGTTTACTTTAAATAGCTGCTTTGTCTCTTCAGGAGCCCATGGAAGGGACACAGTGGGCATTCTAGCTCCAATGGGCTAAGAGGATTGCTGCTGTGAGTGTTATGTTAAGGCACACTCCTAAGGTAACAGAAACTATAATTCAAAAAATAAAAGTGTAAAGCAGTTCAAACCTTTTCTCAAATAGAAGAAGTTTGTCAAGAAACAGCAGTTTTGACAGTCCTGAGAAAATTGTTGGATGCTTGTTTCCCAAAAATCACAACAAAACAATGTTGGTAAGGCAAAATGAAGTTTATTCTTGTGGGTGATAAAAAGCACTACCTTGACAGAGTCCTAGTAGCATCTCTGAGGGAGGAAGGCAAAGTCAGGATATTTACAAGATTTGAAAGGTTTGATGCTGATCTTTCAAAGCAGAATTAGGACTGGGCAAGGATGGTGATACAATAATTTGAGATTGATGGACACATTCATTAAGATGAAGGTTTTGAGGTGAGGGTTTCAAAAAGTCTGGATACTAATTATTGTAAGTTGAAGAATTTGATGTTCATTTAAATAGATTTTTTGAAGGGGAAGTTCTTGAAACAAAAATAATTATTTGCATTTTTTATCTCCTACAGCAATAATGTCCTGGAATAGTAAAGTCATGTTGATAAAGACAGTGGAATACTAGTATCACATTAGCAAAGACAGTTGAATAGTAAAATTATGCTAACATAGGTAGGGGGCTGTGTGGGTAACGGATTTAGGCAAGGCCTATCTGTTACCCAGGATTAACATGGCGGGCAGTGGTGAAGGGCATGGGCTGAGGATTCCAAAAGCCCTGGGCTCGAATGTTGTCACATTCTCTTATGTGTAGTGGCTTAATCTCTCTAAATTTCTATTCCCCTTCTGCTGTTAAAAACAAACTTCTAATTTTGTTTGTAACTGTTTATTTTGAACTAACTTTAAACTTACAGAAAATTTCCAAAAAGGTATAGAGCAGTCCCTATATCCTTCACCCAGCTTCCTATTATATTAAAATCTTACATAACCATAGCACAATTGCAAGGCCAAAAAATAGTATTGGTACAATGTGATTAAACCACAGACCTGATAATACAGGGTTCTTTTTTAAGAAAAATTACAAAAAGCATTAGATGCAGTGCCTGGAAAGCATTAGACTCAGTGCCTAGCACTTAGTAAGACCTCAGTAAAGGATTGCAGTTATCGTTATGACCTGGTCATCGAGGGGCTGGCAGGGGAGGCCACACCTGGTGCTCAGGGACACTTCTGTTTTTTGGCACACAACTTAGGACCACGCAATAAGGCCCTCTACTGCCTTCTCTGTGCTTAGCTTCTGTTACCCAATTGGCATCTTTGAAAGACGTCTTCACTTCCTGGGCTCTAAGGATTAATTTAGGGACTTCTGGAGCAGGTTTGGAGAAAGGCTGTTTCAGGAATCATTCAAGATAAAGGACATGGAAGCGGGTTCTACAGGTTGCCTTCCACTAGTTTAGATCTTTGAAAGAATAAGGCAAAATACAGTGTTAACCAACCAGACTACAAACACTTTCCCTGTTTATTCTGTAACATAAACGAAATGGCAGATCATCAGTGGACAACCATAACGAGCCTCGGACTCGGGAAGATCTGGCTATGTTCCTTAAGCCATCAGGGCCTGACAGATCACAAAAAACTTCCAATAGTCGGCGGTCACGTTGGAGAAAAGGGTGGTCCGCATAGACCGACCAGGTAGGCATCTGTGAACCAGAGTCGGACTTCGCAACGTCTGGGGAAACGTCTGGACCGCGTGGGGAGCTGGGCTCCGGTTGGCTAGGGCAACCCCGCGGTGCCAGGGCCGGGACGCCCACCAGTCTGCGCCGTGCACTGTCTCAGACGGCGCTTCCAGCGCGGCGCTAAGCAAGGACGGGGCTCCTCCCGCCCGCACCTGGCTGAGATGGGGGACTCGGGCGGCGGCGTCCTGCTCTCTTCCTGCCAGTCCTACTACCTGGGCTGGGTGGCAGCTGCAGCCCAGCTCTAACCAGCTCCTCTACGCCCTGCCTGGCCGCCGGCGGAAGTGCGTCTGCGAACCCCGGCCGGCCTTGCGTCCCAGCTTCCAGCGGCTTCAGAGAGGTGCGCACCGTGTGGGGTCCCCAGTGCGCGCTGCGGAGTCTCCAAATGGGGTCACTTAGGCATGGGGTTTTGTTTCACAACTTGTGTCACCCCAAAGAAAGGGTTTGAGTGCCAGCTTCGCAGCGTTGAGTCCGTCAGTCCTCCCCGCTCGGGTCGGCAGGCGGGAATCTCCCCAGACTTCATTCCTGTCCACCGACCTGGAGTTTCAGTTTTCTCACAAAAGTACACTTTTCCCAATCACTGTAACCATAAATGGCTCAAAATAAAAATGAAATTTTTCTTGACTCTGGAAAACAAAATATAAAAGGATCAGAATTGTTTCAAACAAAAAGTCATGAAAGATCACTGAAGTCCTCTATCAGGTTAGGCCCATGTTATTAATTCTTGTTCTGCTTGATGTTGGGTTAGTAATCTTCATGAATCCATCAGTTTTTTTTTTTTTTACGCGTTCTGGAAGTTTTTAGCTAGTCCAGTGGTGTGACTTCCAAAGTTATCAGAAACCTGCATTCAAGAGTACTTGGCAGTGTCCTTTCCATGAATTTCCTTGAAGAAAAATAAAATTTTAGGCTGTACCGAATTGTAAATCACTTTTTGAGAAGTAAAGTAAGACAATAATTGTCTGTGGATGACAAAAGGCTTAGAGTAGCCGTGGCTAAACACACAATTAACAAGAAAATTTGGTTATTTCTGTGGCCTACAAAATTGGCCATAATCATAATTTTGACTGATAACATATACCAAGACACATCAGAATTTAGGAATATACAGTTTTGGAACACATGTTAATAACACATTTATACAAATGTGACTGAAAGTTTTGGGGTTTTTTTTGTTTTTGCCTTTTCCCACATCTTCTAATCAACAAAAGTTAAATGCCATTTCTTATTTGATAATGCTTCCTGTGTGATTTTAACATGCCGTATGTCTCTCTTGGACTATCAGGCATTCCTTATAGAAAATACTTAATTTTAGAATTTGAAATTTGATTTTGGGAAGTATGTCAAATATCAAAGTCTTAAAACCTTTGATATCAAAAATAAGATCACGTCATAATAATCATTTATTTAGCCAAAGTGATAATTGAAATATTTCAAAAAGCATAAACCTTTACTCTTTGAAAGAGAGGAGATTCAGTTTTTCAAACAAGAATCTGTCTCTCTCCTTTTTAAATTTTAACAGTTTATTCAAAAGACGAACGCTAGTCTTATATCTCTTAATACTATATTGTTCAAGCAAGAAAATAAAATTCTACTTTGTATCAGTGCACTGTTAATATTAAACCTAATTTTAATAATACCTTATAAACAGATCCATCTATTCTCATCAGCTTTGACCATGCAAGATAAGATTTCCACAAACTTTGTATAACCTTTTACAATTTTTCCTATTCTCTTTCTCCAAATTCCTGTATCCATTCAGTTTATTATTCTTTTTAATCCTTTCACTTTAAAGCAACCATTTTTTTTAAATTTTACTTTGAATTCCAGGATACAAATGCAGAACATGTAGGTTTGTTAACAAAGATATATGTGTGTCATGGTAGTTTGCGGCACCTATCACTTGTCATCTAGGTTTTAGGCCTGCATGCATTAGCTATTTGCCCAAATGCTATCCCTCCCCTTGCCCCCATCCCCTGACAAGCCCCCATGTGTAATGCTCCCCTCCCTGTGTCCATGTGTTCTCATTGTTCAACTCCCACTTATGAGTGAGAACATGCAGTATTTGTTTTTCTGTTCCTGTGTTAGTTTGCTGAGGATGATGGCTTCCAGCTTCATCCATGTCCCTGCATAAAGGACATGATCTCATTTCTTTTCATGGCTGCATAGTATTCCATGGTATCTATGTGCCACATTTTCTTTATCCAGTCTATCATTGATGGGCATTTGGGTTGGTTCCATATCTTTGCTATTGTAAATAGTGTTGCAATAAACAGATGTGTGCATGTGTCTTTATAGTAGAATGATTTATATTCCTTTGGGTATATACCCAGTAATGGGATTGTTAGGTCAATAAGTATTTCTGGTTCTAGATATTTGAAGAATCACCACACTTCTTCCAAAATGGTTGAACTAATTTACATTCCCACCAACAGTGTAAAAGCGTTCCTATTTCTCTAAGCCTCGCCAGCATCTGTTGTTTCTTGACTTTTTAATAATCGCCATTTTGACTGGTATGAAATGCTATCTCATTGTGGTTTTGATTTGCATTTCTCTAATGATTAGTGATGTTGAGCTTTTTTTTCTTATGTTTGTTGGCCACATAAATGTCTTCTTTTGAGAAATGTCTGTTCATATCCTTTGCCCACTTTTTGATGGGGTTGTTTTTTCCTTGTAAATTTGTTTAACTTCCTTGTAGATTCTGGATATTAGACCTTTGTCAGATGGGTAGATTGCAAACATTTTCTCTCATTCTGTACGTTGCCTGTTCACTCTGATGATAGTTTCTTTTGCTGTGCAGAAGCTCTTTAGTTTAATTAGATCCCATTTGTCAATTTTGGCTTTCGTTGCAATTGCTTTTGGAGTTTTCATCATGAAGTCTTTGCTCATCCCTATGTCCTGAATGGTATTGCCTAGGTTTTCTTCTAGGGTTTTTATGGTTTTGGGTTCTACACTTAAGTCTTTAATCCATCTTGAGTTAATTTTTGTACAAGGTGTAAGGAAGGGGTCCAGTTTCAGTTTTCTGCATATGGCTAGCCAGTTTTCCCAGCACCATTTACTGAATAGGGAATCCTTTCCCCATTGCTTGTTTTTGTCAGGTTTGTCGAAGATCAGATGGTTGTAGATGTGTGGTGTTGTTTCTGAGGTCTCTGTTCTGTTCCATTGGTCTATATGTCTGTTTTGGTACCAGTAACATGTTGTTTTGGTTACTGTAGCCTTGTAGTATATAGTTTGAAGTCAGGTAGGCACGATACCTCCAGCTTTGTTCTTTTTGCTTAGGATTTTCTTGGTTATATGGTCTCTTTTGTGGTTCTATATTAAATTTAAAATAGTTTTTTCTAATTCTGTGAAGAATGTCAGTGATAGTTTGATGGGAGTAGCATTGAATCTATAAATCACTTTGGGCAGTATGGCCATTTTCACATATTGATTCTTTCTATCTATGAGGATGGAATGTTTTTTTCATTTCTTTGTGTCCTCTCTTATTTTCTTGAGCAGTGGTTTATAGTTCTCCTTGAAGAGGTCCTTCACATCCCTTGTCAGCTGTATTCCTAGGTATTTTATTCTGCTTTTAGCAATTGCGAATGGGAGTTCATTCATGATTTGGCTCTCTGTCTATTATCGGTGTATAGGAATGCTTGTGATTTTTGCACATTGATTTTGTATCCTGAGACTCTGCTGAAGTTGCTTATCTGCTCAAGGAGTTTTGGGGCTGAGATGATGGGGTTTTCTGGAAAGAACACTTGCATAATTATGGCATCTCCACCAATGAACTGACAACTCCAGCTTTGAGCCTCTGAAACCAATGAACAAGGTCTCTAAGCAGCTTATGTGAACCTCTCTTTTTGCTAATAAAAACTTGCCTTTACCCTTCCCTCGTTGAATGCATTAGTAGCTTGCCATTCTGTGCATTCTAGGTTATAATCTTCATTTCTCATTTGCGAGTAAACTTTTTTTAAGTTTAACAATGGAAACAATGTGACGCTTGACTACAAATATTATAAAATTAAGACACCAAAGCAAGCATGCTAATGTGTCTCACTACAAATATATCTACAGATAACACTTCTGATCATTAGAAAATGATCCAATTGTGTTTAGAGGTTCAATGACAGCATAAATAGATTTAAGTGTGACTACACACCTCATTTCTCCCACAGGGCTCCTCTGCTAATGCTTCTGGGAGACAGCTTCATACAGCCAGCGCCAGGAGGCGAGAAGAGACGAGAGGAAAGGAAGTCTTCTCTTCACGCCCTCCTGGGGCCCGTCTTGGTGCTGTGTGTGGTGGAGGGGGACGAATCTGCGGTCCGCAGTCGCAGCCTCCTCTTGCAGCTGCCGCCTTCATCCCCGAAATCCTGTTCCTAACCATCAATAGGAACCCTGAGAAAAGTTAGAGGTGTGAAGTGCACACATAACCCTGGGCCACAAACTCGGTCCCGGACGCCACAGGACAAGAGCTCACCTGGGCCACACAGCCTGGCTGGAAGATGGGCGCGTACCGCGGCTCCTGCTGCTTCCGGCCCCTCTAGGAAGAGGCTTTCGGTGGTGGCCTCGCGCGCCCCCTCTGGGCAGGGAGCCGCGGCGGGGTTTGAGGGCGCAGTTGGCTCCCGGCCTAGCGGGTCGCAGCTCCTTCCAAGATTTTGAAATGTTGGCGGATTAACCTTCTAGAAGGGTGCTAGGTCTCCCCCATCCCCTGCCACCAACTTTAGAGTTGTGGTGTGCAAGCGCTATCTTTTCTGATGTTATATCCCATAGGAATATTTTCAGTGACATGATTGTTTAAGCGTTAAGAACTAGGGCCCTGGAATAAAATGTGCGTTAAAATCCTGGTTCTACCACTTACTATGTGATCTTTAGCAAGATAGTTAACTTCACTACAGCTCAATTTTCTCATCTATAAAACGTGAAAAATAATAGCCATTACAAAATGAGATAGGACATACTAGCACAGTACCTGTAAAAAACTGGGCTCAACATTACCTTAAAAAACAAACCAAATATTGTGTTACTTAGATCCATCCCATCAGGACATTTTTAAAGTCATTGAAAGTAAATGCTAAGCTATTTCTTATAAAGCCTCTTAGTGGGAGATTTTGTACATTTCACATTAGATAATCATACATCTAACATCAAGGTCCTGTTTACATTTTATAGTATAAAAGCCTTACATACTGTGGAATGTTTAAGACTTAAATCATTCCTCCCTAACCTCTTTCATATACTATCGCTCTATACTCTCTTCTCAGTCTTCTCTGTAGAGAGCAGCCAGCAGCAACGAAATAACATTTCAGGACCTTATTTCCAGTACTAACTTCCTCAGTAATCTTCCACAATTGCTAGTGGCCAGAGAATCCTGTCAGTTTCTGTTAGGAGAACTCCCTATATTTCCTATCAAACTACCCCAGAAAGGTGCCAAAAACCAGTAAAAGCCTGGTTATCCTGTGTCTATCCTCCAACTTCTGAGGTTTAGTTCAATTTGAACACCTTTTCTCACTAGAACCCAGTTTTTGCTTAATTCAATTCTATGTTCTTCCTGTCTTACTTAAATATCTGGATTCTGGCCTCTTCCCTGGGGTGCTCTTCTGGTTTTTTACTTCCTGGTATGACCTCTGGACACAGATTTTGGCCTCATATAGGAATGCCACCATTACATATGTCCTCATTTGATATTAATCTCTAACTTAACATGAGCATCTTAGTTTTGTGGTCTTCAGTTTTTAAAGGGATGCTCTGAAAACACTGTTCTTCAGTGCACTGTGCAAGCTATTTCACTCCTGGGTTTAGCTGAACTCTTCTTGTGCAAAACTAACTAGGAAAATAAACTAGGACTGATTATCAGTCTCTTTACCTAAATCTTCCTTTTCTTCCCACACTGTAATCATGATTATTTCCCCAGACAGTCTCTATTTCTCTACATTGCACTGCCATAGACTACCCTATTTATTAGCCCCCTAAATGTAGCTCTTTTGGTTTGACTTTAGTAGTCAGTGAAAGAAGGGGTACATCCCCATTCTCACAGAAAGCACATACACACAGATGAACACCAGAAACTGGTCTTTCAGTCTTCCATCTTGCCCAATATTTATTTTTTATTTAATATTTTTCATATTGTGCCATTTCCTCAGCATTTACATACAAATTTAAGTTCCTTACATTAATAGGTTTTCCCTCATGTGAATTCTCTGGTGTTGACTAAGGTTTGAGCTCTGACTGAAGGCTCTTCCACACTCACTGCATTCATAGGGTTTTTCTCCAGTGTGAATTCTAAAGTGTCGAATAAGATGTGAGCTCACTCGGAAGGTTTTCCCACATTCACTACACTTGTAGGGTTTCTCTCTAGTGTGAATTCTCTGATGCCTGATAAGATGTGAGTTCAGGTTGAATGCTCTCCCACATTCTTTGCAACCAAAGGGTCTTTCCCCAGTGTGAATTCGCCGATGTCTAGTAAGATCTGAGCTCTCTGCAAAGCTTTTCCCACATTCATTACATTCATAGCGTCTCTCTCCAGTGTGGATTCTCTGATGCCTAGCAAGTTTTGAGCTGTGCCTGAAAGCTTTTCCACATTCATTACACTGATGAGTTTTATCTCCACTGAAAACTGCTGCATGTTTAGCAAGTTTTGGGCTCTTGAAAGATTTTCCATATTGGTGATTTTTTTCTCCAGCATAAATTATTTGATGGTTAATAAAATCTGAGTTCCATTTGAAGCTCTGGTCACAGGTACCATGTTTACAAGATTTCTGGTGTGTGAATTCATTTGAGTTCAGATTTAATCTCCTCTCACATCCATCATGGCTTATTATTTCACCTCTGACTGCATTTTTGTGGGTGAGGATTTTACCAAAACCTTCATCGTGGGCAGATGATAGTCTCTGAGACTCCCCTGATTCTTTTTCCCATTGCCTCTTTGCCCTGCCTGCAGACTTACAGATGTCTTGAGATTCACCAGATGCTTCTGATGTGTATCCTGAGATTCTTCCAGATATAATTCTCTGTGATTCCATTTTTTCAAAAATTTCCAGCTTTGGCATGGATCTACTGTTTTCACTCTCATTATCTAAAATAAAAAAGAAAGAGGGAAATATTACCTGTTTGCTGCACTAGACGAAAAGAAAATTTTGTAGCATGCTCAAGATAGTTACATATTGATATGCCTACTTTAATATATGACCTTTCACATGAGACGAATGATAGAATGAAAGAGGAAGATAGGAATGAAAGAAACATTGGTAAGAGCAAGTAATGCCTGCAGTGGTTGGCAGAGAGAGGAATCAGACATGTGAAGCATATATATTAGAAAAGATTGGGAAGAGGATTGTCATCAGCAAGAAATCAAGAGATAGGGGGAGATAGAGTACGGACAAGGAACTCTACAATGTTGACTGAAGTGGATCTTGGGAACCTTGGGTCTATGATACATTTCTAGAGGGAAAATGGAGGCACTACCTCAAAGAAAGCAGATGAGATCATAAGAGAGAAAAGTAAAGCTCTAATAGGTGACTGTGAAGTATGTGTGAGAAAACTTCCATCCACCTATTGTCTATTTCTTCCTCATATTCCATGGTTAATCAGTCTTCTAAATTCTGTCATCACTGTCCACTAAGTGTCCCTTGTATAAATCCCTTCCTTTACATTTCTGCTACCATCACCATAGTCTCAAACCTTACCATTTCCTATCTAGACTTTAACTGCCTCCTTGCTGTTCTGACTCTGCACTTTTCTTCTTCCTAGTTATCCTAAAGATCCTTACTAGACTAATGGTCACTAAACACTGCCATCCTTTCATACCCTACTCAAAAACCTTGAATCTCTCTCTCTCTCTTTTTGTTACAAGTCTAAATTCCCAAGCCTGGTTTCCAAGATCTATTTATGATCCAGTCTTCACAAATCCCACCTTTTGGCTCACAACTCTATACTGTGCTGGAATTGAACTGCCCTTCTTTTTATAAGGTGTCCTTTGTCTACAATACGCTAGGGCAGGAAAGAGGGTTAGGGAATGCTGTTCGTGGGGTGAGGGAAATTTACAGTTTTATATAGGATAGATGGAGATGTTTCCAGAACAAACCTGAAGGCAGAATATGTAGAAATTTCTTAAAAATTAATGGTGGCCAGGCGCTGTGGCTCATGTCTGTAATCCCAGCACTCTGGGAGGCCAAGGCGGGTGGATCACGAGGTCAGGAGTTTGAGACCAGCCTGGCCAACATGGTGAAACCCTGTCTCTACTAAAAATACAAAAATTAGCCGGGCATGGTGGCAGGCACATGTAATTCCAGCTACTCGGGAGGCTGAGGCAGGATAATTGCTTGAACCCAGGGGGCGGAGGTTGCAGTGAGCCGAGATCACGCCACTGCACTCCAGCCTGGGTGACAGAGCAAGACTCTGTGTCGGAAAAAACAAAACAAAACAAAACAAACAAACAAACCAAAAAATTAACGGTAAGTTATTCTTGGGTTTACTATAGGAACAATTCACACCTTAAGTGATACTGCATCCATGAATCTTTTAAATAGATGAGTTTTAGAACAGAGATGAGTATTCTGTGGAAGTAGTCTCTAGAAGTATAGCTAACTTTCTGTAAAAGTGTAAAAGAGCTTTATAAGACCAAGAGCATAAGAGGAAAAATATGGATCACAGTCTATGTTACTTGTGAATTATATACTATTTCTCAGTATATCATCATGTATCTCTTTCTCTTGATCATTATATGTACTTCTCTATGAACATGTTTTGCTTCTGTCCATGTATTTCTTTTTCTTTTCCTTTTTTTCTCTTTTCATGATATTTTCTCAACTCATTCACTTTTATTTCCTTTAATTTGGTCATATCATAAAAATGTTCTGTGTTTTGGAAATATTCTGGATAAGGAACAAAATTATCTTTTCCCCCACAATTGGCCAAAGACTCACAGGAAAACAAGTTCTCTCTCTCTCTTTTTTTTTTTTTCCTTTATGAGATGGAGTCTCACTCTGTTGCCCAGGCTGGAGTGCAGTGGCGTGATCTCGGCTCACTGCAAGCTCCGCCTTCCAGGTTCAGGCCATTCTCCTGCCTCAGCCTCCCGAGTAGCTGGAATTACATGTGCCTGCCACCATGCCCGGCTAATTTTTGTATTTTTAGTAGAGACAGGGTTTCACCATGTTGGCCAGGCTGGTCTCAAACTCCTGACCTCGTGATCCACCCGCCTTGGCCTCCCAGAGTGCTGGGATTACAGGTGTGAGCCACCGCACCTGGCCACAAGTTCTCTCTTTTCATTGGGTAATAAAGGAAAGGACCACCTATACTTGCCAAGACTAGTTTGTGGAGAGAGATTCATTCCCCTGTTTCTTTAGTGATGTGCACTGTATGGCATTCTGCCCCTTACCACAGTCCCATAGGAGCTGGGGTTCTGATGAATCAAAATGGGCCTTGGTTTCCACTGGTTGTAACTGGACACTAAGTGCTGGTCCAGGAGGTGACACTTTTTTCCGGAATATTTCTTGTCCATGTTCACGGGCTTGAATCTGAGAAAAATAAAGTACATTTGGGCTTATAAAAGAATCCCTGTGTTAAACATCTTCTAACAACAAAGAGAAACTCCCATAGAAATGCAAAACTGGGGAAGGAAGAATCGAGTCTGAGTCAATTGTAAAATGTAGTGTGGAATCAAACAGACAGGAAAGGAGACATAAATGCACACTGAACCAACAGCTCCTGCAAGCTAGATATGCAATCTCAGGCCTCTCCTCCCCCTGTGGGACTTTATCCATTATGGAGGTCTTAGATCTTCCATCCCCTGTGTACCTGGAGTACTGCTTTATCAGTGCCTCTCTCCAAATCTTCCAGTATGGTCACTGCCTCCTCTCCACTCTCTGGGTAATGTTCATGCACCCAGGCCTGCAAATCTCCCGGCAGGATGGTCAGGAACTGCTCTAGCACCAGCAGTTCCAGAATCTGTTCCTTGGTATGGATCTCTGGCTTCAGCCACTGACAGCAGAGCTCCCGGAGCCGGCTCAGTGTCTCACGAGGTCCAGGACAATCCTGGTAGCAGAACTGCCTAAAAATCTGCCTGCAGAGCTCCTGCTTAAGGAGTTCACTTCTCTGTAAGCAAGTGTCCTGCCTATGGATAAATTCTTCCTCTTCTATCTTCACTATCAGAAGTCCTTCATCCTCTGGAGAGTTCTGGGCTGCAGCTTTCTTTGATTCTGTAGCCATCTGTGGATAGAATATATTATCAGAACTTCTTTGGAAAGGGTCTTCTTTAGTTTCAAGAGTCCTCCTGAGGGATCAAAAATTACTATTACTGTCTAAGAAGATGAAAGACCACATAATAAAAATCGTCATTCTCCATTACACAAAAATTTACTGGGCATTTATTGTACGCAAAAGCACTGACATACTTGGTTTCTAGAATACAACTGTTAATGATTTCTACTTCAAGATAGCTTAATTTTTAAATTTAAAAATAAGATAAATTAGAAACAATAAACTTAAATGTAATGCTAAATATTAACAAGGTACATGTTATTAAATTTTAAAAGTCACAGAGAAAATAAGGATGAAAAAAGAAAAACGGTAGAAGTGCTTCATAAAGTAGGAGATGAGAAAAGTGCAGATGGTTGCAATGGTCAAGGGAAGCTTAATGAAAACATGAAATTCTGAAGAATAGAAAAGATTTGACTAGCATGCAGGAGAGAAAGAAATAGGAAATTACAAACAGAGAAACAGTCTGAACAATTGGGTAAGGGTAGGAATACAGAAGAGGGAAAGCAAAACGTTTAGTAGGTTTGTATAAGAAAATTATAGAGGCAAAGCTTGGAGATGTTACTGTAGAAAACATCCACTGTCAAGTTCATGAATTTGGAGTTTATCTTTTAGGCACTGAGGAGTCACTGAAGAGGAGTCAATTCTTCTGAGCAGAATGACCTGCTGAACACTGTGGAGATGAATATGTTCTTCATTTCTAGGGTGGGTGGTAATATGAAAAGATAGAGGCCACTGTATTCATGCAAGTATGAGGTTCTTTTTTTTGTTTTTTGAGAGGGAGTCTTACTCTATCACCCAGGCTGGAGTGCAATGGCATGATCTCGGCTCACTGCAACCTCCGCCTCCCAGGTTCAAGTGATTCTCCTTCCTCAGCCTCCTGAGTAGCTAGGATTTCAGATGCACACCACCACACCTGGCTAATTTTTTGTATTTTTAGTAGAGATGGGGTTTTACCATGTTGGCCAAGCTGGTCTCAAACTCCTGACCTTGTGATCTGCCCACTGCCCATCTCAGCCTCCTAAATTGCTGGGATTACAGGTGTGAGCCACTGTGCCTGGCCTGAGGTTCTTTTATTAAACATTTCACTAAGTTGACTACTGACTGATGCAATAACATACATTTTATTAAGAATCTCATCACAAGCAAAGCATTGGGCTAGAAGTTGTACAGCAATGGCTTACAAGAAAGTCTGAATATGACACTGGGCTTGCTGCCTAATCATCATATGGGATCTTTGGTAGAAACAGGTTCTTGGGCCTTACCTCTGGAGATGCTGAGTTGGGCCCTGCTCCTAGAGATGGTAACTTGGTCAGTATGGCATATGCCTGGAAAATCTGTATTCTAATATACAGCTTAATGGATTAAACAAAAAGTCTTTGAGTTTGAAGAATAGAAAAGATTTGACTAGGATGCAGGAGAGAAAGAAATAAATTCAGCAGGAAGAACTAGTTGGGAAAAAATTATAAAACATGGATACAAAAGATTTAAATGAGAAAACATTTCACATGACATATACATCATACATGTTTGTTAAATGTTGAATGTTGAAGTATAAAATGAGTTTGCAGTGGAGATACTGAACGTTCTAACTGTCCTGAGGTGGGAAGAGACTGTGAATGGTAGAAGGTATTTCCTAGAGGTGGTGGGTGTTAGAAATAAATTTTCGGTGCAGCAAAAGAAATAGCACTTGAACATGAATTTTCTCATCAGGGCAATTTTGCTTCTATAGAAAGGTGCATCTCGCAGATGGAGCAACGGCGAGTGCACACCTGATCAAGGGAGGGGAAGGGGTTCTTATCTCTGACGCAGGTAGCCCCTACTGCTGTGTTGTTCCCCTATTGGCTAGGGTTGGACTGCACAGTCTAAGCTAATTGTGACTGGCTATTTTAAAGAAAGCAGGGGTATGAACCAGAGTGGTGGGGTGAGCAGTTTCAGTGGGAAGGACAGTTACAGAACAGGCGACTAAAGGTGATGCAGGTCACAGCAGGTGACCAGGGGTGACTCAGGACAGAGCAGGTGACCAGGGGAATAGATGTGAACTACTGATTGGAACTGGTGGAAAAGGTTGTTTACTGAAACTAGGGGCAAGGAGACGAGGTTAAACTTTAAAGTGGAGAACAAAGAACTGAACATACTGACATACTGATTCTTTGAAGAAAATCTTAGAACTCACTGTATTTAACATGTGGCTTAAATTGGACAATAAAGAATGAGAAAGATTCAGAAAGGAAAGGAACGGAACAGAGTTGAGGAAGTGGGAATGAGCAGCAGGCTGATGGTGAGATCAGCTTGCAGGGTGTGATGGCTGGAGTGACTAAGAATTCTACTGCCTCTGTTAAGAAATTGCTCAACTCTAGTCTGAGTTCTTACAATTCCTAACACATACATATATGAATATATAAGTCCTTGTATTATTTTTAGTTGTTTGGCTGTTTTTTCATCAACTGATTGCTGTTCCATGAGGTTAAGGATCATGCATTATTAATTGTTCTTAAGGCTTCATATTTGTGATTGAAAGGAAAAATCAGGAAAGTTTCAGATGACTTCTGTTTTGGATAATCTGTATTTAAGATAATAATAAGACATCTACCTGGAAAAATATTTCCAACAGAAACAATGATATTTCAATAATAGAAAAGAACTTGGAATGGGAAGACAGATTTCGACAAGTGTTGGGAACAGGCCCCCAAATCTGGCCATAAACTGGCCCCAAAACTGGCCATGAACAAAATCTCTGCAGCACTGTGACATGCTCATGATGGCCTTGACGCCCACGCTGGAAGGTTCAGTTTACCGGAATGAGGGCAAAGAACACCTGGCCCACCCAGGGCAGAAAACGGCTTAAGGCGTTCTTAAACCACAAACAATAGCATGAGCAATCTGTGCCTTAAGGACATGTTCATGCTGCAGATGACTAGCCAGAGCCCATCCCTTTATTTTGGCCCATCCCTTTATTTCTCGTAAGGAATACTTTCAGTAAATCTTATGACTGGCTGGCTGTCAGTAAATAAGTGAGTAAATCTCTGTTCAAGGCTCTCAGCTCTGAAGGCTGTGAGACCCCTCATTTCCCACTCCACACTCTATATTTCTGTGTGTGTGCCTTTAATTTCTCTAGCGCCGCTGGGTTAGGGTCTCCACGACCGAGCTTGTCTCGGCAGACAAGATTCATGAAAAGGGTAGTTGAAGATATGTATCAGTATTAATTCTCCAAGAGTATGAAATAAATATCACAAGGTTCAGACTGAACCTTGGAAAACAATTTGAGTGAGTATAAGTAAGAACAAAAAATATCAATGATAAAGAAAAAAAAAGGGGGGTTAGTTCCATGGTATATTAACCAGAGAGTCTCAATCCCTTATACTTTACTGGGCCATTCCTTTGATGTTTCTTGTTATGTTTCCTAGATGCGCTAACCAAGTAGTGTCCTAATGCTTAATGAGCATGATCTCATTTACCATAGTAAGACGGGTGTGAAGTAGGCCCATATAATCTGAATGAAACTTCAATTATGCTGAGCAGCTGGTTCTACGACATGTTATCTCGGCTGACAGTCCTATCTCCAGGTGTTTTATCACTTCTCATCTACTTAAAACCGAGTCCCCCTAAAGTTAGTAGCTTTAAACTAATAAATATTTATTGAGCATCTAGTGCCTTATAATATTGTGTTAGGAGGACTTACAAAAATGCGTAAGCAGATGTGTGAACAAACGATAGGAGAGCAGACAGGAACGAGTAATTAATTATGATGAGAAACTTGGAGGTTAAAGAGCAGGGCTCCTGATGGATGAACATGCCTTGGTGGGCATGTTGGGGGAGGGGAAGACGGGTGAGAGTTTTGTTGGTGGAGAGGGAGACAGTCAGGGGAAATCCGGTAGAGACCACAAAGCAGAACAGAGGCTTCAAGGGGAATGCTGGTAAAGGCTCCCATAGTACCTTGTGTTTCTCAAGGGCAGGGGGTCAGTGTTGGCTTCACTGCATCCTCGGCACAGAGGAAATACTATTTACCGTGTCAATAAATTTCAGGACAAGCCGGGGTTGTCCCCAAGTGTCCTACAAAAGGGCGGTTACTCTTCTCAAGGGAAGCAGGGGATTGGGGGTGGTCCTCGCAGTAGTTTCTTTTGGCAGACAATGGCAGATCCGAGACATTTGGCACTCCCCGTTCCACCTGGCTGGAATGGGCAACTCCTCTTACCAGTGACCCCAAATTCAGGATCATCAGGACAGCCCCTACCCCACGCCACCACGCCCTCTCAGCGCTCCACTATGACGTCACGCGCGGCGGAGGTAACTATGGAGACCGCCAAACCCTCACTAAATACGTAAACGCGCCTGCCCTCCCAACGCCGAAGCTGGTTCCACCTTTCTCCGGGATTCCTCTGAGGGCCAGGGTCTGCTCACCCAGAGGCTGCTAATTTCAAAGGCGATATGAGAGGGACTGGATGTTTGGAGGGGGACATGGGGCTGGACATCTGGGTCCCCAAACCCGGACTCACCTCTCGGACAGGGCTGATTCCGATCGGACACTTCCGGTGGAAGCACTGAGCGGCGCTACACTTCAAGGATTCCGTCCACAGGGACTTGTGAGTTTGCGCAGAAGACGGGATGCTTTTGGACTACGATTCCAAGAATCCTTCCCGGGTCTCTTCAGGCGCAGACTTTTCGCCAAAGTCCTGAAGTTCTCACGGCTTGAAGGAGGGGGTATCTTTCTTCTCCATTGTAGTAGTGTGTCTCGCTAAATAACAGAGGGGACTCCCGAAAAGAAAATGAGGTTGGCCGGGCGCGGTGTCTCACGCCTGTAGTCCCAGCACTTTGGGAGGCCGAGGCGGGCGAATCACGACGTCAGGAGATCGAGACTATCCTGGCTTACGCGGTGACACCCTGTGTCTACTAAAAATCCAAAAAAAAAAAAAAAAAAAATTGCCGGGCGTGGTGGCACGCACCTGTAGTCCCAGCTGCTCGGGAGGCTGAGGCAGGAGAATCGCTTGAACCCGGGAGGCGGAGCTTGCAGTGAGCCGAGACCGCGCCACTGCACTCCAGCTTGGGTGACAGAGTGAGACTCAGTCTCAGAAGAAGAAGAAAAAATACACACTCGAGCACAAATTTTCTCAGCAAAGCAATTTACTTCTGTAGAAGGGTGCGTCTCACGGATGGAGCAATGGCGAGAGCACACCTGAACAAGGGAGGGGAAGGGGTTCTTATCCCTGACGCAGGTAGTCCCTAGTGCTGTGTCGTTCCCCTACTGGCTAGGGTTGGACCTCACAGTCTAAGTTAATTCCGATTGGCTGTTTTAAAGAGAGCAGGGGTATGAGCCGGAGTGGTAGGGTGAGCAGTTTCAGTGGGAAGGACGGTTATGGAACAGGTGGCTAAAGGTGACTCAGATCAGAGCAGGTGACTCAGGACGCAGCAGGTCACCAGGGGAATAGATGTGAACTACTGATTAGAACTGGTGGAAAAGGTTGTTTACTGAAACTAGAGGCAAGGAGACGAGGAAAACGGAAGAAGTTAAACTTTAAAGTGGAGAACAAAGAACTGAACATACTGACATACTGATTCTTTGAAGAGAAATTTAGAACTCACTGTATTTAACAAGGAGTTCAAGGCCAGCCTGGCCAACATGGTGAATCCCCGTCTCTACTAAAAATATAAAGAGTAGCTGGGTGTGGTGGTGGACGCCTGTAGTCCCAGCTACTTGGGAGGCTGAGACAGGAGAATCGCTTGAACCCAGGAGGTGAAGGTTGCAGTGAGCTGAGATCACGCCATTGCACTCCAGCCTGGGCGACAGAGCAAGAATCCATCTCAAAAAGAAAAAAAAAAATAGTTTATTCGGGAATAGGAAATTGCAATAAAAATAGACGTGCCAGAGTAAACTATGTTTCTATTCAGGAAGGTAAAGGAAGACAAAGGTTATTAAAGGAGGAATGGGGAGGATTATGTAATTGTTTTGAAATAATTATCCTTGGCTACAAAGATCGGTAACAAGGATGACACCAGTCTGAGGTTAGACAAACAGTTGCTGGGCAGATGTCCTTGCAGAAGTATTTTTGGTGTAAGGTGGGTTTTGCAGTCATATGTGATAGTTTTCTTATGAGGCATACAAGCCTGAGAAGTGTCTCTTCATAGCCCTCCCTGGCTCTATCTGTCGGATTATTGCTTTCGTTTTTATTTTTTAACACTAGTGGGCCGGGCGTGTTGGCTCACTTTTCTAATTTCCCGCTTTGCGAGGCAAAGGCAGGAGGATTAATTGAACTCAGGAGTTGGAAACCAGCCTGGGCAACATAGCTGGGACCTCGTCTCTACAAAAATTTAAAAAAAAAAAAAAATTAGCTGGGGGTTGTAGAGTGCACTTGTACTCCCAGCTACTCTGGAGGCTGAGGCAGGAGGATCGCCTGAGCCCAGGAGGTGGTGGCTGCAATGGTGAGCTGTGATTGCACCACTGCACTCTAGCCTGAGTGACTCCTGCCTCTATTTAAATCTCAGGTGGTGAAATTGAAGCCCACACAGCAGGGTTGCAACTGAAACTTCACCTCCTCTGCAAAACTTTCCTGCATTCCCAGGCAACTTTTCTTCTGAGGCCTTGTTTGATTCATCCCCTTACCCCAGTGGAACTCAGATATTCAAAATGGTATTAATTATAACCACTGGCTGTCATTGGTCCATGCGTGGCCTTAAAGTATGAACATTTTTTAATCCATTACCTAGTCTATAAGAACTATAGATTGACAACAACTTAGATTTAATACTACTCTTTTTCTAGTCCCTCTCTGTACTACCTCTCATCTGAGGAAACACTATCACAAATTTTGTATTTGTTGTTCTCTTGCTTTCTAACAAGATGATTCTATTTGATGTGAACCATTTTGTCCCTGAAAGTGGTGGCAGGGGAGTTCACACGAGGGAGTGCCCAAAACCGTCCTAGTTGGGGCTGGTTGGGATTCCAAAGAAAGCACTTGTGCCAAGGTGTTCAGTCCAAAGCATTTATTAAGGGAACTTACATAGTGTTGCGGAAATCCTCCCCATGGATAGTGAGAGAAAAGGGATGTTCTACCTAGATACATCTGCAGTGAGGGGGTCAGAGTATGGAGTTTCAATGAGGGTTTAAAGAATTTGGCTCGGGGCCAGAGCTAGTTTCTTTCAGTGTTTTCGGCGACAACTTAGATACCTTTATCAGTGCCTGGGAATGTTCAAGACCCAAGTTTGGGTTCAAGCATGCTGGGAAAAATCTGCAGCTGGCTAGGTTACAGAGAGGTCAAGGCACTCCAATTTGCAGTCACAGAATAGTCAAGGCTCTGTGATTTCCAGTCAGAGATCCTGCAATCTATTTTCCTGACTGGCTCTTACAATCTCACATGCTCGTCTCTTCCTATATGTTCCCTGAGCTGGTCAGAAAGGGTGGGATCATCGGCGATTTCTTTCCCCTGGCTTTATGAAACACTGCAAACAAAACCTACACTAACAGTAAATACAAGTGCACCTGACAAGATCTAAAATCACATTTTCCAAAAGGCTTCCTAGCAGAGCTTTCCACCAAGGACCCCATCCTGGAAAACATGACTTTGTGTAGACCACCAGGCATACCATATGTGTTCAGTAAGCTGTAATTGCTTTCGTGAGTGAAGGACGGATTGATTAACTTCAGCTTCTTTGGAATATACACACAATGTTCACTTTTGTAAAGGGCGCAGGTTCCCCCTTGCACAGGTGTCAGCATCTCTAGGGCCATTTGGTTTTGTAGACCACTTTTTTCATTGCAGCTGTTTCAGTGTTCAAAGCCTCCATACCATGTTTGGTGTCATTCAAAGCTGTGGAGACAAACCTCTGAAGGGCTTCCAGCTTCTACACGATATCAGAAGAACCTCCTGGAGGCACAAATATAGTCAATAAGTAATCCCACCAAGAAAAAACAGATCTACTCCACCGACCTCTCCAGATGGACTCATTGAGGGATACAGGAATGGTGCCAGAGATTCTGAAGTCATCCAAGCCACCCCAGGGGAAGCCAGGGCCAGAGGTTAGTAGCAGAGAGCCACTGGGTGCCATCTGGGGCAATTCAGTATATTCCTGGCCTACAAGACTGTGTGACAAATCAATCTGTGACCTTAAGGATAATGGTGTGTTGGCATTGGGCAATTGGGAGGAAACCTAGGTACTAGGAGAATACCTTAGGTATTACCTGAATGTCTTTAGAGTAATTATGTTGTTCTCAACAGATCTATGCAATTCAAGAGAGCATCCTTGCTGTAAGGATGAGCTAAAGAAAGCCATCCCACATTTGCCAGTATGATCTCCATTGCCAGAACCTGGTGCTCTTCAGGGCAGTTTTCACTTTGATGGTTGCCTCCTATGGGACATGTTTAGGGAAAAAGTTGAATTTTGTCTGTAGTTGTTCAATGTCATATCTCAATCACTCACATTTGCATGTGTGGTGTTAGAGAAATCTAGGGTACGTATTTATATGTATTGTCCAGTTATCCAAGTTTGTACGGAGATCCAGTCTTTACCCAGTAGTGGCTCAGTCCACCATGGAGTTCCTACATGACTATTCAAGGGCATAAGACCAAACACTCAGCAGTTAGGTTGGCCATGCAGATGGGCTGTGTGATGGCCCCAGTCCAGGAAAACATTTTGGAAGGATTTCCAGGTGCCAGTGGGAATGATATAACAGCAAAGGAGAAGGCAACTCAAGCTAACAGTGAAATGACAAAAATTTATTAGAAACACATAGGGTGTCTGTCTCCCACCCTCTGGCATAATAAAACTGGTGTTAACTCTGCCTTGCTACAATAATTTTGGTTTCCTTGGGAATCTTCCAGGAGAGCTGTACCAGACCCTCTGCCCAGTGTGGGAGGAGTAGACTCTACAGTGATAGGGCTAGATGACACCATACTGGTGTCACTTTGGTTCCCATTGGTATGGGGGCACTGCCTGCCCACTGCCATTGTGCCTCCCCAGACCCTTCATTGAAAAGGAAAGTGAGGGTCAGGTCCAGGGAGATAGTGGCCTCCTGCCTCAGGGGAATAAGGATACCAATCCAGCTTGGTGGCACTTTCCACCCCAGGTCCCATCTCAATGTTCCCTGCCCAGGCTTTATGGGACCAGGGGACTGCAAAATCAGGGCATTTGTGTGGGACTGAGTTAGGGCTTAAGACCGTGTCTAATTTTTTCCACACCTGCGTGCTTTGCACCAGACTATGCCTACCAGCCATTCATAAACTCACTCTCCTCCCATAACAGAGGGCTCATGAAAGAACATATAGCTTCCATTAAAGCCACAGCCCAATTTGTCAATGAGGGGAATCCTGTCAAGAGCTCAATTTGTTCCTTTAAGGTGTTTTTTTTTTCTCTCTCTGTAAGTCCTGTTCCCTATGGGTTGAAGAGCAGATGAAATTGCCATATAATGCCCTCCTTTTCTGCCCAGTCTAAAATCAGGGAACCTGTGAAATGGGTTCCTTAATCACTGATAATTATTCTGAAGTACCATACATTAATTGCAAGTGTGCAGACCTTGTATATTCGAGGTCTCGTTTGCTTTTTGACAAGGAAAAGCTTGCAAAAGGCCACTCACATTGCCTATGGATGTGAGTGCATATCAGTATCCCTTCTCTTAGGGAGTGGGCCAGTATAATCTATTTGCCATGTGTCAATGGCTTTCTCTCCTCTTTTTATGTTTTTAGTGGTCATTGGCACTTGCTGGCGATGGGCCTGGCAATAAATAGGACAATTTTTTATTGTCTTTTCTACTGTTGTTTGGACACTGGTAAGCCAACTTGTTGGGCTAGTTTCCACATAGTATGCAGCCCCCTATGACCTCTCTTCTGATGTATCAGTGTGCTGTATCTGTTTCTTCAGAGGTGATCGCTGACTAGGCTCCGGCCAGAATATTCTCTTACATATTTCCATTAGGGGATGATTGTTTGAGCTGCTACATGGAACACTATGACTTCAGCTCTTGCTTGTTGCAATTGGTCCCAAATGTCTGCCCATAGTTGTGCTCCCCACAATGCCTTTCATTTATGGACCATTGATCCTTTTTCCACTGCTGAATTCCTTTTGCTAATATTTGTATTTTTTTGGCCTCGTAATTATGAATGGGATTTGTCTAGTTCAATGTTGCCTAATCGCTGCCAGATTTTGATATTAATATTGCTCATTTTGAATACATTTTATAAGTTTTAAAAAATGTTCTGGTAATTATTTAAGGTTTGGTAGAAGTACCTTATGGACTCTTCCAGGTTTGGTTCTTTTTGGATGTTAGTCCTTTGAAAAGTTTATGCATTCTATGGAAATCAGTCTGTCCAGATTTTATATCTGTCGGTTTTGATAAATTTGTTTTCCTAGAAAATTACTCATTTTGTTTAGATTTCCAAACTTTTTTGCATAGTTTAAACTAAAGTAGTAAAGCACCTTAGTTTTATGTTTCTTCACATTTTCTGTTTCTGTAGATATTTCCTCTGTTTCTGGTTGTGTATATTTGTGCTCTGCTCTTTTTTTGTTAGTTTAGGTAGTAGTTTCTCTATTTTCTTTTCTTTGCTTTTTTTTTTTTTTTTTTGAGATGGAGTCTCGCTCTGTCTCCCAGGCTGGAGTGCAGTGGTGCCATCTCGGCTCACTGCAAGCTCCACCTCCCGGGTTCACGCCATTCTCCTGCCTCAGTCTCCCAAGTAGCTGGGACTACAGGCGCCCGCCACCACGCCTGGCTAATTATTTTTGTATTTTTTTTTAGTAGAGACAGGGTTTCACTGTGTTAGCCAGGATGGTCTCAATCTCCCAACCTCGTGATCCACCCGCCTCGGCCTCCCAAAGTGCTGGGATTACAGGCGTGAGCCACTGCACCCAGCCTCTCTATTTTCTTAATTGTTTTAAAAATATCAATCTCTTGGATTTATTTATTTACTTAGTTTTCTGTTTTCTGATTCATTAATTTCTTATTTTCTCTTAATTTCTTCTGCATCCCTTTGGTTTATTTTGTTGTCTTTTTCTAACCTTTCAGTTGGATCCTTAATTAATTAGAAAATCTATATTTTATGTGCTTATGGCTATGAATTCCCCTTTGCACACTGCTGTAGCTCTTCTCATACTTCTCTTATGTAGTGTTTTGATTGTTGTCATTTTTCCAGATATCCTTAAGTGTTTATATTTTCTTCTTGAAGCAGTACTTAGGAGAGAATTAAAAACATTTCAAATGGAGGACTTTCTCTTTCTGATTATGTCATTAATTTTTAGTTTTATTGAATTATATTCAGAGAATGTCTTAACTGTTTCATTATAGATGCTGTTACAGTTGACACACAGGAAGTTTATAGGTAGTGATCTCAGGATGAACACCTGTGAGACAGTAAAGGCAGCAGCATTGGGCAGAAGGGAGAAGGTGGGCTGTGATGCAATTACAACAAAAGCTTTGGCTGCTCCCATAGAACTAACATGGTCTTTCAGAGTTGTCCTGAGGAGGTTAGGACTTTATACTGCCTCAAGAGACCAGTATCTGGTTGCAGCTTATCCTACGGTGGGGTCATGACCTTGGGCCAAGTTGTTCTTTCCAGCTGAGGGCAGTTTCTGGAGAGGGGCTGAGAGTGAGGACTGTCTGAAAAGGCTACTAGCCACAACACTCCCAGCAACTGGAGAAATGCATTCTTCAGCCTTGAAAGGGGATCTGGGAGGCACAGCATGGTGTTCAGTACAGATGAAAATTGGAGATATTCTCTTTCTTGGTCTTCCTTGTACTTAGGGCAAGGGCATGTGTTCTGTTTGACTAATCAAATACAGCCTTCCTGCAATTTGAATCAAGGATAGGTGGTACAAAGAACTAGAAGCAGTGGAAAATCTCTCTAGTAGTGGTGGCAGTGGCAAAAATGTCCAGTTTATGGATCAGCAGTGGCATCAAGCTAGCATAGGCATCCAACATCCAGGGCAGGCAGTGTCAGTGGCACAAGCTGTGAGGCCCAATGTTCAGTGACAATAACTTTGGTGGTCAGCCCCTGAGATGGTTCTATATGTTGTTTTGGCTGTGGGCCTCTCAGTCTAGTTCTCCAACCCTTCCAGCAATTTTTCAACTACCCAACTCTTCATCTTTTCAATCTCTGCTTCTCCCTGTAAATTATTATATCATATAAAATGGTTGAATATATTTTTACCAAGTTTGAAGAGATATTTTGGATTGTGTGACTTAAAATTGGGATATATAGCATATGAAAAAATGCACTTTTTCAGGGCTCTGGGTGACATTGTAGACACAGAAAACAGCCAGTTAAATCAGATATGAGCTCCAAATCAAAAGCCACAAAGGCATAAGCTTTCATTACAGATATAGTCTACATATAGATAACTTTATGCATAGTCCAGAGTAAATGACAAATGCAGAATTTTAAGCATTAAAATGACATTAATAGCATGCCAGACAATTCTTGGAAGACTAGCATGAAGATTTGTATAGATACAGATGTAGACGTAAATTTCACTTTTTACACATGGGAATACAGACAAATTATAGGAAAGATATACAATATAATCATAAAACATGCATAGGTGCAAAACATCAGAGTGAGAAATAACTGTATCCCTCACTCTCATCAGTCTCTAATATAGACTCTACTACATTCAGGTTAATTTTTTCGATTGTTTATTCATACTAATATACCATGCTACCTCTTATCCACAAACCTTCCTTGTGTGTTTCGAATATTGTCATCATTCCTATGTAAAACGTACCCATTTTGAGGACCCAGATTAACTGTTATCTTTTTCCCGAGGCTGTATTTGACCTCGTAAGCCCTCACCAATATCCTCTCTCTTTGACCTCACATTGCAGCTATGATTCGAATCTTTCATTACATAGTAATTTTATTCTACCGTGTTTTTTATGCACAACAACATGGCTACGTACTCAAGTCCACTCTGGGAGGAGAGCAGTTCTGGGAAAATGCTCCATTTTGTGCTCCCTGTGGTATATTCACATATTTATCTGAGCTGTATGTGATGTCTTAGTGATACATTCAAATGTTTATTTTATATTTTTATTGTGATTTTTAGGGACTTTATATATAAATAGTTGCCCATATCAATAATATCCTAGGGTGCTCAAATTAATAATAAGATTATGTTACTCCTAGAGTTTGTAGTAAACTTAGGTTAGTAATAAGTCTAATTAGATATTTAATAACAGCTTTGCAATTATGAGAATGAAAGTGATATTAAAATATGACTCCTGTTGAACTCCTTTCAGCCTGTATAAATCATTGGGAGAAGATTTTTCTTTGGCTTAGGGTCTTTTTTAAAGTCCCCTTCAGTTCATTGTTTCTTAAACTGTAAGTGAATGGATTCAACACAGGCACTACAACCATAAAAATGACTGATGCGGCTGAGTCTTTTTCAGTAGAGTGATTAGATAAGGGGCTCATATAGACCCCTGTGATTGCTCCACAGAAAAGAATGACCAACGCAAGGTGAGATCCACAGGTAGAGAAAGCCTTGAGTTTTCCTTGGGCAGAAGGGACTTTCATCACAATGAGGATATAGGATACCAGGATACACACTGAAAGTACCACAAAGATCAGCCCCACCATAGCCAGAACACTCAACTGATTAAGACTGATGTCAGAACAGGACAGAGGCAGGAGAGAGTTGATATCACAGAAGAAATGGTGGATAACATTATCAGAGCAGAAGTGCAGATGGACCATCATAAGAGTGTGCAAGAGAGGGTTCAAAATGGCAACGACCCAAGGTACAGCTACCAGAGAGGCACAGAGGCGTGGGGCCATAATGGTGGAGTAATGTAAAGGGTGACAGATGGCCACATAACGGTCATATGCCATCACTGTGAGAAGAAAATTGTCCATATTGGCAAACATCATACGGAAATACATCTGAGCCAGGCAGCCAGGATAGGAGATGGTTTGGGTTTGGGTTTGGATGTTCAGTAGCATCTTGGGGACTGTGGCTGAGGGAAGGCAGAGGTCTACCAAGGACAGATTGGCAAGGAAGAAATACATGGGTGTGTGGAAGCAATGATCTGAGCCAATGGCCAGCAAGATGAGTAAGTTTCCAAACAGCCCTGTTAAATAGAGCACAGGAAAAGTGCAAAGAGTAGAACCTGCTGTTGTTGCCAACTTGAGAAGCCCAGGAGGAGAAATTCAGAGATATTGGTTTGATTTTTCTTTTCCATTGCTTGAATATATCTGCATGAAGACCCAGAAGATGAAATATTTTTGCCAGTAAAAAAAAAAGTTCCTTGTTATTTTTTATATATTCACCTAGTCTAGTACCACTTACTAAATGTTCTTTCTTTATGCCATCCTACCTTCTCTCTGATGCTCTCTCTCAAACCTCACTGAACCTTAGGTATGTCCTACCTCATCAGTTGTCTTTACATCTATCCTCTCTTACTGGAACCTCGCCTTATCCAAGATGTCCATGCAATCTGTATATATCTCCCCTCGGTAAGCAGAGATTCTTTTCCTACTTGTGATGTTGTTACCAACTCTTGCATGTTCTGCTTTGTATATGACTGTCTGACTGCTGTGTGTTGAAATGCATCAATGAGTCTGACATACTAAATGACTTTATGTCATAAAATGAGATTTAAATGAAGAATTTTTCCAAATATTTTTCCAATACTATATGAACCCCACCTGCTTGAAAACCAGTTAGACACCTACCATTTAGGATTAATAAAATGAAAATAAATGATATTATTTATTCAAGATTCAAAAGAAAAATGTTAATTTGCTTGACAAGTATAAAAAGTTAAGCCTCCAAAAGTAGTTTACATTAACTGTGAGCAACATAGGAAAATATTTATAAATAAGTTAACAAGCTATGTAACACCCTAAGTTACATAATACATGTAGATAAAACTAAAGAAGAACACAGAGAAAAAGTATGTCAAACAGGGAGGCAGATTTAAAAGATTCTCTTTGGCGGATCACGAGGTCAGGAGATCGAGACCATCCTGGCTAACACGGTGAAACCCCGTCTGTACTAAAAATACAAAAAATTAGCTGGGCGAGGTGGCGGGCGCCTGTAGTCCCAGCTACGCGGGAGGCTGAGGCAAGAGAATGGCGTGAACCCCGGGGGTCGGAGCCTGCAGTGAGCCGAGATTGCGCCACTGCACTCCAGCATGGGTGAAAGAGCGAGACTCCGCCTCAAAAAAAAAAAAAAAATTCTCTTTTAATATTTTCGTAATATTTTAACTATAACTACAAAGAAGGGGTTCATGTATATAAAGTATTATTACTTTGAGTCTTGCATTTCTGGGAGTTGCAGAAAACACAAAGTAATAGAATACAGAGTTCTTGACCTGAGAATCTTGGAATCAGGTTGTAGAGGAAAAATATTGTCACGGAAAATAATTAAGAAGACATTCGTGTACACAAAGGGGATAGTTTCAGAAGAACGGAGGACTCTGTAAAAGGGAGAAAAGATGCCGGAGAATGTTAGAAAAGATGCTGGAGAATGTGAACTCTGAAGTTAGCCTACATTGAAACCAGACCTCATCACTTGTGGGCTGAGTGATCAAGTTAGACTCTGACCACCATCTCTTACCT
Organism: Hylobates moloch; assembly: GCF_009828535.3. Classification (NCBI taxonomy): domain Eukaryota; kingdom Metazoa; phylum Chordata; class Mammalia; order Primates; family Hylobatidae; genus Hylobates; species Hylobates moloch. The sequence continues at coordinate 27,015,420 of NW_026652295.1, read as the reverse complement.
AGATACTTGCAATGAATTTCTTTCTTTTTTTCTTTTTCTTTTTTTGAGACAGAGTCTTGTTCTGTCACCCAAGCTGGAGTGCAGTGGTGCAATCTCTGCTTACTGCAACCTTGGCCTCCTGGGTTCAAGCGATTCTCCTGCCTCAGCCTCCCAAGTAGATGGGATTACAGGCATGTGCTACCACGCCCAGCTAATTTTTGTATTTTTAGCAGAGATGGGGTTTTGCCACGTTGGCCAGGCTGGTCTGGAACTCCTGGCCTCATGTGTTTCTCCTGCCTCAGCCTCCCTAAGTGGTGGGATTACAGGCATGAGCCACCTGCCCCACAGATTGCAGTGAATTTCTAATTGGTTTTCCTTCCCACAGATTTTTCCCTTACAATCCAGAATTATCTTTCTACAACAAAAATTTCTCCACTTTATTTCTTAAAACATTCTAATAGTTTTTAATTGCCTTCCAACCAAATTCCAAATCCCTTATCATGGCATACAAGGTTTTTCATGATTCCCCCTGCTACAGGCGCATGCCACCATGCCCAGCTAATTTTTGTATTTTTAATAGAGACACGATTTCTCCATATTGGCCAGACTGGTCTCGAACTCCTGACCTCAGGTGATCCACCTGCCTTGGCCTCCCAAAGTGTTGGAATTACAGGCGTGAACCACCATGCTTGGCCCCAAGATCTCTTTCTTACCTCTCTAGTCATCTCTTGCTATGATTAATTTGTAACCCTTAGAATTTTCTGACACACTGAAATTTTGTGTCTACATGTTTTTTCTCATTTTGGAATTCTCTGACCACCCTATCTAAAGCTTCCTTCAAGACATTCTTTATAACATTGCTCCGTTTTTGTCTTCATATCACTAATCCTTATCTGAAATTTTCTTGTCCTCCCCCACAAATATATTTTTTAAGTTTTAATTTGTAATCAGTAAAATGTAAAGTTCATAAGAACAGAAAATTTGTCTTTTAAAAAAATTACTGCATGTGTAGAATAATGTCTGGCATACAGTGGGTACTCGGTATGTATTTGTGGAATAAATGAATGAATGAATGAATATACTTATTAAAGACTCAGAAAATGTCTTCTGAAATATGTACTCTCAATGTACATTTTATAATAATTTTTATCCTAGGCCATATAGTATATAGTTGTTTTGGCTTTTTTTCATGATTCTTTCTTTCTTGTAGTGTTTTGGAAAGCACATGTATTGAATCTTATTCATAGTTATGTAGGAAAACCCAGTTTTATGAACAATGATGTATAGTTGCCTATGAAGTCCGACTGATTTTTTGGATAGAATGAGCTGCATGCCAAAGGATGCAAGACAACACCACATACAATTCTATGACTGTTTCTCTATCCAGCCCCACTGTTATGTGTCTAAGCCAAAGGGTTGGAGAGTCTGGTGGTGAGAACTCTAGGACTCCATTGGATGACTTTTCCATTGAATAATAAAGCGTGAAAATAAAAGAATGAAAGAGAGGCATTCTATACACTTCTAAGCAAAATGGAGGAAGGCTTTGGCATTTTAGACTCTGGTGAATATGGAGCTCATGTGGGAATTTCCTGGGAACTCCCAGAAATAATTAAAGCAGTTTTTCATAGGCTGCAGTACGTATCATGGTAGATAAAATAACAGCCTCCTGTTTATACCTGGTCTTCAGGCTGACTAGTTTCAGGAAACATGAGTTATAGTTGTGTCATACCACTTGGCACAACTCCAGCCACATAGTATTAGTTTAATCAATGTTCTTTAACAACTATGGAGATGGCAGGAGACAGGATTTTCACTATGGAATATCAAGGGGACATAGACGAAGAGGAGGACAAACTATGAGTTTTGCAGGAAGCAAAGGATTAAAATATTGAAAGTTATTTCTGGAAGGTTTTTTTTCTCACTGTGTCCTCCTTTACCTTTATATCTCATGTGGGGTACCACAGAAATCTCTGCTTTTATTATTTTCCATAATTTCTATTTAGAGTCCCCAGAAAGTTTTCAAATGAACTTTCTGCCCTCTCCCTGGTGAACGGAGATTTTCTGATCTAGACTACTCATTACTACTGCTCTGCCAGTGCCTATTTTAATGAAAGAGATGCTAAGGTCAGGGCATTGATCCTGTCAGAGCTGCTTTTGACAGTCAGCCCTTTGTTCTCTGGAGCCCAAAGTGCCAATACCTTTTTCCATTTTGCATATAGGTTGTGGAATTCCTCTCTACCTTGACAGTAACCACTTTTAGTGTGCGGATCCCTCACTTCTGCTTAAAAGACAGATTTCCAACAGAAAACAGCTCCTGTAGTCTTCTCCCTACTTTCATAAAAGTCTCTGCCCTTTCACTCAGGGGACTTTGAGGGAGATGGGGAATAGCCAAGTAAAATGGGGTTATCTCTTGAACAGTGGAGGCATGAAATTTAAAGATTTGAGCTGTGGTCGCTTTATGCTCTGTAGACTGAATAATAGAGGAAACCTGCCTGCAGGGAGGGAAGAATAAGTAGATTTTTAGAAAAAGGGAAAAGAGTCACAGAATGCTTCTTCAACTATGACTCCTTGCTTAATATCTTTGACCATCTAAAGAGATTTTCACTTATTTATTTTTCCTCCCACCTTTGCACCTTTGACTTTCTTCTCTACCAAATTGGATTCTTTCTAATCTCAGTTCTGAAGACACAAGTACCTTCCTTTTTGTTCATAACCTTGGGCCAAGTTCATACTCATTGGCATTTCAGGCTTCATTTACTCAGCTTTTTCAACTACAGGTTTTTTTTTTCCTCACCCATGCCTATTATCATCTCTTATCCTAACTCTTTGTATGATTAGTTGCAGAACTTATCAAATATTGAGAATGTATAAAGGGCTACTCTGGAAAACAAATATCCTGGAAGAATTAAAAAGCTTTTCAGTAATTTATAGGGCACATTAAAAAGGAGTATAGACACGTATATAGAAATACTTTTGGTGCAGAATCATGAATATTTATTGATCTCATTAGTGCAGGAAGGTAGTGGCAGTAGTGATGAGAATAAAGACATTACCCCTCTTTCTCAGTTTTCCATAAAGCAATATTTTCCCTGTTGGAAACATGATACAACAATTTAAAGTACATGAAATTAGCTGAATAAATTCTATGACTGTATATTTTTTACAAAGATATAAAAAATGTAAAGACAAGAGTTAGCACTATCAAGTACTCTATGCCACACTAAATAAATATTTTCAGTTTGTTAATCCTCACAACTCTAATATATATATATCACATACCTTCATTAGTTTGCTGAAACAGAGATTTAGCAAAGCCAGAATCTGAATTAAGCCTTCTTGATTTGAAATCTAGCCCACTCTTCACTAAGCTACCACAGCATCTAGGATTTCACACCTTCACAGAGTTGGCTGCTATTAATCAGTTCATTCATTCATCCCATGAGTAGTTATTAGGTACCTACTATATTTAAGGCAATGCCTATTGACCTTGAGTGAAGCCTAAACTTGTTTCAGACATGCTTTCTCTTTGTTTCTCCAAGCCTGCTCACTTCCCATTATACTTACCAGATGCTCATATCAGGGCTTTCAGGCAGGGATGTTAGTTTCCAAGTCTCACTCAGAGGGAATGGAAAATACAAAAAGGGGAGAATGTTGCCCTTCCCCCTGGGATGCACAAGGGTGAGGGATGGAATGATTCTTGGGCAGGGTATATCTAGTGCAGTGAGAGCTAGAGTGATCAAAGGACTCCCTCACATTAAAATTTATAGCTTCTTTGCAGCTCCTGGGAACTCAATCTTGATAAGCTCCCTCAACTCCTGTAAAAATTACTTCATTCCCTTGTGGTTTCCCCAGTTGTGACTGTAAGGATAACGTATCTGGCAAACAATTCCTCGGGGAGATTCAAGGAATTAAATGGTCTGAAGGTTCTACAAAGGATTATCTAAAAGTTGACTGTTTTTCTAGGCTACTCCTTTCCTGGTCCTTTGGCTAGAGAAAGTCTTTCTTGGTCAAGGGAATCCTTGGTGCTTTCTTTCTTGGTGCTTTGTTTGGTCTGTAGCCATTGACATTTCCTGGATCCTGGCTTCTTCAGCACTCAGTCCAGTCATGTAAAAGACAAAAAGAAAAGGAAATCACCACAGTGTTGTTCCTTGAGTCCTGATATCTCTAGCCAGTCTGCCTTCTTCTCTCCATCTTTTAGAGTATTCTTATGTTTGTTTTATATACAGTTTCCTAGATTTTTAGCTGTACTTTTTCAAAGCACATATTTTACGCTTTTGGAGATGATCCCTAACAGGAATTAAAAGGCTCTCCTATTGAATAATCTAATATTTGCATCCAAGTGTTAGCAAGGCCGTCTCCCACCAGGTCCCTCCCTCATGGGAATTACAATTCAAGATGAGGGTTGGGTGGGGACACAGAGCCAAACCATATCATATACAAACATTTATTTTGTCCCTGATGAAAACCTCCATTTCTTCAATAGTATTCAAATTACCTTTCTTCTTTAGCTGTGACAGCCAGCTATCAATTTTTCATATTTTATTGTGTAATAAATTAACTACTTAAAGAAATATGTATCGAATACCTGTTTGTATTGAAATACATATGATATGCCAGGCACTGTAGTAAGCTATGGAAAGATAAAGGCAAAGATGTCTTACCTCTCTTTCCTTCTCCCAGTAAAATCCAGAGCTTCCTGAGTTTAATCTGTTGCCATTAATTATTCAGGTTTTATTGGGGGGGTAGAGAAACCTGGCACCACAAATACTAGATAAATTAGTATCTTCCCCAAAGACCTTCATTCACTATTATCAAAATGCTTTCAATTAAAACAACTTCCTTCCATCTCCTTCCACTTGCTTAACGCAGGTATTCCCTGAGTCTGGCACTGCTCTGTCATTTTTTTAATGGTCTTGGTTTATCAAGTCAACAAGGTTCTGGAGTCAGGTCTAGTTAATACGTCACATTCTTTCTCTGTACATTTGTACTCTGGTAAGGCTGTGTTGTGCTTGCTGTTTATTAGAAACTACCACTTCTTGCCAGAATATTGTTTTGACCCTCTTAGATTCTCATTTAATTATCAAATATTAGGCTGGGTGCAGTAGCTCACACCTGTAATCCCAGCACTTTGGGAGGCCAAGGCGGGCAGATTGCCTGAGCTCAGGAGTTCAAGACCAGCCTGGGCAACATGGTGAAACCCCCGTCTCTACTAAAAATACAAAAAGTTAGCCTGGCGTGGTGGTGCATGGCCGTGTCCCAGCTACTCAGGAGGCTGAGGCAAGATAATCACTTGAACCCAGGAGATGGAGGTTGAAGTGAACCGACATCGTGCCACTTCACTCCAGCCTAGGTGACAGAGTGGGACTCTGTCTCAAAAAAAAAATTATCAAATATTAACTATGTACTTTTTTCCCTTGTTATTCTTTGAAACCCTTGCTGGGCTTATGTCTGTTCAGGACTCCAGTTCATTTTGTTAGTCTGTGTTTTTTACTTTTTTGACAGTTGGATAACTAGAGTCATTTTTTAAAAATTGTAGTTGGATAACAAGTGCTCTTTTTTGAGGAAAGAGTTGATTGTTTTTTTCCCTAACTTCATTTTCCCTGTCAATCTCACCTCTCCTTTGTTTTTTATAGCCACATTTCATTTACAGTAAATTACCTTAATTTTATTTTAAATTCAGTAGGAATTTTTGTGATTTTTCAATATTAACAATGATATTTCTTGCCTTAGGAATGTCCCTCAACAACAGTGCATGAAGGAATATCGCAGAAATCTAGATTCCATATTCCAGGAGCCATTTTATAAATGGCATTAGAATCAACGAGCACAGCAATGCTGGATTCCACTTTTCTTCCAAATAAGAGAGACTTCCAATAGTAAAGATAAAGGAAGAGAACACCTGGGAATATTAATATAATTTGAAGTGGAGCTTTTCTGGGAAAGATATCTTGTGCTGGTGCTTTAGGCAATTTGATGAGTCCTCTTCTAGGGTCTTTGGAAGGTTTCCTGTAGGTGGCCATGGTCTGATATGCACACCAGGAGCAGAGCTTGGAGCTTCTGATGTTGGAGCAATTGCTAACCATCCTGATGAGGGAACTGCAGAGCTGGTTTTGAGAACTACTTCCAGAAAACAGGGAGAAGGTGGTTGGTCCATTGGTAGAATGAGAGAGAATTTGATGAGCTGAGACAGCAGAAGGGAAGGGAGAGCTTGGAATTGTGGAGGGGTCAGAGATTTGAGTTTTTAGGATCCATGAGCACAATAATGCAAGAGGAGATGTTTAATTTAAATCTACAGGAGATTGTAAGCTGGTATTATATTGTTGGAGGTGAAGAATGTCAGATGACAAGGGTTTCCTTTTTGTGTAGAATGAACTGATAGAAAATTGAGAATAAAGATAGCTTCTAATTTTATATCCAGTTATACCTGTTAAAAGAGACTGCTAGACCACATCGTATTAAATAAATACTTTTAAGAACCTGTATCTGCTAAATGCTACAGGAAATATAAATAAATCACTATATGCCTTACCCTAACAAGATTTACAATGTAATTGGCAACTAAAAACAAAAAGCAAATAAGTTAAATAAGTTGTAAATGAGAATACAAGAAACTAAAAAATATGATGCATGATGATTAATTGCCAAATTAATGCAGTAGGCCATCATGTTTGAGCTCAAAGAAACATGAGAACAAATTGATTGGTTTGGTAAGCTTCCAAATAATAGAACTTGAGCTGAGCATTGCAGGATGTGAATCTTTACCTAGATGGAGAAGAGTAGGGAGACATTTTCAAGCAAAAGAAAAAGTCTAAGCACAGAGTATGCTTTACTGGAGGAGAAGGATTCATGTAGGGTGGTTGCTTAAGAGCTATATTGGGAAAGATCAAAGAAGTTATAGCCCAACTTTTTTTTTTTTTTTTTGAGACAGGATCTCACTCTGTCACCTAGGCTGGAGTGCAGTGGCATAATCTCAGCTCACTGCAGCCTCAACCTCCTGGGCTCAAGGGATCCTCCCACCTCAGCCTCCCAAGTAGCTGGGACTACAGGCACGCACCACCATGCCTGGCAGATTTTTGTATTTTTAGTAGAGATGGGTTTTCACCGTAATGCCCAGGCTGGTCTTTAACTGCTGAGCTCAAGCCATCTGCCCACCTTGGCTTCCCAAAGTGCTGGGATTATAGTCATAACCCACTGCACCGGCCAGCCCAACTTTTTATAAACGATCAGACAAGAAAACAGAGACAGACACAGATACACAGGGAGCGCACTATATGACAAGAGAGGCGGAGATTAGAATTATGCATCTACAAGCCAAGGAATACTAAAGATTTCTGGCAGCACCAAAAGCTAAAAGAAAGGTGTAGAACAGATACTCCCCTAGAGCCTTCAGAAAGCATAGCCCTGCTGACACCTTGAAGGAGGGAGTGGCTGATAGCATGCCATGACTGACGGTGATCTAGGAAAATGAAGAAAAGGTGTGACTTTAGCCAGACATGCTCATAGTTCTTTGCATTTACATAATGCTTTACAATTTATAGTGCATTTCCACATTCTTTATCTTACTTACCACAACACTGAAGGACAATATTATTCTTATTTTACAATTGTGCATACTCTGAAATAGGGAGGTTAAATTATTGATTGCAGTGGCATAGCTTCTAAACAGTGGGGCCAAGATATGAACCTAGATATGCAGACTCCAGTGTTAAGCTCTTTCCTTAGAACTATGGCATATCTTTTACAATTCCTTTGAATAAGCCCCCACTCTCGCTTACTAGAGACTCATGATCAGCAAAATGTGGCAATCAACTTTTCTTTATGTTTTAGTCAGCTTGCTGTCCATTTAAAGAGTTTCTCATTGTGGTTGTCAGTTTCATGTTTACAATTTTTAATTTTAGATGTGATTAATTTTCATAATTATATAAGAATTATAGCATTGGTCTCAAAATGACCAACATTAAAAATTTTAATATGTTAAAATAGAAATTAGCTAACTGAGCTGGGTGTGGTGGCTCATGCCTGTAATCCCAGCCCTTTGGGAGGCTGAGGCAGATGGATTACCTGAGGTCAGGAGTTTGAGACCAGCCTGGCCAACATGGTGAAGCCCCGTCTCTACAAAAAGACAAAAATTAGCCATGTGTGGTGGCATTCACCTGTAATCCCAGCTACTCAGGAGGCTGAGGAGGGAGAATTGCTTGAGCCTGGGAGGTGGCTGTTGCAGTGAGCTGAGATAGCACCACTGCCATTCCAGCCTGGGTGACAGAGTGAGACTCTGTCTCAAAAAAAAAAAAAAATAATTAACTGTTTTAAGGTTTCTTGCAACCTAAACACAGCCATTCATTGGTCAAATAACATATAGTAAACCAAATTTTGGGAGCTTTTTTTTGTTTGTTTGTTTGAGACGTTTCTCTGTCGCCCAGTCTGGAGTGCAGTGGCGTGGTCTCGGCTCACTGCAAGCTCCACCTGCCAGGTTCACGCCATTCTCCTGACTCAGCCTCCCGAGTAGCTGGGACTACAGGCGCTCACCCCCACGCCTGGCTAATTTTTTTTGTATTTTTAGTAGAGACGGGGTTTCACCTGTGTTAGCCAGGATGGTCTTGATCTCCTGACCTCGTGATCCGCCCGCCTCGGCCTCCCAAAGTGTAGGGATTACAGGCGTGAGTCACCGCGCCTGGCCCGGGGGGCTTTCTTACGTACTTGTTTTGTGCATATGGGTATTTGAACCTGTGTGTTAGGTGGGGATGATAGAAATGTAGCATGTGGTCTATGGGATCTTTCCACATGTTTTAGGCTTTTAGAGTTCACAGTCATTACTCCATGAGACTATATGTAATCATTTTTAGGTTTCAGCAAATTTCCAGAGACAAAATAGTTTTGGAAAGAGTTTTCAAGACCCTCACAAGGGCAAGGAGTGTCCAGCTCCAGTCTGTGAAAACTCTGCTTCCTTCCTTCTCCCCTCCCCTTCGGTCCCCTCCCCTCCCCTCCCCTCCCCTTCCTTCTTTCTTTTTGACAAAGTTTGACTCAATCCCCAGGCTGGAGCGCAATGGTGTGAACTCGGGCTCACTGCAACCTTCACCTTCCAGGCTCAAGTGATCCTCCCACCTCAGCCTCCTGTGCAGCTGGGACTATAGGTATGTACCACCAGGCTCAGATAATTTTTGTATTTTTTGTAGAGACAGGGTTTTGCCATGTTGCCCAGGCTGGTCTAGAGCTCTTGAGCTGAAGTGATCTGCCCACTTCTGCCTCTCAAAGTGTTGGGATTACAGGTGTGAGCCTGGCCCTTCTTTTTGCTTTTGAATATAATTTTTTCACCCATGTTTGCATTTATTAAAACATTGTTTTACCGATTTTTGAACTTATATCAAGAGACTTGCGCCTTTTGCTGAGCATTTTTGTGTGAAGAACATCTGTTTCAATTTGTGTAGCTAGTTTACTAATACTGTTGTATAGTACTCTGTTGCATGAATATGCCACAATTTACCCATTTTACTATTGATGGGCATTTGGATTGCTTCCAGTTTTTCACTAATACAAACAATGCTGCTATGAGCATTCTTGTACATGTCTCCTGGGGCATATGACCAAGTATCACTTTAGGGAATATTTAACTTTGGAATGTAATTGCTGGTCAGCATTACTAGATAATGCCAAACTGTTATCCAGTATGATTGTGCCAATAAATACTTCCAGCAGCAAGGGTGAATTGTGAAGGAAAGAGTTAACAGCAGGTCCAATCCCCTCCCTCCTCTGGACACCCTAAGCAGTACTGGCCTTTACAAGACCTTCTTCTAAATATTATGATGGGATTTAATTAGTAGGGAGATAACTGAGAAAGTTCTAATCTAAGACTATTTTTAGCAGGAGATAATTTATCTCTCTAGGCTATTATAAAGAAACCTGGAATTTATGAATATCTGGAAAGCAGCTAGCTGTGGAATGAAAGTTAATCACAGAAGCTCTCTATGCTTGTACAACTAATAAAAACTAAGATGCTTCGAACCGAAGTGTCTTTCTTCGAGCTAGCTTATGTTGCTAGTTAGTAATCATCTATTGCTCTAAACAAAATGTGTTTCAGTCTGGAAAAAGGGAGTTTTTAAATTGAAGTTGCATTTGACATTTAAGGCCAAACCTTTCCAAAGTCAGACATTGATATTTATGTCTGCCTTTTGCCTGTTTAGTGGAACAAAGATAAATTGTTTTGAAAATAGATTGGCCGGGCGTGGTGGCTCACGCCTGTAATCCCAGCACTTTGGGAGGCCAAGGCGGGTGGATCACGAGGTCAGGAGCTCAAGACCAGCCTGGACAACATGGTGAAACCCTGTCTCTACTAAAAATACAAAAAAAAAAAAAAAAAAAAAAAGCCGGGCATGGTGATGGGCGTCTGTAATCCCAGCTACTCGGGAGGCTGAGGCAGAGGATTGCTTGAACCCGGGAAGCAGAGGTTGCAGTGAGCCAAGATCATGCCACTGCTCTCCAGCCTGCCTGGGCGGCAGAGTGAGACTCCGTCTCAAAAAAAAAAAAAAAAAAGATTAATAGATCCTCAAACTTGACTTCAACAGACAAAATACCCATCAACCTCATTCTACTTTTTCTTTAAGAATTATTCAAAGTTTGAGTACAAGATAAGTGATTAAAGCTTGGAAAATTTTTCTATCATTTTCTTGCCACTAAATTAAATAGTATGGCAATGTGTGCATGTAGGATTTGAAGTATGGTCTATAATTATCTACCCTTATCAATTCAGATTCATACAGTTACTAGAGCTGTAGGATCATTTTTCGGTTTAAGAAGGAAAAACCAGCAGTCCATGGATCATTCTCTCACCCTCCCAACCCCTCTGCTGCTGGGGAAAAGGGTCTGTCTGGAACCATAAACTACGGCAATATATATATGCCATACTTCTGAAGATATTTAATGTGGTTTTGGGAGAAGATAAAACAGAATTATTTAGTCAAAAAAGGAGAACTATCAAGAACCTGACAATCAAGAACACAATGAACTGTGATGAAGGTAACCCAGGGGAGGCAACAAAGGTACTGGTGCTATGCTATCTTCAGTAAGAAAGGTATTTCTGCAGTCGTCACAATGACTAATTGAGGGAACTGAGTAGCAGGGAATCTTATTAAGACTCCAGAAACCAGGAGGTAACCAAATGGTCATGTCATATTTGTGTTATTTGCTTGAAGATGTCACCCAGGACCCAAATTCCTGGAAATCACCTCCCTGAGTCAAACAAACAAGTGCCTCTGGCCCCAAGGCTCATCTCCAGTGGTGCTGCATGTAGAGTGGATTATTAGTGGCATCACCTTTAGTGTTGGTTACTCTATTCTCTGTTGAACCTGAGGGAAAATTAAGGCAGGGCTTATTGTGTCTCTCTCACAGGACTTATAGATCTGCTCTTTCCATCCCTCTCAAAGAGCTGATAACATACTAATAAAATAGGCCGGGCGCGGTGGCTCACGCTTGTAATCCCAGCACTTTGGGAGGCCGAGGCGGGCGGATCACGAGGTCAGGAGATAGAGACCACGGTGAAACCCCGTCTCTACTAAAAATACAAAAAATTAGCCGGGCGTGGTGGCGGGCACCTGTAGTCCCAGCTACTCGGAGAGGCTGAGGCAGGAGAATGGCGTGAACCCGGGAGGCGGAGCTTGCAGTGAGCCGAGATTGCGCCACTGCACTCCAGCCTGGGCGACAGAGCGAGACTCCGTCTCAAAAAAAAAAAAAAAAAAAAAATGGTATATGCAACTCTGCACCAGAGACAAAAGTAAGCCCATTTAAAGCATTTTTTCCACCTGCTCATTGCAGTACCTTCATTAAAAGTAATTTCTATTTTCAGTGTAAAATTTGGTATTATGTAAATACAATCACTCCCACGGGCCTTCATAACTTTCCAGCACATCTATGAATTGCAAACATACATTTTCCCACTTATATTTACAGAAGCTTTTTTAAAAAATATTTTTGCTGGTTTTAATGTTTAACAATGGGAAATGTGTAACAAATAGGGAATAATGAACTTGAGACTATAAAGAAATTGCATGAGAGAAAACCATTTTAATGAGGGGAGAAATATCCTTCTTATGCCAATCCAAAGAGGATTGGATGCACTGTTGTCACATGCATGTAAACGCTGCACTGTTGTTGTAGACACAGCTGGGGGTGCATAATGACCACATAGCACAAAGGTCTGCAGACTGCAGCATAGCGGGGATTTTAGCAGTAATTTTGTATCTATATGACAGCCAATTCACCTTTCTTCTGGAACAGAATGCTGCACTGTTGTTGTCATCCAGCCTCCTCTAGACTGTGGCAGAATTCATCATAATTTCTCTTGAGTTTATAATGCATATTTTTTAAGAAAAGATTTTTATTACAAAAATATGGGGATGACTTTTGATACCCATGGTAAGAAATTCCTTAATGACTATTTTTTTCTCTTATTATAGAGTTTACATTGAATTAAGAAAGAAAAGTATAAAACTTTTGACAATAGCTTTAAACTGAGACATTATATTGTTATAGATTTATTTGTAATTTTGAAGAACAGAGACAGAAATAGATAGTGGCATCAATTAAAAAAGAGGACATGATTTATGGAAAAAATAATTAATCAGTTAAAATTAATAATCACCCCAAGCTACTATTGATTACTTACTATCTACAAGGCACTTTAATATCAACTTAATACCTGGAATGATGCTAAGAGAGATTAAGAGAATAAATAGCCCTACCATCAAGGAACTTACAATCTAGCAGGAGACATGAGAAATACATAAGTATAATATGGAGTAGAAAACCCGTCATTTCAGTGTATAAAAATGCCATATGTTAAAAGGAGTGCTAGAACATTTTTAAATCAAAGATTCTCAGACAATTTTATAAGTATGTTGCATTGAGCCAACCACCATAACATGGAAAAGATTTGGATGGGGAGTTTGCATGGGGCAATGTGGAAACGGCTGATATTAATAAGTGGTGAGAATTCTCTCAGAGAGTCTATTAGGATATCCCTCATGCTTGAAGGATTGTACAAACTGAGGAAACAAACAGCCTGGGGCTGATTATTGAGTGATCTATGCACCAACACACTATAACAAAGACAATATTATTCAGTGGTTAACAGCAAAGGTTCAGGCATCATATACACCATTTTCAAATCCCACTTATTCTCTGTGTGACCCAGGTTAATTAAGAGGCCTGCGACTATATACTTAGTGTTGTAACATGAATAAGATACAGGATTTAACTTATAGGGAAAAATTTATGCTTCAATGAAAAATTATGCATTGTCCAGATTCTAGAGGACATCCCTTTGAACAATCTGATTCTGATTCTGTGGCAGATATTTTATAATTTTGTAAATTATTAACTGATAGCAATGTAAAATAATTCTTGTCTATGACATACAAATTCAGTTCTGTTGGGTAGAGATTGAATTGACTTCCCTCTCCCACAGTGGAAGAAGCAAGTTTAGCCTCTATTTGCACATGCATTTCCACATTGATTTACTCCTTATAAATTTGTGCTTCTTTGACTTTTTTTTGAACCAGTTATTACATCTGTGTGGGTCCCTCATTGATTGAGTTGAATAAAAATCTTTAATACATTTATTTTATATCTATATGAGAGTCATTTCACCTTTCTTCTGGGACTTAATTCTTTTTACTAAATATTATTAGGCTAAGACTTATTCATATCAAGTGTAGCTATGGTTGATTCATATTGATTTTGGATATACTTCAGTGTATTTATTCATATTTTAAAAATCCAAGAATGTTTGACACATTGGCTAGATATCTTATAAGCACAAAATAAATGTATTTGGAAAAGATATTTTGCCTAAGACTTCACAACTTATCATACTTCTCTGGTTCATTATTGCCTCCCTAAAACCTTCTTCAGTGCTCCTTTCACCTCCTTATTCCTTAAAGTATAGATGAGCAGATTCAACATAGGAGTCACCAGGTTGTAGAAGAGAGTGAGAAACTTGCCTTGGTCTTGGGAAGAGCTGTTTCCTGGCTGCATATACATATAGATGATGCTTCCATAAAACAGGGAGACCATTGTGAGGTGAGAGCTACAGGTATTGAAGGCCTTCCATTGCCTGGCAGCTGACTTGATGCTTAGCACAACGGCAGCAATGTAGCTGTAGGAGACAAGAATAAGAGTGAGGGGCAGTAGGACAATGAGAATGGCAAAAGCAAAAGCCAGCATTTCCACTGCACAAACATCCAAACAAGGCACCTTGATCAGTGCTGGCATTTCACAGAGGAAATGGTTAACTCAGCGGCGGCCACATCTGGAGAGGATCATTGTTAGTGGTGACATGACAATGGCATTGACCAGTCCACTCCCCCAGGCTGCAGCCACCAGTCCTAGACACAGCTGGAGGTGCATAATGACCAGATAGTGCAACGGTTTGCGGACTGCAGCATAGCTGTCATAGGCCATGACAGCCAGAAGGATGCACTTAATTCCCCTAACAGAAAGGGAAGAGGTCTAACATGTAAGTCTTTAATCCATCTTGAATTAATTTTTGTATAAGGTGTAAGGAAGGGATCCAGTTTCAGCTTTCTACATATGGCTAGCCACTTTTCCCAGCACCATTTATTAAATAGGGAATCCTTTCCCTATTGCTTGTTTTTGTCAGGTTTGTCAAAGATCAGATAGTTGTAGATATGCGGCATTATTTCTGAGGGCTCTGTTCTGTTCCATTGATCTATATCTCTGTTTTGGTACCACTACCATGCTGTTTTGGTTACTGTAGCCTTGTAGTATAGTTTGAAGTTAGGCAGTGTGATGCCTCCGGCTTTGTTCTTTTGGCTTAGGATTGACTTGGCGATGCGGGCTCTTTTTTGGTTCCATATGAACTTTAAAGTAGTTTTTTCTAATTCTGTGAAGAAAGTCATTGGTAGCTTGATGAGGATGGCATTGAATCTATAAATTACCTTGGGCAGTATGGCCATTTTCATGATATTGATTCTTCCAACTCATGAGCATGGAATGTTCTTCCATTTGTTTGCATCCTCTTTTATTTCATTGAGCAGTGGTTTGTAGTTCTCCTTGAAGAGGTCCTTCACATCCCTTGTAAGTTGGATTCCTAGGTATTTTATTCTCTTTGAAGCACTTGTGAATGGGAGTTCACTCATGATTTGGCTCTCTGTTTGTCTGTTATTGGTGTATAAGAATGCTTGTGATTTTTGTACATTGATTTTGTATCCTGAGACTTTGCTGAAGTTGCTTATCAGCTTAAGGAGATTTTGGGCTGAGACGATGGGGTTTTCTAGATATACAATCATGTCATCTGCAAACAGGGACAATTTGACTTCCTCTTTTCCTAATTGAATACCCTTTATTTCCTTCTCCTGCCTGATTGCCCTGGCCAGAACTTCCAACACTATGTTGAATAGGAGTGGTGAATGTTAGACCTAAAACCATAAAAACCCTAGAAGAAAACCTAGGCAACACCATTCAGGATACACGCATGGGCAAGGACTTCATGTCTAAAACACCAAAAGCAATGGCAACAAAAGCCAAAATTGACCAATGGGATCTAATTAAACTAAAGAGCTTCTGCACAGCAAAAGAAACTACCATCAGAGTGAACAGGCAACCTACAGAATGGGAGAAAATTTTTGCAACCTACTCATCTGACAAAGGGCTAATATCCAGAATCTACAATGAACTCAAACAAATTTACAAGAAAAAAATAAACAACCTCATCAAAAAGTGGGCAAAGGACATGAACAGACATTTCTCAAAAGAAGACATTTATGCAGCCAAAAAACACATGAAAAAATGGTCATCATCACTGGCCATCAGAGAAATGCAAATCAAAACCACAATGAGATACCATCTCACACCAGTTAGAATGGCCATCATTAAAAGTCAGGAAACAACAGGTGCTGGAGAGGATGTGGAGAAATAGGAACACTTTTACACTGTTGGTGGGACTCTAAACTAGTTCAACCATTGTGGAAATCAGTGTGGCGATTCCTCAGGGATCTAGAACCAGAAATACCATTTGACCCAGCTATCCCATTACCGGGTATATACCCAACAGACTATAAATCATGCTGCTATAAAGACACATGCACACATATGTTTATTGCGGCACTATTCACAATAGCAAAGACTTGGAACCAACCCAAATGTCCAACAAGGATAGACTGGATTAAGAAAATGTGGCACATATACACCATGGAATACTATGCAGCCATAAGAAATGATGAGTTCATGTCCTTTGTATGGACATGGATGAAACTGGAAGTCATCATTCTCAGCAAACTATTGCAAGGACAAAAAATCAAACACCACATGTTCTCACTCATAGGTGGGAATTGAACAACGAGAACACATGGACACGGGAGGGGGAACATCACACTCTGGGGACTGTTGTGGGGTGGGGAAAGTGGGGAGGGACAGCATGAGGAGATACACCTAATGCTAAATGACAAGTTAATGGGTGCAGTACACCAACATGGCACATGTATACATATGTAACAAACCTGCACATTGTGCACATGTACTCTAAAACTTAAAGTATAATAATAATAAAATAAAATAAAAAAAAAAGAAAGGAAAGAGAAAAGCTGGACAACACAGCCAGCACAGCTGAGTTTTGTCAGGGCCCCAGAGGTTTACCAGCATTTGTGGGATGCAACTAGTACTGAAGCAGAGATCTAGAAAGGAAAGATTTGCCAGAAAGAAGTACATTGGGGTATGAAGTTGAGAGTAATATACACACAAGGATTATGGTTGAATTTCCCAGCACAGCCACTGAATACAGAATGAAATTTACTATAAAGAGCACCATCTCCAGCTTGGGACGATCAGAGAAACCCACCAAGATAAAACCATACGCTGAGCTGTCACTGGATTTTTCCATTGCCTTCCTTTCACATCATCTGTATAGCTAGTAGGGACAAAATGAAGAATATTTAATCTGCAATATCTGAATACCATTGAATGTCAGGATTTGGGGGGGACATATAACTATCAAGCCTAACAACTCACTCAATAATTGTAGCATATCTTCTGCCCAGCTAGCTATATAAGCTGTTTATCATTTGTTCAAACACATAAGGCAAAGTGTTTCATTGTTGGGAAATTCTTATTTATAATCCTCTTTTTATTAAGAAGACATTTTCTCCCTGTGATGCATGAGACAAACTATTTTAACTTTACTGAATACACATCAATTTAATACCTCTTCATATTACATCATTAACTGTTTTTTTGTTTGTTTGTTTTTGAGACAGGGTCTTGCTCTGTAGCCCAGGCTGGTGTGCAATGATACAACCTCAGCTCACTGCAGCCTCTGCCTCTCAGGCCCAAACAATCCTCCCACCTCAGCCTCCTGAGTAGCTGGGACTACAGGCACACACCACCATGCCTGGCTAATTTTGTTCATGTTTTTGTAGAGATAAGCCCTCACTATCTTGCCCAGGCTGGTATCAAACTCCTGGCCTCAAGCGATCCTCTTGCCTTGGCCTCCCAAAGTGCTGAACTGAATGGATGTCGGCCAGGCTTGAGCCACTGCACCCGGCCAATATCCATTAACATATTATAGGCATTTACTACATCTTGGCTAAATTTTCTGCAGTCTAAGACATTCACTTTCCTTCAACTCTTCTTATAAACAAGGTTATCAGGTGTATTATCACCCTAATAGCTGTCTTCTACATGCCCTCAATGTTGACAATGACCTGAAAATGTGACACCATGGCTGAGCTCACTACTTGCATTTTTGAAAAACACAAGACACAGGGAAATTACTGCCCACCATGAGCTGGACTGTTATAATCTAATTACTGTGGCATAAGTATGCATCTACTTTACAGTGTTAATGTTATCTTTTCACTTAGGTTATAACTGTATCTACTAAATATCACAGTTCTTTATTCCCATGAAATACTTACTGTCAACTTGGATCTCTATAATTCATGTCTTTGTAAGCAACAGAATTTTGCAACCAAGATTGCCAAAGTCAGGGAGCATATTCTGTCCATTAATAAAATGGCAATTTTGAATATATTTTATCTTCAGTTAGCCTTTTGCAAATGTTAAAAAACAATATGATTAGCTTACAGAGGAGAGGTGCACGGCAATAGGGATGAGTAGAGACAAAGGGAAGGAGAATGTGGTAAATAAAAAGGAATTTAAAAAGCATCATTTAAAAACATAAATTTAAAAAATGAACCTAACGTGGCTAAGAAGAATAAAGTCAGATCGATTCATAAAGACACACACTCATAACGGGATTAAAGGACACTAGGATAAAAGTGAAATAACAGAGAAAAGGAGAAGTGTGAAAATAGCAGAACAGCAGGTACAATATGGGTGTGAAATATACCTCACACTACAATGCAATCTACAGAATTAAGGGCTGCTTCTAATTAGTATATTCAATTAGGAAATGAGAAAAAATAAATACAGAGTAGGACTTAAATTTTTATCACAGATATTTTGATTTTCAAATGAAAAACTTGTCTTTGGTGAAAACATCTTGACATTGACGTTCTTATAGTAAATTTATTTTCCATAGTCAAATACAGTATACCAAAGTAAAAGAAAAATTTCCCTATTTTCTCTGGTCATTTAGGCTTACCTGGTTTCAACTTTCCCAAAGTATACAGGAAGAAGAAATGTTCATGTTATTTCCTCTGGCTTGGATTGTTATCTAGGATTTTGTGGAAGATTATGAGGTTAATAGAAATAGAAAGTAACAGTATGATTATGACACGAATGCGCCAGAAATCATATAGAAGCGATTACAATGATCTCAACTTTTCAAGAAACAAGATGACAAGCCCCAGACTCTCTTCTCTGCATTAGATTCTAGTTTTTTTCTGAAGATAAAAGAGGAACAAAGCCACGTGATTCCTTTTCTTACAATTTGATGTAAGTGGTAGAGTAATGATGTTGCACTACTTCAGAAAAAGGTAAAATGGAGTAATTGCAATGGGGTAATTAAATTATAGAGAAAAGAGGCGATTGTAATAGAAAATAGTGTTCACAGTCTTCCTCTGTCTACCTGCCATTTGGGACAAATACCTGTTGTTCAGCAGGCTTTCTGGAGTTGTCAACCAAAGCTCCAAGACAAGGATGTCCTGCTGACTCCAGAAAATAACCAAGGCAGATTTGAAAGGTCTTATAGACCCAGATGGGGAAAAAAATGGAGGGCTAATTTCTTAGGACAAAGTGGTATCTGAAAGTTGGCATAACGTATTTTCTTGCAAAGATCATGGAGGTTGCATGCTCCTTTGGGTAATTAACTAGTGCTGCAGAAGGAAATAGAAGAGTAAATTCTTATGGGAAATCATGGAGTCATCAGGGAAATCATCAGATGATTGGGAATCAAAATTCTTAGGTCCATTTTTAGGTTTTAGTCTGGGCCATAGCTGTTCATATCCTTAAAATTTGACTTTTTATTTCTATGGTCAAATATTTTTGGTGTTTGGTGGGGCAAAAAAGTAAAGTTGGCAACATAGCACAAATATGAACAGTATTTGAACACTTCTTTGTCCAAAATTGAGATTTTGTCAGTTTTCTTAGGAAAGAATATTAAAGTGTAATTTATTTATATTTGAATATAATTTTCAATTGAAAATTATATTAAATCCAAAGAGTATCTTTTTTTTTGCCATTGTCACTTCATTTGTAACTTTTATATACAGGTTCGATTGGTAAAGTTACTGGAATGTATGACATACAAAATAAACACATGAAATTTGGTTGGCTGATGCTCATTAAATTGTATTCAAACAAAAAACTGAAGTCACACTGATTACCTTTTGGAGAAGGTAAAATTGGCCCCCAAGAACCTCCAAAATGATAATATTGTCTCTAAGAGAAGTTAAGGATTAGAGAGATTTCTTTAGGAAGGCGCATAGCTTAAGAAGAAACATTGAGCACATTCATTGCTGTGAGAGATGAAAGCTTGCGTTTTCATCAAATTGATGTTATTTGAAACTCATGACTGACCCTAAAAAAATTATTTCGGGCCGGGCGTGGTGGCTCACGCCTGTAATCCCAGCACTTTGGGAGGCCAAGGCGGGTGGATCATGAGGTCAGGAGATTGAGACCATCCTGGCTAACACGGTGAAACCCCGTCTCTACTAAAAATACAAAAATTCGCCAGGCGTGGTGGCGGGTGCCTGTAGTCCCAGCTACTCAGCAGGCTGAGGCAGGAGAATTGCTTGAACCCAGGAGGTGGAGGTTACAGTGAGCCAAGATCATGTCATTGCATTCCAGCCTGGGTGACAGAGCGATACTCTGTCTCAAAAAAAAAAAAAAAATTATTTCAGAAGCAGAACATATGTATGTTATCTGGGTTTAAAATTGTATCATTTCATAATTGTTATCAAAATAGAGTGAAGTAAAAAGGAATGTAAGAATCAGGTATTATGGCCAGTGAACAAATCACGATGGCTCAATACATTTCCAGATAAATCCTGCTCTGTTTTTGAAAACAGAGAAAAATATTTACAACACATTTGTGGAACAGACAGCAAATATTTTTAGTGATCAAAGAGCTTTTTCCAATTTGTAAGCTTTTTCAAATCAAAAGGATTATGCTTACCTGGACAAGGCAAATGGGTAAAGGATAGTGAGATACAATTTACTGAAATTGTAATGCATATGGTCCTAAAACATGTAATATTTTTTCAACCTAATGCATAATTAAATAAGCACAAATTAACAATCAGTAATTATTTTTCTTGTGTCATATTGCACATAGTTTTCAGTTGGGTCATATTCAGTCTATGATAATAGAAAATGGCACTCTCATAAACTGTGTGTGAGAATGTAAATCAGTTTTAAATTTTTGGAGGATAGTTTTGCCAGATTTTTGGAAATTTGGTAAATGCATAAGTCTTTAACCCATTAATTCCACTTTCAGGAATTTATTGTTAGAAATACTTACATAAGTGCAAAAAGATATATACATAGCACAGTTATACTGTGGATAAAAAAAAGAGAACAGACTAAATGTTCATTGACTGAAAAATGGTTAAGTAAATGTACATTCATAAACAAAAAGTACAAAGTCACGGAAAAATGTAGTCTGTGTGTGTGTTTTGTGTGCATGTGTGTGTGTGTGTGTGTGTGTTGATACGGAAGCTAAACAAAAATATTTTAAACATATTTTGAGCCGGGCGCGGTGGCTCACGCTTGTAATCCCAGCACTTTGGGAGGCCGAGGCGGGCGGATCACGAGGTCAGGAGATCGAGACCACGGTGAAACCCCGTCTCTACTAAAAAATACAAAAAATTAGCCGGGCGCGGTGGCGGGCGCCTGTAGTCCCAGCTATTCGGAGGCTGAGGCAGGAGAATGGCGTGAACCCGGGAGGCGGAGCTTGCAGTGAGCCGAGATTGCGCCACTGCTCTCCAGCCTGGGCGACAGAGCGAGACTCTGTCTCAAAAACAAACAAACAAACAAAAAAACATATTTTGAGTGTATTACATAGTAAATATTTCAAATATATTTTTAAACATATTAAAATGTATTAAATAGAGAGTAAGTAGAAATTGTTAAATACTATATTAAAATTGAAATTATTAAAATATAGTTATATATTAAATAAAATACATTAACTTTTGAAAAATTGTGTTTCAAAATTTCAGCTGTAATGCATCCCCATTTCTAAAATATTATAATTTACATGAATATGCCAAGATAACTGGAGTTTGAAGGAAGTGGATTTTCAATTTATGCTTTTTATTCTTTCAAAAATTTTTTATGTTAATATTTTTAAAATTGATGCATAATAATTGTACATATTTATGGTGTATAGTGTCATATTTTGCAATGTATGCATTATATAATGATCAAATCAGGGCATTTAGGCCGGGAATGGTGGCTCACGCCCGTAATCCCAGCACTTTGGGAGGCTGAGGTGTGGATCACGAAGTCAGAAGTTCAAGACCAGCCTGTCCAATATGGTGAAACCCCATCTCTACTAAAAAAATACAAAAATTAGCCAGGCATGGTGGCACACGCCTGTAGTACCAGCTACTCAGGAGGCTGAGGCAGGAGAATCGCTTGAACCCAGGAGGTGGAGGTTGCAGTGAGCTGAGATTGCACCAATGCACTCTAGCCTGGGCGACAGAGTGAGACTCGTCTCAGAAAAAAAAAAAAATCAGGGTATTTAGCATGCCATCACCTTATACATTTATCATTTCTTTGTGGTAAGAACATTCAAAATTCTCTCTTCTAGATGTAGAAAAATATACATATTTTAATACACAATATAGAGTAATGTTTTAGCATATAATATAAAGTAATATTTAATATAGAATATTTTGAAATATACAATACGATCTTATTAACTATAAGTCACCCTACTGTGCAAAAGAACATTAGAATTTACTACTCTATCTTATTGTAACTTTGTATCAGTTGACTGAATTCTCCTCATACTCCCCTCTCCTGGTAACTACTGGTTTCCAGGAGTTTCTGGTAACTAATATTCTACTCTTTATTCCTATGAGATAGACTTCTTTAGATTCCACATATGAGTGAAATGTGGTATTTGTCTATCTGTGCCTGTTTATTTCACTTAATGCATGTCCTCCAAGACCAACAAATGCATGTCATTTGTTGCCACAAATGACAGGATTTCATTTTTTATGACTGAATAGTATTCCATTGTGTATATATGCACATTCCTTTATCCATTCATCCATTGATGGATACTTAGGTTGATTAGATATCTTGGCTATTGTGAATAGTGCTGCAATAAACATGGGAGTGAAGATATCTCTTAGACATACTGATTTTAATTTCTTTGGATACATATGCAATAGTGGGATTGCTGGATCACAATTTAATCTAATTTAATTTGATTTAATTAATTTTAATCTATTTTCATTTTTTTGAGGAAGTTTCATACTGTTTTCAGTAATTGCTGTACTAATTATATTCTCACTAACAGTGTATAAGAGTTCCCCTTTCTCCACATCCATGCTAGCATTTGTTATTTGTTATTTTTTACATAGTAGCCATTCTAATTGGGGTGGGGGGATAGCTCCTTGTGGCTTCAATTTGTATTTCCACGATGATTAGTGATGTTGAGCATTTTTTCATTAAATCAGATAATTAATAATAATTAATTATTATTATTACTACTATGGAGTGGTTTGAGTTCCTTATACATTCTGGATATTAACCCCTTATCAGATGAATAGTTTGCAAATATTTTCTCCCATTCTATGGGTTGTCTCTTTACTCTTTTGATGGTTTCCTTTGCTGTGCAGAGGCTCTTTCGTTTGATGTAATCTCATTTGTCTGTTTTGGTATTCTGTGCTTTTGAGGTCTTATCCAAAGATCCTTGCCTACACCAATGTTATAAAGCATTTCCTCTATGCTTTCTTCTAGTAGTTTTGTCATCTTGGGTCTTACATTTAAATCTTGAATCCATTCTGAGTTGATTTTTGTATATGGTGAAAAGATAGGGTCTATCCAGCTTCATTTTTCTGCATGTGGATATCCAGTTTTCCCAGCACCATTTATTAAAGAGACTGGCCTTTCCCCAGTGTGTGTTTTTGGCACATTTGTAGAAAACCAATTGGCTGTAATTGTGTAGATTTATTTCTGGGTTCTCTATTTTGTTCCATTGGTCTATATGAATTTTTAAGCCAGTACCATGCGGTTTTGGTTACTATAGCTTTGTAGTATATTTTTAAGTCAGGTAGTGTGGTGCCACCAGGTTTATTCTTTTTTCTTTTATTCTTCTTGTTCAAAGACCAGAAAAGCACACTTCAAAATGGCTTTAGCTATTTGGGGTTTTTTTTGTGTGTGTGTGGTTTCACATGAATTTAGGAATTATTTTTTCTATGTGAAGTATATCATTGGTATTTTGATTGCATTGAATCTATAGATTGCTTTGGATATCATAGACTTTTAAACAGTGTTAATTCTTTCAATTCACGAACATGGATATCTTTCCATTTATTTGTGTACTTTTAAATATATTTCAATGATGTTTTATAGTTTTTATTGTAGTGATCTTTCACCTCCTTGGTTAAATTTATTCCTAGGTATCTTTTTTTGTAGTGATTATAAATGGGATTGCTTTGATTTTTTTCAGATAGTTTGCTATTGGCATATAGATATACTACTGATTTTTGGATGCTGATTTTGTATATTGCAACTTTACTGAATTAGTTTATTGGTTCTGACAGTTTTTTTGGTGGTGTCTTTAGGGTTTTCTTTTTTTTTTTTTTTTTTGAGTCGGAGTCTGGCTCTGTCGCCCAGGTGCAATCTCGGCTCACTGCAAGCTCCGCCTCCTGGGTTCACGCCGTTCTCCTGCCTCAGCCTCTCCAAGTAGCTGGGACTACAGGCGCCCGCCACTGCGCCCGGCTAATTTTTTTGTATTTTTAGTAGAGACCGGGTTTTACCGTGGTCTCGATCTCCTGACCTCGTGATCCACCTGCCTGGGCCTCCCAAAGTGCTGGGATTACAAGCATGAGCCACCGCGCCCGGCCAGGGTTTTCTATATATAAGATCATGTCATCTGTGAACAGGGACAATGTGGCTTTCTCCTTTCCAATTTGTATGTCTTCTATTTCTTTGTCTCGCCTACTTGCTCTGATTAGCTCTTCACTACTATGTTGAATAAATGTGCTAAAAATGGGCATTCTTATATTTTTCCAAATCTTAGAGATGAAGCTTTCAACTTTTCCCTATTCAGTATGATGTTAGCTGTCAGCTTGTCATATATGGACTTTATTGTTTTGAGGTATGTTCCTTGTACACCTGGTTCAAGAGTTTTTATCATAAACCCTGTTGAATTTTATCAAATGCCTTTTGTTTGTCATGTAGTTTTTGTCCTTGATTCTGCTAACATGATATGTCATGTTTATTGATTTGTGTATGTTGAACCATCCTTGCAAACCTAGGACAAATTTCACTTGATCATAGTGAATGATCTTTTTAATGTGCTATTGAATTTGGTTTGCTATATTTTTAAGAGTTTTTGTATCTATGTTCATTAGGGATATCGGCCTGGAGTTTTCTGGTTTTGTTGCATTTTGTCTGATTTTTGGTATAAGAGTAACAATGGCCTTGTAGAATGAGTTTGGAAGAATTTCTTCCTCTTCAATTTCTAAAATACTATGATTTACATAAATATGCAAAGATAATGGGAGTTTCAAAGCAGTGAATTTTTAATTTTCCCTGTTTAGTCTTGTAAAAATAAAAAAGTTAACATATAACCATATGAAAATGTAATTTATAATTATGACTATATGTTACTTTAACATTTAAAAGGGTTAAATAAATTTTGGAAGTAAATTTTAAAAATTAAGCTTCAGTTTAATGTCATTTGTTTTTTCATGTTTTCTCTGTCTTCTAAGTAAAAAGATACTCAACCCACTAACTCATTTAACAATTGACTTACTGTCCCTGATAGTTAAGGAGTTGAGAAAAGAAAGATGGAATTATAGATTGGAGAGACTAAAGAATGAGAAATGTTTGGATTTATTGATAAAATAAGTTTTTCTTAGGCCATTTTTTCCTGGTAAAATTGAAAGATGGCTACATTTACTTATGTGATTCTCTCTGCATAACAGAAAAATCTTAAGGGATTCTGAGTGATGACATCAATGGGTAATATTTAAAACTAGAGCAAGTGGGAAATTGATTTTCAACTTCTGCAGTTCTTTATAAAAGTTGGAAGGAAGAACGAGACCCTAGAGATCTCATTATAATAACTATTAGAATTAAGCTACCAACAGCAATGATCTTGTTTTCTCCATGTCCACAGGGATCCAGCTCTTGGGAGAGTAGAACTGATTAACATGTTCTTCCTATGCTGCATGCAACTATTAAAAAGTTTCAAATGAGTTTTGTTATAATTCGTAAAATAGAACACTCTCTGGGATTATCTGCCTTAGAAGAGAAACAGTCAATTAAGGACTGATTACAGTGGAGAGCTAAAGTGAGTCAGCTGCTGTCACTGTTGTCCTCCCTTTGCTTTACAGTTGCATCTTAGAGCTATTCAGCAGCCCTGGGGATTTACCCAATATTATTATTCACACCATCAAATCTGAAATTTTCCCAGTATAACTCAAATAATCATCCCCTCACTTCTGGATGGCATTTTGATGACTAGAGATTTAGTGAGAGTATCTAGGAGAGCTATTCTCTATCACTGACATTTTTGTTCTATGCTTATCCTTCAGGAATAATTCCCATAAAATCTTATAATGCAGAATGACTCTGGGATATGCAATATATTTCTATTCATTAAACATTTTCAGGCACTGTGAAAGACACTTGGAATGTAAATAAATGTTACATATGTGCCCTCAAGGATCTCACAATCCAGAGAAAGGTAAGCATGAGGAAGTTACAATATTGTGTCACGATTACTATCTTATCCAAGACAGTGAAAAAGATAAACATTGGATTATTTATTCTATTATGTTTGTTAACTGCTTATTATTTTTCCATTCTTTGATATTTTCATTTCCATTAAGTATTGTGTTTACTGCTATATTCCCCTATGTGTAATCCCTTCTATTAAGTATGAGTTAGTCTTATTGATGATGGCAGGAGGCAGATAGGTTCCTAGGTGGGAAGGGGCAGGTCTGCAGTGAGGCCTGACCTTCAAGCCAAGGATGGCCTGAAGCCTGGGGGTTGGGCTGCCAGTTCCAGACGGAGTCCAAGATATAGAGTAAGAACTTCCTTGATGCCTTTTGGCCAATCAGGTGATGCATTTTCCGGGCCCACCCATTGACCAATCAATGTGCACTTTCTCCATGGACCAATTCTCCTGCCCATGGACCAATCAGCATGTACTTCTCCTTTTCAAGGATGGGTTCATAATAACCTTCATGGGGTTATTCTGAGCCCATAAAAACCCCAGATTCAGTCCAACCCTGCCTGCGAATAGGAGCTACCTACTTCAGGTCTCCTCTCTGCTGAGAACTGTTCTGTTGCTTAATAAATCTCTTCTTCACCTTGCACACCCTCCAGTTGTCCACGTAACCTCATTCTTCCTGGACACAGGTCAAGAACTCGAGACCCATGGAATGGCAGGCGTGAAAAGGGCTGTAACACTTTCCTGGCTGGCTCGCTGAGCTATGGGCAGTGACACACTCCTGTTTGTCAAACTGTGGGAGTGAAGCCTGGTGACTGGTGACTCTTCTGAGGGCCCAGACCTCGGGATTTCCCCTGCCAGAGTTGTAACACTATAGCCCTACCCACCTTCACTGGTGTGGGGTGGCTGCCCCATGCAATGGGAAGCAGCGGTGTGGCTGGGCCAGACTGAGAACTGTGGGCTGGAGTGGGGTGGTGGGACTGAACGAGCTATAACACAAACGGGCTGAAACCCACCCTGCATCCGTTCACCAAGCTGCAGGTGGCGGGAATGAGAGAGATGTAGCACGTGACCTGCCCAACGCCCCTTGGGGCTCTGACGTTGTGGCATCGTCAAATTTTCAGGCGCCACCGCATTCCCCTCGTCCAGGCGCCAGTGCCTGCAGGGGAAGCTGCTTGCCGTATACCTGGTCCAGCCACAGCCTTGCATGGAGCCGGCACCAGGAGCTGCCTACTCCGCCACAGCAGACGGTGCACCTGGCTGTGTACAGTGGCCAGACCCCACGCTCACTCACACACCCCTCACTGCTCCGTGCCTGGCTCACCCTCGGTGGGCATGGGATCTGGGCCAGTAGTGCAAACATAGTGCAGCCTGCTGAGCCAAGTGGGCAAAATGAGCCAAGTGGGCAAAATGAGCCCGGTGGGCATGAGCTAAACTCAAGCAGAGGCGCCAACGGCCACAGAGGTTTCTGGCTGGCGAAGTGACACCTGAAGGATCCTGTGACATTATTGACTGACTTCTAACAATTAGAACAAAGCAGAAGTGATGTGATGTCACTTCCAAGATGTTAGGTTCTAAAACGACTGGCTTTCATGTTAGGTGCACTCTCTCTCACTCTTTCTGGTGGATTACTCATGGTAGAGAAAGATAGCTTCCATGTCATGGAGCAGCCGTATGAATAGGCCTAAATGAGTAACCCTGCAAGTAGGTCTTCTGAGACCAGCCAACTGGCAGTGGGTGAGATTGGAAGCCCCATTAAGACCTGAGATGCCTGTAGCTCCAGCCAACACTTTGTATCCTTGTGTGAGACCAACCCTGAGCCAGAGGACCCCACTAAGCTGTGCCTTGATTCCTAACCTAAAAGAAATGGTGAAGTAATAAATGTTTATTGTTTTAAGCTGGTAAGTTTCGGGGTGATTTGTTATGCAGCAATAGATAACTACCATACCATACTGTCAGGGGAAATTGACTCTGATCAGCAGGAGGAAGCAGGGCTGGTTTTAGACAATGGGGCCACAGAATAATTCATGTGGAGCACAGGAGATCTACTTGGCTACCTCCTGTGTTCCATCATAACTATGAATAGTGCAGCAACTTCAGACTGAAGAGGTCATGATTACCAAGGGTTCAGACCTTTAGAAATGAAGGTTTGGGTCACAATCCCAGGTCAGCAACCAAGACCCTTCAAGATGCTACATGAGGGTGGGGGAGATTGGAATAGATAACTAGAAGATACCCTTGTGAATTTCCACTCAGAAAGAGAAGTCCGTGAAGACCATGGGAGATCTGCTTCCCTAACATATGAGGAGAAAATTATCTATGTAGGTCATGGAATGAATTGCAGTGATCAGGAAATTGATGTACTATTCTGCATTTCACAAGAAATAAATGAGACTTTCTGCCACTCTGCATCCTTGCTAGCAATTGGTATTGTCGATTTTTTAGATTTTAGTCCATTCTAATAAGAATGTAGTGGTATCTCCCTGTTTTTTGATTTGCAATTTCATAATGCAAAATGACATTGACTATCTTTTTACATGCTTATTTGCCATTTGCATGTCTTCTTTGTTAAGGTGTCTGTTCAGATATTTTGCCCATTTTTAATTGGTTTACATGTTTTCTTATTGTTGAACTTTGGGAGTTCTTTGTATATTTTGAATACAAAGCCTCTATTACACACACACACACACACACACACACAGAGTGGTTTTTTTTTTTTTTAATGTGAAAAGGCTTTGTTTGTAGGACAGCAGGAATTTAATTGAACAGGCCAACTCTTCAGATGACTCCTCCTTCTTCTCATCTTTCTTCTGCAGCAAGGGTAGAACCAGCAGCAGGAGCTGCAGAGCCCAGAGAAGCAGAGATGGCCACAGCCCCACCAGCAGGCACACTGGCAAGCTCACCAATACCTTGGGCAATGATATCTTCAATATTTTTTCCATTGAGCTCACTGATAACCTTGTTTAGCCAGTCATCAGTTGCCTCCATGCCTACTCTGTCCAGGATCTTCTTGATGTCCTTGGCACTAAGGGAGGTGTTGCTCATGAGGGAAGGTAATAGGTAGGAAGTGAGATAGAGCATCTCAGTGGCAGTGGCAGTGGCAGAGGAGGGGCCTCATGGGTCATGGCATATATGTTTTGCAAATATTTTCTCCCGATCTGTGACTTGTCTTTTCTGCAACTTTGGAAATAAAGCTAAGGCACAGAACAAACAAACTTAAATGGTCTATCCAAGAGAAACTGCTGAATCTTAGTAAGCTAGTTGGGGGTCTGTGATATTTTAACTTGGGGATCCCAAGCTCAGTGGCATCGTACTCAAACTCTGGCAGCCTTGCCGTCAATAGAGAGGTTTGACCTCTTTTGGAGTTCTGTTAAAAGAAGTAAAAGTCATGTTCACTGAAAACTATAAAACATTGTAGAAAGAAATGAAAGATTTAAATAAATGGAAAGTCATCCCATGTTCATGGGTTGGAAAACAATATTATTAAGATGGCAAAACTCCCCAAATTGATCTATAGATCCAAAGCAATCTCTAACAAAATCACAGCGGGCTTTCTTGTTTGTTTTGTTTTGTTTTTTTTGCAGAAGTTAACAAGCTGATCTTAAAACTAATACAGAAATGCAAGAGACACAAAATAGTCAAAGCAATGTTAATAATGAAGAACAAAGTTGAAGGACTCACGCTTCCTAATTTCCAAACTTACTACAAAACAACAGTTATAAAGAAAGAATGATACAGGCATAAAGGTAAACATATGGATCAATGGAATAAATTGAGAGTCCAGAAATAAACTTTCAGATTTACAGTCAATGGATTTTTGACAAGGGTGCCAAGAAAATTTATTGAGGAAAGAATAGTCTGTTCAACAAATGATGCTGGAACAAGCATCAAATAGATATGCACATCTAAAAAGATGATGTTGGACTCCTTCCTCACACCATACATAAAAATTAACTCAAAATGGATCATAGACCTAAATGTATGTAGAGGCTGAACTATAAGACCCTAGAAGAAAACCCAGGTAAAAATTTTTATGGACTTCATTTACACAGTGGTTTCTTAATACTTAAATTGGGCTTCATCAAAATTTTAAAACTTTGTGCTTCAAGGAACACCATTAAGAAATTGAAAATACAGAATAGGAGAATATCTTTGCAAATTATATCTCCAACAAAGTGCTTGTACCCAGAATATGTAAAGAACTTCTATATCTCAATAATGAAAAGACAAATAACTCAACTTAAAAAGTGGGCAAATGATTTGACTACACATTTCTCCAAAGAAGATATACAAATGGCCAATAAACACATGAAAAGATGTTCAATATCACTAGTCATTAGGGAAATAAAAACAAAACCACAAGATACTGCTTTGCAACCAACAGGCTGTCTATAATAAAGAAGAATGGCAATACCAAAGTGTTTTCAATAAAGTGGAAACTTAGTATCCTCTTATGTTGTTGGTGGGAATTAAAATAGAGTAGCTATAGTGGCTGGGTGCAGTGGCTCACGTCTGTAATCCCAGCACTTTAGGAAGCCGAGGCAGGCAGATCACTTGAGGTGAGGAGTTTGAGACCAGCCTGGCCAACATGGCAAAACCCTGTCTCTACTAAAAATACAAAAATTATCCAGGCGTGGTGGTGGCGGGTGCCTGTAATTCCAGCTACTCAGGAGGCTGATGCAGGAGAATCGCTTGAACCCAGGAGGCAGAGGTTGCAGTGAGCTGAGATTGCACCACTGTACTCCAGCCTGGGCAAGAGTGAGACTCTGTCTAAAACAAACAAACAAACAAAAAAGTTAAACATAGTGTTACTATACGGCCCAGCAATTTCACTCCTATGTAGAATATATACCCAACAGAAATGAAAACATATGTCTACACAAACTTATACTTAAATGTTCATAGTGACATTATTCATAAAGACCAAAAAGTGGAAACAACTGAAATTTTCATCAACTGATGAATGGATAAATGAAATTAAGTATATCCATGCAATGGAATATTATTTGGCAATAAAAAAGAAGGAAGTACTGAAACATGTTACAACATGAATGGGCCTTGAAAACATTATGTTAAGTGAAAGGAGCCAGTCACAAAAGACTGTGTATTATGACTCCATGTATATGAAATGTCTAGAATAGGCTAATGTATACATATGAAAAGTAGATTAATGGTTGCCAATGGCTTGGGTTGGAAGTGAAGAGCAGGTGAAATGGAAAGTGACTGCGAAGGTACACAAGGTTTCTTTGGGGGATAATTATAATTTCTAAAATTTGACTGTGATGATCATTACAGAATTCTGTGAATGTACTTGAAAACCACTGAACTGTACTTCTTATTTATTTTATTTTGAGAGAGGGTCTTGCTCTGTCACCCAGGTTGGAGTCCAGTGGCGCAATCAGGGCTCACTGCAGCTTCCACCTTCCTGGACTCAAGTGATCCTCCCACCTCGGCCTCTCAAAGTGCTGGGATTACGGGCATGAGCCACCCCACCTGGCCTGAACTGTACTTTTGAATAAGTTTTATGGTATGTAAATTATATCTCAATAAACATGTTAAAAATGAAACAAGCTTGAACCTGGCAGGGCCTGAACAGTACTTCTAAATTAGAAAGTTTTATGGTATGCAAATTATATCACAATGAAGTTGTTAAAAATGAAACAAGCTTGAACTCAGCCGCCAGAGGTTGCAGTGAGCCCAGATTGCGCCACTGCATTCCAGCCTGGGCAACAGAGTGAGACTCTGTCAAAAATAAAAAAGAAACAAAAAAGCTACAGATTAGGAGAAAATAATTGCTAAACATGTATCTGATAAAAGACTGTGTCTATCTACAATATATAGAAAACTCTTGATAATAATGACAATTCATTTGATAAATGGGCAAAATATTTTAATGTATATTTTATAAAAGGAGCTATATAAATGGATAATAAGTGCATGAAAATATGCTTAACATCATTAATCACTTAGAAAATGCTAACTAAATACACAATGAGATATTGCTACACATACTCTAGAATGGCTATAATCCAAAAGGCTGAAAACATGTGTCAGTTAGGATGGGGAGAAATTAAAACCCTCATGTCTTGCTGGAGAAAATATAAAATGGTATAATCACTTTAGAAAACAGCTTAGCAGTTTGTTAAAAATGTATACATGGATTTTCCATACAACCTAGCATTTCTACTCCTAGATGTTTGCTCATGAAAAATGAAAATATATCTATATAAAAAATTGTCTATGCATTTTCACATAAAAATTACTCAAAATAACCTGAACTGGAAACAATCATAAAGTACAGCTGGTGAACAACTGTATAAATTTACTAAAAGTCATAAAACAATAAAAAGCAAGTTAATGTTATGCTGCTTAATCAGAGGATAATAGGCTACATGGCTTCAGCCTATGAATGTCTACAGATAGCTAGCTATTCATCCTAATCTTTCATTAAATATTCCAAAACATCAGAACTTTTGGCTCTAGACAGTTATTTTGTTCCTAAGTTAAATTCCTTCTTTATTTATACTCACAGACTCACAGAATCTCTGGGTTAGAAATCATAAGTCATGTAATCCAACCATCCTTCCAGTATTTGAATACCATATGAAATATTTCCACAAAGTGATATACTTGAATAACTGTTGCTAAGGAAATTTTATTTTATTTTTTAAATTTTTATTTATTTATTGTTTTGAGATGGAGTCTCGCTCTTGTTGCCTAGGCTGGAGTGCAATGGCGTGATCTTGGCTCACTGCAACCTCTGCCTCCTGGGTTTAAGTGATTCTCCTGCCACAGCCTCCCAAGTAGCTGGGACTACAGGTGTGCGCCACCATGCTCGGCTAATTTTTGTATTTTTAGTAGAGATAGGATTTCACCATGTTGTCTAGACTGGTCTCAAACTCCTGACCTCAAGTAATCTGCCTGCCTTGGCCTCCCAAAGTGCTGGGATAACAGGCGTGAGCCACTGTGCCTGGCCAGGAAATTTTATTATTCATGAAATCAAATCATTCAATTTCTGTCTTTTACTGACTGTGAGCAAGTCCGTCCATACAACCAATATTGTCTCCACATACTTCTTACAAGTTCTTTCTATTTTAGAAACCAACAAATAAAGTCTAACTCCTTTTCTATATGACATTTTCCCAAATTTTTCAATGTATCTGTCATTTCTTTTTCACATTTTGTTTCCCTGGACCTCAGTGGAAATGGTTATCGTGGATGCAATTTATTATAAAAACTCCCTATTAGGATAGGTATATCTGTTATAAGGATTATTATGAGTTGAACTGAATTCAAATATCTACATGTGGTACCATGAATATATGTCCTTATTTCTATCTTTATGAGAGTCACTGCCAATCTTATTTCTACTATTACATAGAATATAACATGTAGTAAAAGCTTTTGCATTGATGTTCAATTTTATTTTTTATTTTTTTAGAGATGGGTCTTGCTATATTGCCCAGGCTGGCCTTGACTCTTGGGCTCCAGCGATTCTCCTGCCTCAGTCTCTAAAATATGATGTTCAGTTTTATTCCCTGGATTTAGTTTACCATTCCTGGTTGGACCTGATTGCTCTTATATTTGAATATTTATGTCCTATTACAATAAAAACTCTCTTCTTGAGTAATTTCCATTAATCAACTTTTGAGTGAGAATATAGAAATAGATATGAACAAATAGAATTCTACTATTTTCTGGTTATTCTCTATGTCATAAAATAGATATCACAAAACACTTTATAAAAATTAACTTTATTAAAATGAGCTATGTGGAGAAATCATAGCCCTTGTGGACAGTTGGTGAGAAAGAAAAATGGTGCCACCATTACAGAAAACAGTATAACAGTTTGTCAAAAAATTAAAAGTAGAATTACCGTATGATCTAGCAATTCCACTTCTGGGTATATACCCTAAAGAACTGAAAGCAGGAACTCAGACAGATATTTATACACCCACATTCATGGCAGCATTATTCAACATAGCCAAAAGGTGAAAGCAACTCAAGTACCTATCAACTGATGAATAGATAAACCAAATGTGGTATATACATACAACAGAATATTATTCAGTCTTAAAAAGGGAAGAAATTCTGACACATGCTACAACATGGATGAACCTTAAAGACATTATGCTAAGTGAAGTAAGTTAGCCACAAAGCAAAAACACTCTATGATTTCATTCATATGAGGTATCTAGAGTATTCAAAATCATAGATGGAAAATAGAATAGTGGTTACCAGGGGCTGGTAGGGACAGAATATGGAATATGGGTAGTTATTGTTTAATGGGTACCGAGTTTTGGTTTCAGGAGATGAAAAAATTCTGGAGATTGACGCTCAAAGTGAATGCACTTAATGCCACTGGCTGTACACTTAAAAATGGTTAAACTAGCAAATTTTATGTATATTTTACTACAAGTTTAAAAAAAATCCAAAATACATTCTCCTTAAAAGTGGTTTGTATTAGAAAAATAAATTTCTCAGAATTGCAAAAAAGGAGAGATACAGTTAGTTTAATATGTCTTGTTCTACACGAATCATTAATATATTTTTGATATTCTCAAGGTAACTGATAATAGCTTAGTTACAGAAGTTACCAGTATAAAATTATACACCAGCATACCAGTATAAATACTAGTTAAAAACCAAATCTACAATTATAAAATTAATTAAATCAATTAACCTCTCATTTAAAAAATTAACTATTTCAATTTCTGGAATACTGTTTTCTCTTCTATGTCCTCATAATTCACCAAACTACACTGACATTGGCTTTGAGATACACATTTGTCTCCAGTAACCTGGTCTGTCATTTATTTGGACCTTTAGCAATGAATTAATTTTCAGTGAGACAATTATTGTCTTAAGCTTTAAATATGCTTTATCAGTATTTTGCTTCCATTTAAGCTTTTTATGATAATTATCCTCATTAGGAGAGAAAACTGAAGTCAGAACTTGGCAAACCAGATTTATTTCTCTGTTAACATTTTATTATGGCAAAAGTACATGGAGTTACTGTAGGTTTTAATAAGAAACATGATAAATACATTTTAAGCTATTATATTTTCTACATGTATAATGCATTAGTAGAAGAAAACAATGGATATAGAAGGGTAGCAAGGTTGTTAAATTATTATCATGTAAATGAATCACTCAACAACCAAAAGAATCAACTAATAATGTAAATGCATGCTACTTCTTCAGCACTACGATGACTTCCAAAGGTGATGTGGTAAAATGTATGGTATAGTTTTTGTACCCTCAAGAATAAAATATAATTAGACAATTATTACGCAAGACAAAAGTACTAAACAAGAAATCTTTGGAAATCATTACATAATGTGCTATTTTGGAATCTAAACTGTAAGTGCTTTAGGGTTTAAGAGAACGGTAGATAATATTGATAGTTGGGAGAATTATGAAGAAAAATTCATGTAAAAGAAAATTAGCTGGACCTGATAAATATCTAGGGTTTGATTTGCAAAGGGAGTAAAAAGAATGCTTTCATTTAGTAGGAAAAACATGAGTACAGAAATATGGTAAGAAAATGGAAAATCTGGTTATAATTTTAGAATAAAAATTATTATAGATTTCCTTATTATGCTGATGTGGGAGTGGAAAATTTAAAATTAGAATTGTTAACTTCAGTTCCAAATTTGAAGTGGTGGGGTTTGAGAGTTTCAGTGAGCCTCCTTTAACTAGTGTGTGTGTGTGTGTGTGTGTGTGTGTGTGTGTGTGTGATACTGGAGAAAGAATTTCTGGCTTTTCTAAGGATCTAAGTTACATTGAATTGTACAAGCATTGATGGGATGTTTGACAAACCTTGAAGATGTTGTGATTACAATTTTTGGTAAATTGGAAGGTCAATTCTGGGGGCTTGTTCAATGAAAACGTTTAGGCAACAGAAGTAAATATAGTTCTTCATCAAGGACATTTTATTTGAGGGAGATTACAATTGTTCTTTACAGTAACAAGAAAAATAGGGCAACTTGCAGAGAAGTTAGTAAGCTAAGTAAACATTTTGTCTTTAGCAAAGCTTATCATTTGCATATTTCTTATTTCTTGATTAAGAAGACTCTTGCAACCAACCTTTTAAAGGCTTCCTTTACCTCTTTGTTCCTAAGTGTATATATAAGGGGATTCAGCACGGGTGCAATGATTCCATAGAAGAGAGAAACCATCTTTCCTCGGTCCTTGGAGCTAGGCGAAGGTGGTTGCAGGTACACGGAGATAGCTGTACCATAAAAAAGTGACACCACAATTAGATGGGAACCACATGTCCCAAATGCTTTTTGTTGACCTTCACCAGACTGTATCCTCAACACTGCTCGGACAATGAAAGCATATGATATAAGGATGAGTGTCAGGGGTATTAGATGGAAGAGCACACTGACAAGGAATAGTTCAGCCTCATTTGCTGTTGTCTCAACACAGGATAACTTGAGCAGTGCAGGGACTTCACAGAGAAAGTGATCTATCATATAGGGGTCACAGAGTGGCAGCTGGAGAGTCAGGGTGGACAACCACGCTGAGTTACCAAAACCAGTAATCCAGGATGCAGCTGCCAACTGGAGGCAGAGTCTCTGGTGCATGATAACTGAGTAATGGAGAGGCCGACAAATAGCTACAAACCTATCAAAGGACATGATGGCCAGGAGAAGACATTCAGTAGCCCCCAAGGCCAGAAATATGAAAAGCTGGGCTACACAGCCACCATAACTGATAACTTTCCTGATGCTGCATAAATTTACTAGCATTTGTGGGACTGTACATGTGGTGTAACAAAGATCCAGGAGTGATAGATTGGTAAGAAAAAAATACATGGGGGTATGGAGTTTGGAGTCCAGGTGTGACACTAGAATAATGGTCAGATTGCCGAAGATGGTCACGATGTAAGAAATCAAGAAGACCACAAAGAGTGGAAACTCCAGCCAAGGTCGATCTGAGAAACCCAGCAGAATAAACTCCTGTATGATGCTCTCATTTACCCAATTCATGATTAATGTTTCAACTCTTGGTTTCCTGAAACAGAAAAATTCAGTAAGTCAATTAACACATATTTGTTAA
Source organism: Hylobates moloch (assembly GCF_009828535.3). Lineage (NCBI taxonomy): Eukaryota > Metazoa > Chordata > Mammalia > Primates > Hylobatidae > Hylobates > Hylobates moloch. The sequence goes on along the minus strand of NW_026652295.1, from coordinate 26,978,045 downwards.
CTATTTCAGTTACTTATATGCATTTTACTACCTGTTTGAAGATATTTACAGAATTGATATTGCTTGTTTTATTACACGAAAAATATACAGTTGAAAATGCTCATAATTACCAAAGTATTTCTAAAATTTAATCTTTCTATATCTGTATCATCACTGCAAAAGTGAAAGCTAAAATGTAAAAAGTAGATTCCCGATTTAAACAACTTTCACAAAATTTCTTCTTTGATTTTTTGTCGTTTGGTTAATCTTTGTAATACTGTCCACAGATAGCTATTATTAGATTCAGTCATAATCCCTAATACATTAATTTTTTCACTCTAATTTCTCAATGTTAAGGAAACTGCCTTGTCATCTGAAACAAACAATTTGTTAGTTTCTTAATTTTTTTTTATTTCAATAGGTTTTTAGGGAACAGGAGGTGTTTGGTTACATGAATAAGTTCTCTAGTGGTGATTTCTGAGATTTTGATGCACCCACCACCTGAGCAGTGTACACTGTACCCAATGTGTAGTCTTTTATACTTCAGCTCCCTCCAGCCCTTTCCCCCCAGTCCCCAAAGTCCACTGTGTCATTCCTCATAGTTTAGTTCCCACTTATGAATGGGAACATACGATGTGAAACAATTAAAATTACTTAGACCACCTCAAAAACTATGCATATAGGCTCTAGCAAGCTATTAGACACATCTCAAGGAAACATCTTTTGCCTTCTAAGACCTTATCAAATCAGAATAAAAAGATATTAGTAGCATGGAATTTGGAGGCAGACAAGTCTGGGTCCATGTCCCTACTACATAAGTCATTAGTTACATCCTCCTGGGAATATTTCTTACTCTTTGTGAGCTTCAAGCTCCTCATCTGTAAAATGAGTATAATAATGCCTTCCTGGGATAGTGGTACAAAGTGTAGACAAAAGGAACTGTAGTCACCTTCTGATGCTCAGAGAAAAATTATGTATGATTTTCAGAACCTTAAATGTCCTAGGGTTGCCAATAAAAAATGACTCTGTGAGTTAAAATTTATCTTATTCTCTCCACAACTCCAATACCATCAACTTTAACAACAGAGATAATAATAACTATCTGATGTGAAGTATAAATGTGATCTTTAACGTAAATTACCTGGCATAACGGCACACAGCAATGTGAATGAAAGTATCATATGATAAAGGAACTCTGAGACATTCGGGGCAGAGGCTGTTCAGAGCCCTAAATTTGCTAAGTACTAACGTAAGTCAAAGCTGCCAGTTAAAAATTTCCAAATCATCTATCTTGCTAACGCCACCCTCTATTGTTTTATTATAATTTTGTTAGTGTAAAAATGTCAATTTAAGGATAGGATCGTAAATTTTAAATTATTATTCAATATGTATTTCAATTTTGCTCACTTATTCTACAGTTCTCAGTATAAAACGGCAGGGAAAGCTTTTATAGCCTCTCAAATGAGTCCCAATGCTATGCAGCTGTCAATAAAATTAGGAATGTGGTATAGATATAAATTCAGATATAGATAGACATGTACAAAAATACTCAAATCCCTAAGAAAAAAACAAGTTTCTGAACATGTATTTAGCATGCTTCTATGTGTTTACATAAGGGAATATAATCATATTGGTCAGTATTCATATATTTATAAAATTATCTGGAAGTATACAGAAGTGTTAAAAGTTGTTACTTCTGGGGAATGGAAATGGAAAGAGGGAGAAAAATCAGATTTTGATATTTAACTTTATCCTTGCTCTTTCTAGTTTTTAATAAATATTATAATGCTTTTTATTATTAATAAAAGTTATGTATTATATAATAACTGTAAGTGAGGACACATTCGTACTATACGTTTTACTATAAAGACAAGCATTGCTTTAGACTTTATAACTGAAACAATCTTATATGAATTTAGACTTTTGTCTCTTAACAGATTTTTAAAACAGGATCTACATTAATCTACAAGGACATTTTCTAAAGACTGGAATGCAGGGGTATTGGGCATTCGGCATCTTATTGACAAAAAAAACCAAAAAGAGTTGCCACTCATTATAGAAATTCTGAAAAGCAGAACAAATGGAATTCATAAAAAGATTTCACAAGTTCACAATTTCCTTGAATTAACAAGTGTTGGAAAATACCCTCAGTCTATATAATTAGGGTGACTGCATATCTCAGTTTGCCCAGGAGTGCAAGTTTACTCCTGCTGTTCTGACACAATTACTAATAGAACCCCTCAATCTTCAAAAGGGTTCGTGTTTGGGTGATAAGTTATAAGGTCTCTCTAGCTGTAATATTGGAGACTAAAATAATTTTCAAATTATTGTTCAAGAGATACCTCATCACTGAGGACACTGCATATGCTTTCTCCTTACTTGGGCCAGTGGCTTTCCCTGACCAGCCCTGTATCTGGCATTTCTCTGCTAGAATTCAGCCAAAAACAAACTCTCCAAGAATCCCTGACTAATGAAAATTCTAGAAGGGAGGAATTCAATTAACTTCTCACTCTTTCTCACTGATGTTCAGCAATTACAAAAGTATTAAATGCACTTCTGTTATTGGTAATGTCCATGATCCACAGCAGTGAGGGAAATTTTGCCCCAAATTTCTCCTGCACGAGAACAAAAGTACTGGGGAGACTGTAGTACAATTCATTCTTATATTCTGCTTTGCTAACTTTTGGGGCAAAATTTCCCCATCTTTCAAATATCCAGTAATCTCAATACATATCCATTCTAAAAGAGAGAACTTTTGTTAAAAAGTTGAAAAATTGGCTCTCTGTTTGTCTGTGATTGGTGTACAAGAATGCTTGTGATTTTTGTACATTGATTTTGTATCCTGAGACTTTGCTGAAGTTGCTAATCAGCTTAAGGAGATTTTGGGCTGAGACGATGGGGTTTTCTAGATATACAATCATGTCATCTGCAAACAGGGACAATTTGACTTCCTCTTTTCCTAATTGAATACCCTTTATTTCCTTCTCCTGCCTGATTGCTGTGGCCAGAACTTCCAGCACTATGTTGAATAGGAGTGGTGAGAGAGGGCATCCCTGTCTTGTGCCAGTTTTCAAAGGGAATGCTTCCAGCTTTTGCCCATTCAGTATGATATTGGCTGTGGGTTTGTCATAGATAGCTCTTATTATTTTGAGATACGTCCCATCAATACCTAATTTATTGAGAGTTTTTAGCTTGAAGGGTTGTTGAATTTTGTCAAAGGCCTTATTCTGCATCTATTGAGATAATCATGTGATGTTTGTCTTTGGTTCTGTTTATATGCTGGATTACATTTATTGATTTGCGTATGTTGAAGCAGCCTTGCATCCCAGGGATGAAGCCCACTTGATCATGGTGTATAAGCTTTTTGATGTGCTGCTGGATTCGGTTTGCCAGTATTTTATTGAGGATTTTTGCATCAATGTTCATCAAGGATATTGGTCTGAAATTCTCTTTTTTGGTTATGTCTCTGCCAGGCTTTGGTATCAGGACAGAGAGCCAAATCATGAGTGGACTCCCATTCACAATTGCTTCAAAGAGAATAAAATACCTAGGAATCCAACTTACAAGGGATGTGAAGGACCTCTTCAAGGAGAACTAGAAACCACTGCTCAATGAAATAAAAGAGGATACAACAAATGGAAGAACATTCCATGCTCATGGGTTGGAAGAATCAATATCGTGAAAATGGCCATACTGCCCAAGGTAATTTATAGATTCAATGCCATCCTCATCAAGCTACCAATGACTTCCTTCACAGAATTGGAAAAAACTACTTTAAAGTTCATATGGAACCAAAAAAGTGCCCGCATCGCCAAGTCAATCCTAAGCCAAAAGAACAAAGCTGGAGGCATCATGCTACCTTACTTCAAACTATACTACAAGGCTACAGTAACCAAAACAGCATGGTACTGGTACCAAAACAGAGACATAGATCAATGGAACAGAACATAGTCCTCAGAAATGATGCTGCATATCTACAACTATCTGATCTTTGACAAACCTGACAAAAACAAGAAGTGGGGAAAGGATTCCCTATTTAATAAATGGTGCTGGGAAAACTGGCTAGCCATATGTAGAAAGCTGAAACTGGATCCCTTCCTTACACCTTATACAAAAATTAATTCAAGATGGATTAAAGACTTAAATGTTAGACCTAAAACCATTAAAATCCTACAAGAAAACCTAGGCAATACCATTCAGGACATAGGTGTGGGCAAGGACTTCATGTCTAAAACACCAAAAGCAATGGCAACAAAAGCCAAAATTGACAAATGGGATCTAATTAAACTAAAGAGCTTCTGCACAGCAAAAGAAACTACCATCAGAGTGAACAGGCAACCTACAGAATGGGAGAAAATTTTTGCAACCTACTCATCTGACAAAGGGCTAATATCCAGAATCTACAATGAACTCAAACATATTTACAAGAAAAAAACAAACAACCCCATCAAAAAGTGGGCAAAGGACATGAACAGACACTTCTCAAAAGAAGACATTTATGCAGCCAAAAAACACATGAAAAAATGCTCATCATCACTGGCCATCAGAGAAATGCAAATCAAAACCACAATGAGATACCATCTCACACCAGTTAGAATGGCCATCATTAAAAAGTCAGGAAACAACAGGTTCTGGAGAGGATGTGGAGAAATAGGAACACTTTCACACTGTTGGTGGGACTCTAAACTAGTTCAACCATTGTGGAAGTCAGTGTGGCGATTCCTCAGGGATCTAGAACTAGAAATACCATTTGACCCAGCCATCCCATTACTGGGTATATACCCAAAGGACTATAAATCATGCTGCTATAAAGACACATGCACACGTATGTTTATTGCGGCACTATTCACAATAGCAAAGAGTTGGAACCAACCCAAATGTCCAGCAACGATAGACTGGATTAAGAAAATGTGGCACATATACACCATGGAATACTATGCAGCCATAAAAAATGATGAGTTCGTGTCCTTTGTAGGGACATGGATGAAACTGGAAAACATCATTCTCAGTAAACTATCGCAAGGACAAAAAACCAAACACCGCATGTTCTCACTCATAGGTGGGAATTGAACAATGAGAACTCATGGACACAGGAAGGGGAACATCAAACTCCGGGGACTGTTGTGGGGTGGGGGGAGGGGGGAGGGACAGCATTAGGAGATATACCTAATGCTAAATGACGAGTTAATGGGTGCAGCAAAACAACATGGCACATGGATACATATGTAACAAACCTGCACATTGTGCACATGTACCCTAAAACCTAAAGTATAATAATAAAAAAAAAAAGAAAGAAAAATTGGCTGGGCGTGGTGGCTCATGCCTGTAATCCCAGCATTTTGGAAGGCTGAAGTGGGTGGATCACCTGAGGTCGGGAGTTCAAGACCAGCCTGGCCAACATGGTGAAACCCTGTCACTACTAAAAATACAAAAATTAGCTGGGCATGGTGGCACACACCTATAATCCCAGCTACTCAGGAGGCTGAGGCATGAGAATCACTTGAACCTGGGAGATGGAGGTTGCAGTGAGCTGAGATCGTGCCACTGCACTCCAGCCTGGGCAACAGAGACTCCATCTCAAAAAAAAAAAAAAAGGTTGAAATATTATCTTGCACACAGAAGTTTCAAGTAATTTGAATTGTTATTCTTATCACTATCATTGGATTGGAAGGACTTGTTAACAATGGAAACAAGTAGGAAACTTGTATCTCTGAAATCCTCGCAGACAGCATAACCAATTATTTACCTGATTACACCTGTGCTGATGGTGGTGCCCAGTCATGGCTGAGATTGCAAAAGGCTACACAATCTAGTTCTCTGGTCCTGAACAGAATTCTGTTTACAGCATCTTCAGAGGATATCATTCTCATTTTGAGTTAACAAGCTTTCCTTTGGTCAACACAGGAACATATTTTCATAATGTGAGACAAAAGGGATCAGACAGCATAGCAACTATCTTATAACTGCAGGTAAGAAAAAGTGAGTATTGGGCCAGGCACAGTGGAGGCACAGTGGCTCCTGCCTGTAATACTAGCGGGAAGCTGGGGCTGATTGCTTGAGTCCGGGAATTCCCAGCATTTTTGGGAAGCTGAGGCAGATCGCTTGAGTCTGGTTCAGCCTGGGCAACATGGCAAAACTCTGTTTCTACCAAAAATACAAAATTAGCTGAGTGTGGTGGCGTGCGCCTGTAGTTTCAGCTACTCAGGAGGCTGATGTGGGAGGATTGTTTGAGCCCAGGAGGTTGAGGCTTCAGTGAGACATGATCGCACCACTGCACTCCAGCCTGGGCAACAGAGACCCTGTCTCAAAACAAAACAAAACAAAACAAAAACAAACAAAGCAAAAACAAAAGTGATTATTGTAAAAAGCAAGAGTTGAAAAGGGTTATTTGGACCTTTAGAACTTTTATCTATACATAACTCAGGATATTTCAATTTTATTGTCCGAATAAATACAATCACCACCCGTTTGCTTGTATATTAGTTGGGATTGCATCCATCAGCTACATACTGAAGTTTTTCAGTACATGGCTGACAGAGGATTCTGAATGATGAGGTTCAACAAAGTCCTGAAAACTTTATTTTAAGCTGTTTACTATGGAATGAGCATTGAGATAAGAAATATGACAACAGCTGTAGTTTAGATGCTGCTACTAAGTTACTTCACAACTGGGCAAGTTACTCAATGGCTTTGGGAAGCAGTTTAATCTATGGTAACACCAGAGTTTTCTGTTTTCCATTTGACATAAAAATCTTTTGCTTCTAAGTTTTCTATAATTATCATACCTCTGAGAATGTATAAAAAGCTTTAAAAATACTACAGTGAGCCCCCATGTTCCTGCTGGAGTATAAGGATAAATACTAGGAGTAATTTTTCACACAACAGTGCAATTTGGCTTAGAATAGATGAAAAGTTTGCCAATATTTTTTGTCTGTTTCACAAAAGGTTAATTATTCAGGTAGAAGTCTGAATTTAGAGGTTCAGAGAGATTATTTTCACAGGCTAGTACATAGCAGACAGAAACTTCAAATCTAAGACTGCTCTGCTCTCAAGTTTTAATTTCCAGTAGAGATAACAAAACATTGCAAATAGCAGTATAAAACAAATAAATGGAATTAAGAAACTGGAGCCTTAGTCAAATTTTTCTAAGTGAGATAATCATAAACGTCCATAAGTGCTCAAAACACCCAAATTTTAGCAGGTTTTATATAATAAATGTCTTAAATGTGTTCTACCTACCTCTATTTTAAGTGTTAGTGATAGGATGATTTGTGTGTCCAAGAAGCTTTAAATTCAAATAGGATGAACTGGAAGCATGTGGATTCGATAACCTCTTCGTAAGCTATTAATTGTAAAACTGATATGGTGAAGTTTGTTCATTTTTCCCTTGTTTCACTCTGTAAGTGGCAAATTATGAGATCTCCGTTCAGGATTAATTTAGAAAATATGAGAATAGGTACAAAGCATTACAGATGATCAGACATGTTTTTCTGATATTATATTACCAAGTATGAAGGTGTTTATTGGTCTTTCCAGAATTCTCCTCACCAGGTTTACAAAATAAATGAGAGGGATAGGAAACTATTTTTGAATGTTGGATGTTCTCTGGCTTACAGGGGAAGATAACAATCCTCCTGTGGTTTATGGTAATTGACCATAATATCTGATGGGAAGAGAGAAGGAGGAGATCTCTGTGATGTGATACTTCATTTTAGTTTAGATTTGCTCCCTAATACCCTTTCTCTGGGGATTGTCTCCTCAATTGTTTCTGAGACAAAAGGGAATGACAGCAGGGACTAAAATCCTTTATCAAATAAAGTCTGGATTTTGTGCCATTAAACTGAGTGTTCTTTTCCTTTTTACTAAGCAAGTTCTGTCAAGCCACAGAAAACTGTTCATTTACTCTGAAATCCTGAGGTCAATATCTATGCAATAAAATAGGCTTCCAGTTAATTTGATGTAGAAATATTTTTACCTTGATTTACATAAAGTAGTTTTCTTCATTATATATCCAAATAGGTTTAATATCTTTCATAGATTTTGAATTTCTAGCCTTAGTTAAAAAGCTCTTCTTCAGTTCAATGTAATTTCCTAGATTTTTTTACAAGATTAAAAAAAGATATATTTTTCTATAGTTTTTCTATACAGGATTTGTTTTTATACATTATAATATGTAGTTTCATCAGCTTTCAAGGATGAGTAGATATGAGAAAATATATTTGTGGTTATGAAAAATGTTGGTATCTATAATATAAAAGAGTTTTTCTAAAGCCCAAGAAAAACACAAATAACACAATTGAAAAAATGCTAAATAATATGACCATATACATACTGTGAACTCAGAATAGCAAATCCATATAAGATTTTAAATTACCAAATATTCAGACAAATATATTAAAGTAGTAATGACGAGTCACTTATCAGATTGAAAAAACAATGTAACTAGCAGTAACTCCTAAATGTTGCTGAAGGGAAAAGGCTCTCATAAATTATGGTTAGAAATTCAAAGTGTCACTGACATTTTAGAAATAAATAGGGCAGTTAATCTTGAAAAAAATACTCTACTCATCAATATAGCAATGCCATTCATGGAAATCTATCCTATGGAATAAAATTTACCGGTACACAAATCATAGAAACAATAATTTTTATTGTAGCAATGTTTGTGGTGGCCAAAGCAGAGAAAAAAATAGTTTCTCAATAGGAAATTGACTAGTAATTAACCTAATTCAGAAGTATTTGCCTGTGATGTTGCTGAGTGAGAAAATGAAGATGTAAAAAAGAATAACTAACATGATCTTAATTATATAAACAATGACTAAAACGCTCTCAATATAACTGTATGTATTGTGCGCCTGCACGGAATTACACGAGAGTGAAGAAGAATAAAGAACACTTGTTATCTCCTTCATGTGGGCAATCTGGAGGGCAGAGGCTGACAGCCGTGAAGGGAGAAGGAAGGGGCATCAAGTAAACCAGGGAAAAAGACTAATATGTAATCCGCAAAAAATAATGTATACCATTTAAAACGTTCCCAAACTAATAACAGTGCTTATCTCTGAAAGTAAGGGTGAGCATGAGGGCGGGATTAGTCAGGGAAAATGTTTATAATGTTGGATTTTCTTTTTTCTCATAAATGCTTACAATAGATAATTTAAATAAAGGCAATAGTATTTAAAGAAAAAAAAACAGAGGGCTAAACAAATAAGAAAATAAAGACAAATCTTTAGTTTGCAGAATGAACCAAGGTAAATAAACTAAAAAATTTCAGTAGTCCTTAAAGTGAAAAATTAAGAAATAATGCTCAGTTATCAACAGACTGGAAACAGGGAAGAATCTGCAGTTTAATAATAATAATATCAATGTTTACTATGCTTACAATGTCCTATAAAATTGCTACACTTTATTTTCTTAATGTGGAAATGGAGGCTTAGAGAGGTTAAACAAACTTTCCAAAATTAACATAATTTGTTAGAAAACCTAGATATACTATGAATCTACATTTTGGTTTAAGTTTAATTTCTCCTCTTTGACTAATGCTTAAGGGTGATTCTTGCCAAACTCAACACTCCCCGCTTACTCTAATTTCCCAGAGGACCACTTACTTGATTAGTAGTGAAAGATCTCTTGAAACAATATAATTATAATTTTGTGTATTAATTTCTGACCATCTAATCAATTACCTCACCTTATAGCAGATGAAATAGGCTTGGCTAAAGTAATATTTTAGTGACTAGCCTTGGGGGTTGGGTCACTCAGGCTTAGCTCTCAGGAAGAACTTTGTATACAAGAGGGAACTGAGCATTGAGAAAGACAAACTTTTAATAGTACTTTAGGAAACACCAAGTATTAAATATCTGAGAGACTAAGTAAAAATTTAACATTTTTAAAATTTAATTAGAATTTAACATTTAAATTTAAATTTAATTTAATTAAAATTTAACATTTTTTAATTTAATTAATTTATACTGCAAATCAGGCAAGGCTGATTTGCAGTATAAATTAAAGTAGGATACCTAAACCTCATTCTTAGTTTACATTTTCTCTTTTATGATGGGAAGTTCAGCAACATCATTATGTTTAGTATGTAGAAGCTCAGATAAAACTTGGAGCATTCTTGGATTAGATGGGTTTCCATGAACTGATATTATGACTCAACCAATTTTAATTACTGCCCCCAAAATTAGAGTGGGCATGATTCTGGAAGAATTTAGGCCTTTTCATAAATGTAATCTTGGTATCTTATACCTGTATATTGGGTATATGTAGGGTTCAGGGCAGGGTCTATCTAGGCCCCCAAAAAGCAAGGATGCAAGAATGGAAGCTAGACACAAATGCATAGGAAAATTTGGAAAGGTGTGAGATTGAGAACTTCACAGATCTTAGTGGCCTTAGAAATAGTATTCTAGTTTGTGAAAGCATAGGAATGTGTGAATGTTTTAGTGGGAGAGCTGAATAAATCCTTAGCAATATTTATCTCATTCTGATGCCTGTATTTGGTTGAAATATACTTTATATTATTCTTTGCATTGAATGTTTTGCAAAAATTATTGAGTGGAAATAAGTTCTTTCATGTATATATATGATGAATGCACTGTGAAAAGGAAAAGTAATGAGGGAGAACATCATGTTTTATATAAAATGCTCTGTCTCGCAAATTTGCTGAAAATTAGAATCAAATTCTGTATCAATAAGGCAGGTGAGCCAGTTGTATTTTCTGTAAAAGAAATTCTATAACAGCAGAAAAGGCTGAAGATGTTGGCTCATATTAAGAGGAAATGAGGGTGGTGTGGGGAGATGCTGAAATTCTACTACAATTATAAAAACCTTCCATACTGAAATTCATAAGAATAATGATTTTAAAGCAGTGAATAGTAAGATCATGTGATAAGAGAAATGTCTGGAGTAACTGAAGACAACAATAAGGTTTCCTTCAAAAAAGGACAGTAAAAAGAGTGATTCACTCTTTTGATGCCGCAATTATCAAAAACAAGTTATTTGAGTACAAAGATAAAAAGTGTTCTTTTGAGGCTTCCTTTTAAAAATACCTCCAGTAGTAAAATCTGTCATTTTTATTGTCACAAAATCTTGATCAAATTGTCTCCCCATTTCATTTTACTATTTGTCTGTTGCTGATACGTATAGATACAATTGATTTTTGTGCATTAATCTGTTTTCCAGTGACTTTCATAAACGCATTTAATTAGTCTAATAGTTTCTATGTAGACTCTTTTGCATTTGAACACATACAATCATGTCATTGGGAAAAAAATGATAATTATACTTCTTTCCATTTCTAGTGTATTTTATTTATTTTTCTTGTCTTATTACACAAGGTAGGACCATCAGTATAATGCCAAAAAGAAGTGATGATAGTGGGCCTCTGTGTCTCATTCAATACTTTATAATTGTGTATGATGTCTGCTGCAGGTTTGTTGTAAGTATTCTTCATCAGCTTAAGGGAGTTTTCACTGTATTCCTAGTTTGCTAAGATTTAAGTAGGGGTTTGATTTTATCAAATGCTTTGTCCAAATCTGTAGAGATTTGCCAAATGTTTTTAAAAAATTGATAAATAGTACGAAATGATTTTCAGATGTTACACCACTCTATCCTGCGATAAACAACATGAGTGCAATATGTTATACTTCTTGTATAACACTAGATAAAATTGGTTAACAAAATTGTTTAGGATTTTTATATCTAGGCTCACAGGAGATTGGTCCCTAGTTTTCCTTTCCTGCAATGTCCTTATCAGATTTGGTATTTAAATTATGGTGGCCCTACAAAAGGAGTCATAAATTGTATCTGCTATCTATTTTCAATATAATACTATGGAAGAAATAACCACGAAATCCCTGGGACATCCAAAAATACTTATTTTTGCTTAGAAGTCCCTGGTTTAGACAAGTGGTTCAGCTCCTCAAGTCTCATTCATGTGTCTGTGGACAATACAGTTTGACACAATAATTTTACTAGCCTTGGCTGAAGCATCAGTTGAGAAAGAAAACTGGGCTAAAATAGCTCTACTCAGTGTATGTCATTTTTCACTTTGCTATCCTGAGCATGTTCTCAAGATAAAATTGGAGAAGCATGAAAGAGAGTTGGAAGCATGCAAAGCCTCTGGCATATTCTGTGGACCAAAGAAGTCACAAAACAACTCAGATTCAAGGGCTCAGGGAATAGACTTTACTTCTTGACGGGAGATGCTACAAAGTTACATTGTAAGTGGCATAAACACAGAGAGGGCTATAGAATTAGAAATATTTTTATAATCAATCTATCATAGTTAACAATCTTTTCATATAAGAAATATGCTTACTTCTTTCCAAGATCTCCAAAAGTCTGTCCAATCATGTCATCATGCTCAAAGTCCAGGATCCTATGACCAGCATTGCATTTGGATGCAGCTCCTCTTATCCACAGACCTACTCTAATAGATACCATGGTGCTCCACTCAGATAACATCTTCAGGGCCAAGGCACTCATCCCCAAGGTCCTAAGATACTGATGACTGATGAATCATCCCTAGAAATTTCTTTGGCCACAGGGAAATGCCTTGGCCAAGGTTTTACCTCCTCCACAGTTTACAAAGACTCATCTTCTTTGCTTCTATTGGGAAAACTCTGAAAGGCCAGCCTAGCTCCTAAGCTCCCCATAAGATTTTCTGAGTTGCAGCCTCAGCTGTAAATGCATTTTGGATACTCCTCCAACCTATTTACCAATAGGGAAGGTCTCCATCTCTGAGTGGGCCCCAGAACAGGAAAAGGCTCTTTAGAAATTCCAGACTGCAACATAATTATGATATTCCACAACTCTAGGCATCATGTGAAGCCACAGGTTAAACTCCAATAGTAGAATTGCAGTGCAGACCCCTAGGGTTCTTAAAGTTATCTGAAATAGAGAACTATAAATGTTTGTAAAACCAGTTTGTGGCATGCTATTAGGCACTTGTAGAGTTACAGAATCTGACCACATGATGTCAAGTAACTATGAGGCAAGAACTGCCCATCATGAGCTGGGTTGTGTCCAGTTTCATCAAATCATAAGGTTGGGTGGGCCGTTGGCAATGCAATATTAGATGGAAATGGTATATCTTGGACAGGGCACAAGCAAGGCTGGCAGTCTGAGTAAGCTTCACGAGCAGGTAGCCTGGTCTTATATGTCATCTTTTTTGCATCGGGACTTCTCCTTCAGTTTATTTCTATGTCTGTCTGTGGCAGAGATTGGGGGTGGCCAATAACTAGTCTGCAGTAGAGAAGAAAGCTCATACATAGCTTGTAGATGAGTCAGCCAGCCCAATGTGTTAACAGGAGCTGAAAATGGATTGCTGTTACGCTACAACACCACTCATGAGTGGTCCTAAAGACACTGGTGAGAAATCTTCCCAATGGGCAGAACTCTGGGAAGTGAACTTGGCCATCTATTTTTGTGTGTGAAAAAAGAAGTGACCCAATAAAGAATATAAGGGGAGGTACAAAATGGGCTGGCTGATTAATTAAGGAGCAAGAATGGAAGATCTGAGACCAATTTGTCTGAAACAGAGATATGTAGATGGTTACATGGAAGTTAGTATAAGTGCGAAGAACTTTGCATTACACCTTAATGTCTGCCAGGGAATATTCATTATGGAAGATGGACTCAACATCTGGGTAGTTGCCTAAGCTAGCTGGCATCAGCCAGCCTCTATCATTAACCATCCCAGTCCTGGCACAACAGAGTTGTAAATGCAGTAGTTCTGATAAAAGAGATGGAGGCAATGTGTGGACCCAACATCATTGGCTCCCTCTTATTACAACTGATCTAGCAAGTTGGTGACCAAATTGGAGACAAGTTTACCACCTTAGACCCTTTCCAAATCAGAAGAGGCAGCAATTTATTTTGAAAAGTATAGAGAAGAATATGCTGGGTATGAGCCTATCTTTCTTGCCTATAAGGCTTCAACCTTCTTTACTATCTGGTGGTTTATATTAGAGTGGCATGAGATTTCATGTAACATTTTGTAAAGAATAATGCAGTGAAGAACTTTTCAGTGAAGAAAGTATGGCAGTGGGTAAATGATTATGACTGCATTGGTTGTGTCATATATTACACCACACAGAAGCTGCTATCCTGAAAAAACAACAAAATGTCTTTTTAATGGTAAGGCTAAAGTATCACTGTGGAGGCAGAACTTTACTAGACTAGGAGGTGTGCTCCAGGATTCAGTGTACATTCTAAATCAAACACCTTTACATGGTACTTTGTGTCTAGTATAGGGAATACATGGGTCTGGGAACCAAGGAGTAGAAGCAGGAATGGCTGTACTTTTCATCACTGTCAGTGATCCACTTGAGGAATTTGTGCAGCCCATCCCCACAGTTTTGGGGTTTGTGGGTTCAGAGGTCCTGGTTCCCAAAGGGAGAAAACTTCCACCAAAGACCAAAGAAAGAATCTAACTTATCAGGCTTCTCAGGCTAAGGGACCAGCAGGTAAGAAGTGGAGTCATCACCTTAAGCAGGGACAATTTACCCTGATCATCAGGGGAAGCTTGAGCTACTGTTACATGGGGAGACAGGAAGTAATATCTTTGTCAACTCTAGGCAAATCCTTGTCCAATTTTCAGAGCAAACATACAAGTGAAGCAAGCCCAATTTTAAAGGGACATAGTGACTAGAGTCAGGAATCAACAGTCAGGAATCAAGATTTGAGTCACTTCACCAGTTTAAGTCACCAGGATCTGCTGAAGATGAGGAAAGTCTGGAATAGATAACAGAGAAAGGCTATGATAAACATCAGCTGTGGCCTCTAAGCCAGCTGGAGTGATGGAAGCTGTAGATCATCTCGCTAACCTTCACTAGTTTTCCTTAGAAAGAGAAGCTCCATGGAATTTTAAAAGAGAATACATATCTAAGAATACATACAAGGAAATGTATCAAAACACAAAGAGTGGACTATGGTAGACACTGCAACATGCTAGCCAGTCCTTATTCAGAAATAAAAGACATATTTCCCAGCTGTCAACTTTCTTTAGAGATTGCCTTAGCTAAAGAAAACTGACCTGCCAGAGGTCATTCCTTCTTCCAGAAGCAGCCCACATACAATGACCGATCAAAATGGTGGCATAAAAGCCACTCTTGCCTCAGATAGGGACAATTTTTAAGAGCCAACCTAGTTTCAGAGTTTCCTATGGGATCTGCTGAGGTCTTCTTTGTGAATGCATTAAAGCTCAACTTTTCCCTCTGCCAAGCTTGTTTCTCTTTTCCAAGTGTTTTACAGAGTATCTCCTAATAAATTCCTGCACACCAATCTCCATCTCAGAGTCTTCTTGCCAGGAACCTAACCTGCACCAGTACAATTCAAGATAAAAGCATATTTAGAAAAAAACCCAAAACCAAGAGAATTCATTGCCAGTCGACAGAAATGACAATAAATACTAAAATAAGTTTTTGAAAAAGAAGTAAAATTAACCCAAGTGAAAATGCTAAAAATACAAGAAGATACCGAGCAACAGGAAAAGTAAACATATGAGTAACTATAAATGAATGTTGATTGTGCAAAACATTAATAGTAATATCTTACAGGATTAAAAGTATACATAGACTAAAAAAGCATAAAGAGAATAACACAGAAGGCAGGATGAGGCAAATGGTACTAAAGTTGTCTAAGATTTTAAAAAATAATAAATGTCATAAGCTGTGTTAATCTATAATTGGTCCCAAATATGCACATACAAGATCCACGGCAACCACTGAAAGAATGTTAAAGAATGTAAAACTAATTAGCTAATATAGGGTAAAATGAAATTTAAAAATTGATAAATCCAAGAGAAAGACAGAAAAAAGAGAGAATGTAAAACACGTGAATCAAATAGAAATAGTAACATAATAGCTATAAATCCAAATATATCAATGATTATATTGAATACAAATACATTAAACTAAAAGTCTAAAATTATGGGACTGGAGGAAAAAAATCCAACCATAAGCTGCTTACAAAATAAGACTTAAATATAAGGATGCAATAATTGAATGTAAAAGGATAGTAAAAAACATGTAAATGTGAATGAAAACAAAGCTTATGTTGCTCTATTATTATTTTTAAAAAGTACATGCTAAGGCAAGACACAATATTTTGGAATGGAAGAAGATTCAATTCACCAGGAAGAAATAATTTTAATTTTTGTATGTATCCAATAACAATTATTCAAAATATGTACAAGATAAATATACAGTTAAAAAGAGATAGAAACAATTCCACAATCATAGTGGGATACTTCAACATACCTTTCTAAATAGTACATAGGAAGAGGTGACCAAATTTCAATATGGGTATAAAACATTGTAGGGGAGGCAAAACTCTCAGGCTCTCTGGCTAAGTCTGAGAATTAAATTTATACAAGACAGATTAACAGTAGAAAAGCACACAGATTTTTTACATACACATGGGAGGCCTCATAGGAAAATGAAGACCCAAAGAAGTGGCACAACCCAAGTGCTTCTACACTAGGCCGAAGAAAGAGAGACAATTTGTAGAAAAGTAAATAAAATGAATGGGGGAGAGCAAAGGAAGATATGAGTTACTTTAACAAGGCCTGTTTGTACAGAATTCTTTTGTACTCAACTTCCCATCTATGGTGATAAGAACATTTCTTTCCCATGGAAATTTTATCTACTGATTTTAGGAAGAAAAAGAAAGGTCAGAGTGCCTTTCTTGTATCTGTGTTTCTCATGTGCCTTTAGCTCAAAAAAATCCTTATGCCAAAGTGGCATATTTTGGCATCTCATAGAATATTCTGCTACTCATCAAGATAGAAAATATAAAAGAAAAGCCATATGGCCATCTTAGTAGATGAGGGAAGAGTGTCAGACAAAATGCAACATCCATTTTGATAGTAGTCTAATAGAAGAGAACTTCCTCAAATTACTAAAGAGCATCTATGAAAAATGTATAACTAACAGCGTACTTAATGAAGAAAAACTGAATGCTTTTCTCCTAAGATAAGAAGCATGGCAGGGATGTCCACTCTTATCTCTTCTATTGAACACTGTTCTGGAAGTTATAGCCAATGCATTAAGGCAAAGCAAAGCAAAGGCATCTAGAACGGTAAAGAAGATGTAAAGTAGTTTTACTCACAGATGACATGATTGCCTATGTAAAAAACCTGAGTATACAGTAAAGCTTCTGGAACTAAGTGAATTCAGCAAGTTTGCAATATACAAGATAAATACTCAAACATTCAATTGCATTTCTATCTAGTAGCAACAGACAAATAGAAATTAAAACTAAAAATACTTTTTATGCTAGCATCAAAAATATGAAATTTTTAAGAATAAATCTGATGCTCCATCATCATTCTCACTGAACCATTTTTTTCTGTACCCTCTTTCTACTTCTCTCTTTTCAGAAGTAAATTTCTTCACTTTTTCGCTTATCTTTTTATTTTTTCTTATGAGCATACATCCATGTATTTTTTTATGTCCTCTACTTTCTTTCATCAAAAGTCACATGCTATAGATACTTTTTTGTGCTTTGCTTTTTACACCTAACAGTATGTCCTGGAAATTACTGCATATTGGTTCCTAAAGATCTTCCTTGTTCCATAATAGTCTATTGTGTAACAATATCATAGTTTATATGATCACTCCTATATATAGGCATTTATGTTGTTTTCAATATTCTTAAATTATAAGAAGTGCTGCACATAAAACTTTGTACATATGTGTTGTTGTATTGAAGGCGATGTATCTTCAGGGTAAGTTCTTAGACATAGGATTGTTGGGTAGAAAGATAAGAGCATATGTGATTTTGTTAGATATTCCCAAATTTTCTTCCAGAAGGGTTGAACTCATTTGCATTCCCAACAGCAATGTACACTAGGAGAATTCTGATCCTGTCTAGAAATCTATGTGTGATGTTTCAAATCTGGTCACAGGCAATTACAAAGATTTTACCTGGCAGAACCCAAGGGGAAAACTGCCTCCTCACACCAGACTGGATGTACAGCCAATGTATTGCAATCCTAGGAGAGCTGCGGCCAAGAACTCAGGCCCCCCACTGGCCTGCTATGTTCTTTGGTGTCTCGGCACTCCTGGCCCAGGCATCTCCTTTTAGAGGCCTCTTTATCTGGGGCCTTTTGCCAACATCTTCCTCAGGTGCCTCTGCCAATACCTCTATACCGGAAGAAGGGGATGGTAAACTTAAAGGCACTTTTATTCACTTTTACTCAATATTAAGTACTTTTCTACTTGCAGCCTTTCTTCCTCTCCCTCCCTTCAACCACTGGGTCCATAAAACTGTCACTGAAAAAGGGGTCTTGTCCCAGACTCCAAGAGCAGGTTCTTGGATCTTGCATGGGACAGAATTCAGGGCAAGTCGCAGAGTATAGTGAAGTTAAGATGGCTTATTAGAGACTTCAATTACAAAGTAGAGCATCCTCTGAAAGCGAGAGGAGGAACACACCACCTTAAACATAGTGCTTGCTTATATAGGGTATTGAGAATAGTGTACTTTATTGAAAGGCTATGATCAGCTTCTGACAGGCTACTAGTATTGTTACTTTCCTATGTTACTACTGATTTCAGTAAGAATTTATGAATGTTCTTTTAAAGCAAAATCTATCCTTAAGAATGCTTTTCATTCTTAAAGTATTGGGACATTTCAATAAGTTCTGGGTCTTTAGTTAGTTAACATCATTAACTCAGTCCCTCAATCATAAACATCTTGTAACCAAGAGGGTCCAACTCCCTGGGAAGGTAACCCAGCAGGTTTGGCTTTATCCAGCCTTTATTCAAGATGGAGTCACTCTGGTTAGGAAGCCTCTGACAGAACTGCAGGAGCCTTTTGTTTGGGGCTTTCAGCATTTGAAAAGATTCCCCAGATTTGTGCTAGTTCACAGGGTGTAATGGAAGTGTGGGGAGCACTTACTCCAGTTTAGCTGCTTTACAATATTATCAGGATAAGTGATTAAAGGCGTGATTGCTTCTTTTGTTTTGGCTGTTAATTGACTTCTCCCACAACTGGCAGCTCAGTTCAGCTCTTGCTGGCCATGAGAACTCCTGTTTCCACAGAGCTTCACTAAAAGAACATGCCAGTATTTTTAATGCCAGTCTAATAAGTGAGAAATAGTATCTCAATATTGTTTTAATTTGTGCCTGTCTAATTATACGTGCATTTAAATTTTTTCATATGCTGAGAATAATTTTTTGTCCGGTTTGTTGATTGCTTCATTTTTCCATTTTTCTATCTGATATTTGGCTCTTCTTCCTTCAGTGGTTCTTTACATATTAGAGATATTAGCCCTTTGTGCTATACATTGTGAATATTTTCTCCTATTTTTGTCAGTTGCATTTTGACTTTGTTTACAATATTTTTGCCATTTTTTTAATGTGTAGACAAATTAGCCAATCATCAGGAGGAATTCATCCATTTCCTTTTGATACTTTCATGTTTTCGATTTTATCTAGATCCCCAATTCATTTGGAGTTTATTCTTGTATGGGGTGTAAGGAAAGGATCTTATATTTTTTAATGATCATCTAGATGATCCTGCACCAATAAAAATAATTCTATTTTTACCTAGTCATTTCAGATGCCATCTTTGTCATATACTGAATTGCCATATATATTTGGGTCTAATTCTGGACTTTTTATTCTATTCTACTGGTGTAGTCATACACTAGCACCACGTTATTTTAACTATAGAGCTTAATGATAATGTTTGGAAGGGCCAGTGCTCCTTCATGGTTTTTACTTTTCAGTGTCTTCTTAGCTATTCTTTCATTTTTTGTTTTTCCATCTGAGCTTACTATCAACTTGTTTCAGGCTAATACTGTTCTAACGGTCTTTATCTCTACCATGTTTTATCTATTGTGACAACACTACAAACATGTACATTGTGCTTAAAACATGCCAGGAACCATTCTAAATGCTTTCATAAATTAACTCATTTAAACATCAAAATAGCCCTTGGAGAATGGCAATATTATTATTCACATTTTTAAATGAAGAAACTGAAGTATGGAGAAGTTAAATCTAAAATAGAGATGGAATTCCAATTATGCAAGGAAGCCCATGTTCTTAAACACTTGGCCCTTCTCTCTGCGGACCTATATAACCTCAAAGCTAACTTTATCTTTGACATATATGTATCAGATTTGGGGGAAGGCAGAGTGGCTTGGAGCAGCATGATTTTCCTTAGACTCTTTATGTCTGGCTCCAGGTGAGAACTCTCTGAGTGTTGATAGGCTGGAGCTGTATGCAATAACCACACCAAAGGGTCAGGTGGAGACCATAAGGTAACTAGTGAAAAACCCTGAGGACAAACTTGAGATATTGACTTCCGATACCAGGCCTGACTGCTTATTATTGGATGGGGTGTATTATGATGATAGGAGTGGAATTAACTAGGAGGAGCTTATGAAATCACACATCATGTGAAGGGGGCTTTACAAATCTTTCTCCTAGGAATTGCATATACATGATTCCCATTTACAGCATGAAACTTCTAATCTCAATTGACCTACTAGTCACATATTAGACAGTTGATCACTCCTTCCTTCTGGAAACACTTTCTGCTCTTTCAGGATACACGTGGTCTTGATCTTCCTCCTGCTCACTCAACCCCTTTCTCTGGTTCTTCTTCATTTTACTGAGATAAAAAATACTGTGCTTGCTACTTCCTCTGCTGGGATCACTCTCCCACAGATGTGCTTTCTTTGCTTTCTTATCTCCATCAGGTCTTTGCTTGAACATACTTTCTAAGATCTTCCCTGACTTTCTCCATTTGAAATTGCAGCCCTTCTGTAATTCCTTCCACCCTTCCCTGTTATACTTATCATCATAACACTTACAAAGATATTACTATCATGTTTCTTTTATTTGTCAGTTTTCTTTCTTCTCCACTAGAATGCAAGCTCGATGCTATGATGATTTTGTGGGTGTATATTTTTGTGTATTTTGTTCCAGCACCTAGAGCAATGCCTGGGGGCATAGTGGGTGCTTAGTATATATTTACTGAATGGATAAATTAGGAAGAAAACCTTGAAAATAGATAAAATATGAAATAGGTGAAAGTTGTCTTCATGGCTGTTGTACTACCCATCAAGACAACAAGATGGAAAGTGATGTGCTAATCTGATTAATAGGCACTTATTGAGCTGTCCTCTTATAGATCATAATTTAAAATCACAGTGAGTAGAAAAACACGCACAGAGGCATATATGTAATATTTATTTCTCCTGGAGTTAGTTTCAGCACCATGGCTAAGAGATGCAATTGTGCACAGTGAGTAGGATCCTGATGCTCTTCTATCTAAACCTCCATCTGCTCTGTCTCTGTAAAAGACCAGACTGTAAGAATGAGTCATAGATTAGCAAAAGGAAGAATCTGTAGAGGATAAAAATGAAATGTTTCTGATACTTTTTTAAGTTATGGGCAGTATGATGTGATTCCCATGAGAAGGCAGAACTATTAGAATATATTTGATTCATCCCACTTTATGCCTAAGTAAACTATATCAACTTTATAAACCATCCTACAAATTAAGTAAAAGGTGATGCTGGGCCATGAGGATGTTATTAAGGACATAGTGACATCTTCCCCTGAGATCTGACACTCATTATTCCCTAAAACCTATAATAATGGTTCTAAGTTTTTTAGAGGAGAGTGTAATTAACATAAAGCTTGTGGAGAAAAAATAAAGTTTTGAAGAAAATGAGTCAGAAATTCCACAGGGTGCTTCCAAAATCAATGTATCTATAGCGATTTATACTCTGTTTTTTTAATCTTCTGTCCTACCTATTAATTCTAAAGTAATGCATGTCTAAACAGTATGGAGATTATAAAAAGTTAATGTAATCATTGTTTTTAGAGAATGATTCTAAGAGGATTTTTATTTATTTAGAAATGTAGAGTATACACATGCTAGTAAGACACATATCATAAGTTGTTTTCTAGTAGAAGAGATGGAAAATGCTAAGCTGTGGGTCTCCAAATTCTATTGGCTGAATTGATCCCTTTAATAAACACCATCATGGACAAATATCATATTTCACTCAGTGTAATAAAGTAGGAAAAATCAAATATATTCTAATTTTTCTGCCTTCTTATGGAAATAACAGAATATCTTCCACAATCAAAACCAAACCAAAACCCCATTCTCATAAACCCTAACTAATCTAAATAAAATATAATATAATCCACAGGATAAAATATGAGTTAGGGCTCAAAAAGTGGTAAATATGCACATTATATCTGACAGTTATATATTTTGAGGAAAATACATTAGCTATGTGGTATATTTTCTAAGGCTTCTAGATTAACCTGACCTTAAAATTTTTGAGGGAGCTTAAATGAGAAATTGCTAAACCCAATTTTGTATCCAGTTCCTAATGATGCTGCTGGCAATACTCCCAAATTTTGGAATCCCTTATTCATTTGCAGAAATTTTAACATAATAGATGTTTTCCCAAGTTTTGAGATAAGATTAATTCAAATGATATGTCAGATCTGAAGAAACATACTTACCTTTAAGGTGGACATCCATTCATTTGACACAAACCATTCAAATCAATTTCTCTGATGACTATTGAGGTACTGCTACCATTAATGTAAATGTGGAGAAATCAACACTTGGGGAATACCCAATCATAAAGATTCTAACAGTCCCCCAGAATTAATCTCATTTCTCTCTGCCTCTATTCAAGTTTATCCTGATAACATATGGGAAAAGTGGAGACTGAATAATCTTCAAACATTTTAATCAAAAAGACTCCTTAGCTTTCTTTTGCCATTAACAAGTAATAACAAGGATCAAGTAGTAACAAGAAATTCTTCCTTCCATATAAAGCAAACACCTCATGGTCTTGCTTTATCTCCTTTCTTCTTGATTTTCTATCATCTCAGAAAATCAAACATGAATGCCATTAAGCTCAATTATATAAATGATTCAAAATGTGCAGAATCCACGGTTGATTATGGTGTTGGATATACTAGAGCTGGATAATTAAATAATTTATTTTGGCTCTCATTCAAGCATTTGGCACTATAAAAGCATTTTTGAACTTTCTAGAAAGAAATAAGTGCTTCTTCAGCATAACTTCGAAGATCTTTCTTTTCATATATTGCTGAGGACCTACTAAGTCCTTCTAAGATCTTTCTTTTCATATATCGTCGAGGACCTATGAAATAATTGTGATAGAAACTGGTATGAGAACAAAAATGCCTAGTGTCTACATTCACGGCCAATATTTTGGAGGCTTCTGGTGATGAATGCTTGATTTAGAAGGACTTGAAAGGAATACAAGTGATTGTCAACTCAGGAGGAATATTACGTTTCTTTCTTTCTTTCTTTCTTTCTTTCTTTCTTTCTTTCTTTCTTTCTTTCTTTTTTTTCTTTTATTTTCTTTCTTTCCTCTTTCTTCTCTCTCTCTCTCTCTCTGACAGGGTCTTGCTCTGTCACCCAGACTGAGTGCAGTGGCACAAACGTGGCTCACTGTAGCCTCAAATTCCCAGGCTCAAGCAATCCTCCCACCTCAGCCTCCTGAGTAGCTGGGACTGTAGGCGTGCACCACCATGCCCGGCTAACTTTTTAAATTTTTTGTAGCGATGGGGGTCTCACTATGTTGCTCAGGCTAGTCTCAAACTCTTGGACTCAAGCAATACTCCCACCTCCCAAAGCGCTGGGATTACAGGCGTGAGCCACTGCTCCCAGCCCCTATTTTCTTGACCTAGGTAAACCATTGAATTCCCCCATCTCATTAAATGCCTCTTCAGTCTGCAATGCCAAAACATTCCTATATTTGCTAGGTCTAACAACGTATATAGAAGATGGGTCAAAAGACAATCCCAAAATTTAATCACCCCTTACTATATTTCTGCACTCCCCTTCCCTAGCACCTTCTTCACGGCCTCTTTAACGTCTTTGTTTCTTAGTGTATAGATCAGGGGGTTAACACTGGGAGTGACGATTGTGTAGAAAAGGGTAGGAAACTTGCCCTGGTCCTGGGAATAAGTATTTGCTGGCTGGAGGTACATGTATATGATTGTACCATAGAAGAGAGAGACAACAATTAGATGGGAGCTGCAAGTGTTGAAGGCTTTCTTTCGCCCAGCAGCTGACTTGATCCTAAGCACTGTTCCTGCAATGTAACCATAAGAAATGAGAATGAGGATGAATGGTGCCAGGATGATAAAGATTGCCAGGGCAAAAGCCAGTGCCTCAAGCATCATGGTGTCTACACAGGCCATACCAATTAGTGCTGGCATCTCACAGAGAAAGTGGTCAACCCGTCTGTGCCCACAGCGGGGTAGCAACAATGTCTGGGGTGCCATTATGAGAGAATTGCCAAAGCCACTCAGCCATGCCACTGAAGCCAGCTGTCCACAGAGACGGGGGTGCATGATGACGGTGTAGTGCAGGGGTTTGCAGACTGCAGCATAGCGGTCATATGCCATGACAGCCAGGAGGACACACTCCACCCCTCCCAGGGCCAGGACAAAGTACAGCTGGATGGCACAACCCACATAGCTGATGGTCTTATCTAGACCCCAAAGGTTGTAGAGCATCTGAGGGATGGAACCTGTGGTGAAATACACGTCCAGGAATGAGAGGTTTGCCAAAAAGAAATACATTGGTGTGTGCAGCTGGGAATCCAGAGCTGAAAGCAAGACAATGGTCATGTTGCCAAGAAGAGTCAGCAGATAAAAGATGAGGACAACCACAAAGAGGATCAACTCTAGGTGGGGACGATCAGAGAAGCCCACCAGGATGAAGCCTTCGAAAGAACTTGTATTATCCTTTTCCATCACCTGTGGCTACATATCACCTGTTGAGAGAAAGGTGAGTGCCTGTGAATAGCAGAGATATAGTCCTTCAAAGTTGCATGATTGGTAAAATAGTGGAATGGAAACTTCCTTGGATATGTGGGATGCTTGACCCAAAATTTTAATAGGTATGGATTAAATCATTATTTGGTCTGAGGAGCACACAGTATTTGGGAGAGTTCCTTTTTTTTTTTGGCTCCAAGCTGTGATGATTTACTAACATTTTGCATCACTTTTTTTCAATTGGGCAGGATGTAAAAAATTACTTTCAAAAGCTGAGGGAATTAACACTCAAAATTTTCCAACTGTTTTAAAAATGGAGAAGTAGCAAATTTTTCTAGCCATACATGACCCTTGGATAGACAAAGTGGATTGGGCCAGGCATGGTGGCAGTTTACGCCTGTAATCCTAGCACTTTGGGAGGGCAAGGCAGGTGGATTACTTGAGGTCAGGAGTTCAAAAGCAGCCTGGCCAACATGGTAAAACCCCATCTGTACTAAAAATACAAAAAAAAAAAATTAGCCAGGTGTGGTGGCAGGAGCTTGTAATCCCAGCTACTTGGGAGGCTGAGGCAGGAGAATTGCTTGAACCCGGGAGGTGGACGTTGCAGGGAGCTGAGATCGCACCACTGCACTCCAGCCTGAGTGACAGAGCCAGACATTGTCTCAAAAAAAGAAAGAAAGAAATAGTGGTTTGTATCTCTGGATCAGAGAACCGGACTTGCTATTAGGTGAAATCTCATTCTAAATACTGTCTCATAAATACGGGAAAACCTAGAGTCATATCTAAATTCAACAAGGTGCAAGTGATCAAGCAAAATTTTAGGAAGAAGATTACTTCATTATTACTTATATCTACATCTCTGATCCTATTCATTTTATTTACTGGGCATGACTCCGACATAGATGTGTCAGACAAGACAGCGATGAAAAGCTTACATCATCGCCTCAATATTCTCAGCCTATTCAAAGCCTCTGTGACCAATTATGTTTTATACCACTGAGGTGTATTTAAACCCTGGGATTGGGTGACTTTTCTGATATTGGGAATGCTTTTCCATGCAGATAGAAAGACAGAAATAAGGCAATTCCCCAAACTCAATTCCAGTGGAACTAATATTCCGCATTTTATTCTCACAAAGAATCCACTTCTGAGAAGCCTAATTGAATATTGTATTTAGCTGATTCTTATGATCTCATAGATCAAAAAGATTTCATTCTTTACATTTTTAATTATTTGGTGGTGATTTTACTTCTTAAGGTGAATGTACTATATAATGTTAATTAACTAAAGGCAGAGTCCCACTTATTAATATTTTTGAATATTTTTCTAACTAAGCAGTTAGTAAAAAGTAATAGCATTGTGACTCTTAAAAGGGAATCTTTTATATCTCTCAGGTACATACAGGCACAAAATAGGGTTCAAATCCACTGTTATAAGAATGCTTTGCTATAATTAAATCACATTGTGACATGTGTTCCCAGC
This sequence comes from Hylobates moloch, assembly GCF_009828535.3. Classification (NCBI taxonomy): domain Eukaryota; kingdom Metazoa; phylum Chordata; class Mammalia; order Primates; family Hylobatidae; genus Hylobates; species Hylobates moloch. The sequence goes on along the minus strand of NW_026652295.1, from coordinate 26,951,781 downwards.
AACAGCTTTAGGATTTTATACATTAAAACTTTGACACCTAATTTAAGTCACCATAATCTTTGCAGCAACACACACTCACACACAAATGTTGACATTGGAAATTAAAGGATTGTCAAAATCATCACTCCAGAGGCTGCAACAAGTTTCTACAGTAGTGAAGGATGGATGTGATAATATCTACCTGGATAAACAAATCTTTGATTTGATAACTAAGAAATAATACTTATAATTGAGCCAGCATTGTTAGTAAGGGCGTTCCCTCCACCTCTCATAAAATGGGAATTTTAAAAGATGATGTTATATAATGGTTAAAGAAGAACATATAGGTACCTATAAATGAACTGGAAAGGTATATACCAAATTGATGATAGTGGACACCTCTGGAGAGAAAATTGGATTAAGGACTGGGGCTTTCTCTTTATCTAAAATGTTTTATTTCTTTAAAAATTTCTGGAAGAAAATATGACCATAAAGGAATAGCTATTAATTCTGAATGTCAGAATATACATATTTTTTCTATTAGTCTTTGTAAATTTCTATGTTTTAAATATCTCAAAATGTTTTAAAAATATAAATTACAAGTTATTTAAATATTAATGTAACTGATATGTACCTCTTATGAGCTAAGGCACCAGTGTTAACTATGTGATAGAGTTTACCTCATTCTCAGAGAAGTCCCAGGAGGTCAGCAGTTTTGTTTGTCAACATTAAGCTATTGAGAGTGATGAAATAACTTGCCCGAGATCACAGGGCTGGGTCATGGAGCCAACTAGATCCCCTGTGATTTCATTCCAAAGATCACTTCATCAATCACAATTCTCACTGCAGAGTTGAGCAGCGCAGTAATTATACTAAATCTGCATATAAAGAGACTAAATAAGTTGTAAAATTGGACTAAAATTCATGTCCTTTGACTTGTTGCACAAAGTTCAATATAAAAAGACTTATTGGTTGTAAATTGAATAAGGTAGGTAGGTAGCTGTCTTGGTATTACCGGCAAAGATGTAGAGAAACAAATCACATTTTTATTCAGGAAATGAGAAATACAGTCAAAATTTGCCTGCTAGGATGGGTTAACACTAAGTCACTGGGCACAGAAACTCTTGCCAAAATAAGCCTAGGCCTGGCATCATCTGTACCTACTGGAAGAAAGTGCAAGGCGACTGTGATTGGCAGTGACTGTCTCATTCCATAGTTATCATAATCATCATTTTCCCTATGACTTGTATGTATGTGTATGAATGTTTATCGACCATAAAGTGGAATATAATAAACCCAAGTTGTTTTTTTTTTTTCTTCTTTCTCAAATCAACCAGGGATTACTCAACTAGGATTATCCTCATCAATTTTTCATTCCCATTCAAAGTGGTTAAGCCATCTGTTCACTGCCTTTCTCCTTATATGGTCATATCAATTCAGTTATTACTCTTCCTTATTGAGCCTTCCCTTTGTGAGGATTGCATTCCTGTGTTTATGGACTTTAAATAACTAATGTATAATTTCTTTGTGTGCCAAGAATATTATTTTAAATGATATGTGTATGTCTATCCTTATTTGAATTCAATAGAATGGCTTCTAAACACAGTGGCATGACAGTTTTCTCACAAGAGCCATACACATTAACTATTTAATTATAGTGAAGCAGCTGATCGATTCTGGCATTTAAACGTGTTACTATTGTTTTGGAAAACAAGACAAACTTGTTTTCTTGAGTGACTTCTGTAACCATGACCAGGTAATTTAAATGTCACAATATTTTTTAAAAACTGAACCAAATAATACTCCAACACCACCTATTAGCTAATAAGCTTATAAAGAACCAGAATGGGGATTTACTGCTTAGTTTGGAGGAATGGATTATCAAGTCCCAGGGTTAAGAAACATGTGGGCACACTTCATAGCTAGATAGGCTGCTCATTCTGTGCCAAATGGAAAATGAGATAAATTCAAAGTCATAAGAAACCTAGAAGAACATTTTATGTTTCTTTCATTGACTCTCCATGTTCAAAGTCCCAGTATCAATACTTACCCCTCACAGTTTCTGAGAGCTCATTATTCAACATACTCTCATGCAATGCAGAACTACAGTTCATAATTTTATTCTTAAGGTTTTCCAGTTTTCTACTTTCTAAGTTAAGTTTTTGGTAAGAACTCCACTAATAAGCTCAAAGATCTCGCTCTAGCCTCCTCCCAACATTAATGATATTACACCACAATCTTTAAAATTTGACCAAATCTGTGTAAATAAGTGCATACACAGTCAGACTGTGAGATATTGGCATAATACATTTAATTGTCTGTGATTTTGGCCACAGCCTAAGGTTCTAGGGAAACCAGATCCTCGGGTAGTTTAGAGGCCTAGGTCACATTTCTTGCTATACCATTAACTTACCAAATTTGACTGCAACCTCAGAAACGCCATGTCCATGTTGCTTCTCTTTTTGGGATTTCACTTGGAAGTCCAAATGGGATGACCAGAGTGCAGACAAGGAGAGGAGAAAGATGACATTTAGGAAATCCAAAAGAATGGGAAAAAGACAAAGGGGCAACAGTACCTAGCAGAGCTAAATCTGAGTGGATGAAGACAGAACGTTGATGAGCACACAATAGTTACACCACTTGAGATACAGCTATGAGGTACAGCCACATACTCCACCTCCCAGCACCAGATAAGGAGCCAGATAAGGAGCAGCATGAGGGAAGTTGGGGGGGTCTCCAATGTACACTCAGCACAGGAAACACTTATTAAAGATTCAAGTCTGAGAAGGAAGCTCTCCTTATAGGGTTCAGAGTTGATATGGGATTGGATACTTCCTTTTCTGATCACTCTATGGAGTAAAACTTCCTTTTCAAAAACTCCCATCCCTAATTATCCCTAACAAGGTTTGGGGGATTGTATGGCCTCAGAGGAAATATCACTCTTCCCAGCACACACATAGACGTGCATACACGCACTGCAGATTCACCCGAGAGAGACAAGGGACAGCACCAAATCTTCAAGAGTCTATTTTCATCATCAAGACCAGTACATAGTAATAAGCATTAAGGTACCAAAAGTGGCCACCTTATACTTAGTTCAGAGCAGAACCTACAGTTATGGAAAAGATGTACCAGGATATATGTGTGCTTTGGTTTCTTTTTGTGTTACATATCCTCTACCACTTGCTTAGTGCATGCAGTGCAAAGAAGTGCTATTATTAAAGTGCTTTTACCATTTTGTTTACTTAAGATGAATTTTCTATGCAATTTTGAGATCCTTAACCATAAAGTTTAACTTGAATGTTTTCTATTTAAAACAAATAAGAGGTATATCAAGAGGAGGGTGAATTAAAAAAAGAAAAAGACTGACTTTTTGACATTTAAAATTAATATTAAAAATAGGCCAAAAATATTAAAACAATTTTATTTCAAAATTGCCAAATTCAGTATAAAATTATTTCAAGAGAGTTACTATCAATCTGACTGACAAATGACATCAGCTAAGTCAATAAATTAACAAGTTTTGGTTTTTTAAAAAGGCAGTAAATAACAGTATGCAATTGTTTCAGATCACTTGATTATCTGTTATAGTCATAAGGTAAACAATATAGAAACAGCTGCATCTCGAAAGCATATGTTCTATATTTACCTATCAAAGACTTCTAAGAGAGATAAATTTTACATTTTACCTCTGCAGCCAAAGGTTTTAATTGATGATACACATGAGATACAACATATAAATGCACTTTGTACATTTAAAATATTATTTAAATTTTAATAATATGCTATGGTCTACTAACTTCAGTGACTATTTCCAGGTACTTTTGTCAATAGAACAGAAAATATCTGGTCATTACTATGTCAAATACTGTTTTCAATATAAACATGATTAAAGTCATGTAATCTTAATACCACTAACTATACAAGTGGGGATACAATATATTAGCTAGAAACAATGATAATATAATAATCTCCATTAACTTACAAACAAATGACATACAACTTTTTTTCTTTAAACAGAAATACTGAAACACATAGATGTGCAGTCAAAATTAATCAATATTAATTCTGTATGCCAACAAACTTCTTGGCATGGTCAGATGACTATTCCTCCTGATAATTACTTTCTATGCTTAGATTCAGTTATTAGCTCGTATTACTATCTGTTAGCTAATATTTTCTCTTGGAAACTAGGGGAAAATACCTAGAGAATCTGATGCTGTCAAGAATTTCCTATCTGAGATAATGAGTGCCTCTGAGAAGTGAAGGAGATGAGGTCCTTATGGGGCAGTTAACTCAAGAAGGGATATTAAGTTATTAAACAAAGAAGAAAATTTAGAAGCAATATTTAAATTTATTTTTTGCCATCTCACTTCTACCGCTTTTATTCACTCTTGGCCCACCACCATTCCTAACTCATTACAAGTACATTTAAACTTGTAACTGAAGGAACTATTATAGTCATGGAAAGCTACTTTTTGTGAAATAAAATAATGCAATCAAAGGGTTATATGTGATGCAAGAAGTGCTTCCCGACGTGTTACCATATGACTTAACATTCTGTAATATGACATCATAGAATGTCTTCAGGAAAAGAAATGAAAGCTACATTAGTCATCTTTTCCATCAGATGCAATTACATTTAATTCAATCTTTTTTATTGCAATTTAATTGTTATCATCGTAGATTTTGTGGAAGTGAAGAACAGATTACTTATAATAGTTATATCACAAGTATTTATAAAATTTGATATCAACTGTCCATTATTTCTTCAAACTTTATTTTTCAAACCTGCTGTTTTTGATTTTCATCCCTTTGTGATTTGTCCAGTCAACAAGTCTTGAAACACCACCATTTTCTTAAGTCATCTCTTTCCCTGAATGGTCATATTCAATAAGTTTCTAGGTTTACCTATAACATCTGTCTTTCATACCTCCAACTAACTTTTTTGTTTTTACTTCTCTTGCCCTAGCTTAGTAGCTCATTAACTCTTGCACGATTTGTTACACTAGCCTGTTCCTTTGTTAATCTCTAGTATCTTGCTACCTCAAACCATCTTTCGCTTTGCTACAAAAGGAGGCTTCCTAAAATATAGGCTTTGTTATGCCCATACTTAAAGTCCTGAAGTGACTCTGTCTAGAGAAATACATATATATTCTTTAATATTGATGTGGTTCTGTACCAACTTCACATTTCCACTCTATCTAAAGAGTGCCTGTTTGTTTTATGCTCCAAATGCATTAAACTACTGATCATTTTTCATAAAGAATAAGAATTTAAATCATCTCTGAAATAAAGAGAAAGAAGAATAGCCTTTGGAGAATGGCTCAAACTCCAGCTCAGAAACAATTACTGCAGGCTTGAAAATTAGGAAGGCTCATTTACTATCATTAGAGAGAAAAATTGCTTTGAAGAGTTGTTGTGAAAGTTAAATAAGGTAAGAAATACTAAATATTTAGCATTGTCCCTGATGTACAGTAGCTCTTTGATAATTGTAATTACTCCTTTAACTATGTCTCCTTCCTTATGATGTTCTTTCAGATGCGGATATTCATCTTATAAAAATAATACTGAAAGAATCAAGGCCCAGGTGAAAAATTCTTCCTGTTGCACTTGGCTATTGATATGGTTTGGCTTGTCTCCACCCAAATCTCATCTTGAATTCCCATGTGTTGTGGGAGGCACCCAGTAAGAGGTAACTGAATCATGGAGGCAGGTCTTTCCTGTGGTGTTCTTGTGATAGTGAATAAGTCTCACGGGATCTGATGGTTTTAAAAACGGGAGTTTTTCTCCACAAGCTCTCTTTTTGCCTGCCACCATCCATGTAAGACATGACTTCCTCCTCCTTGCTTTCCACCATGATTGTAAAGCCTCCTCAGCCATGTGGAACTATAAGTCCATTAAACCTCTTTTTCTTCCCAGTCTCAGGTATGTCTGTATCAGCAGCATGAAAATAGACTAATACAGTAAATTGGTATCAAGAGAGTGGGATGCTGCTGAAAAGATACCTGAAAATGCGGAAGCAACTTTGGAACTGGGTAACAGGCAGAGGCTGGAACAGTTTGGAGTGCTCAGAAGAAGACAAGAAAATGTGGGAAAGTTTGTAGCTCCCTACAGACTTGTTGAATAGCTTTGACCAAAATGCTGATAATTATATGGACAATGAAATCCAGGTGTGGTGGTCTCAGATGGAGATGAGGAACTTGCTGGGAACTGGAGCAAAGGTGATTCTTGTTATGTTTTAGCAGAGACTGGAATCATTTTGCCCGGGCCCTAGAAATTTGTGGAACTTTGAACTTGAGAGAGATGATTTAGGGTATCTAGTGGAAGAAATTTCTAAGCAGCAAAACATTGAAGAGGTGACTTGGGTGCTGTTAAAGGCATTCAGTTTCGAAAGGGAAACAGAGCATAAAAATTTGGAAAATTTACAGCCTGACAATGCAATAGAAAAGAAGATCCCATTTTCTGAGGAAAAATTCAAGCTGGCTGCAGAAATTTGCATAAGTAACAAGAAGCCACATGTTAATCACCAAGACAATGGGGAAAAGGTCCGTAGGGCATGTTAGAGAACTTTGCAGTAGCCCCTCCCATCACAGGCCTGGAGACCTAGGGGGAAAAAATAGTTTCATGGGCCAGGCCCAGGATCCCCATGCTGTGTGCAGTCTAGGGACTTGGTGCCCTGTATGCCAGCCACTCCAGCTGTGACTAAAAGGGGCCAATGTACAGCTTGGGCCATGGCTTCAGAGGGTGCAAGCCCCAATCCTTGACGGCTTCCTTGTGGTGTTGAGCCTGCGGGTGGACAGAAGTCAAGAATTGAGGTTTGTGAACCTCCGCCTAGATTTCAGAGGATATATGGAAATGCCTGGCTATCAAGGCAGAAGTTTGCTGCAGGGGAAAGGCTCTCATGGAGAACCTCTGCTAGGACAGTGTGGAAAGGAAATGTGGAGTTGGAGCCCCCACACAGAGTCCCTACTGGGGTACTGCCTAGCAGAGCTATGAGAAGAGAGTCACTGTCCTCCAGGCCCCAGAATGGTAGATCCACCAACAGCTTGCACTGTGTGACTGGAAACGCCACAGACACTCAACACCAGCCCATGAAAGCAGCTAGGAGGGAGGCTGTACCCTGCAGAGCTACAAGGGTGGAGCTGCCCAAGACCAAGGGAACTGACCTCTTACATCAGCATGACCTGGATGAGAGACATGAATCAAAGGAGATCATTTTGGAGCTTTAAGATTTGACTGTCCCACTAAATTTTGGACTTGCCTGGGGCCTACAGCCCCTTTGTTTTGGCCAATTTCTCCCATTTGGAACAGCTGTATTTATCCAATGCCTGTACCCACATAGTATCTAGGAAGTAACTAACTTGCTTTTAATTTTACAGGCTCACAGGTAGAAGGGACTTTCCTTATCTCAGATGAGACTTTGGACTGTGGACTTTTGAGTTAATGCTGAAATGAGTTAAGACTTTGGGGGACTGTTGGGAAGGCATGATTGATTTTGAAATGTGAGGACATGAGATTTGGTAGGGGCCAGGGGCAGAATGATATAGTTTGACTATGTTTCTACCAAAATCTCATCTTGAATTGTTGTGGGAGGGACCCGGTGGGAGGTAATTGAATCATGGGGGCAGGTCTTTCCTATGCTGTTCTCATGATAGTGAGTAAGTCTCCTGAGATGGGATGGTTTTAAAAATGGGAGTTTTCCTGCATAAGCTCTCTTTTTGCCTGCTGCCATCCATGTAAAATGTGACTTGCTCCTCCTTGCCTTCTACCATAATTGTGAGGCTTCCTCAGCCATATGGAACTGTAAGTCCATTTTCTTCTTTTCCGTTTTTTTTTTTTTTTTGGCAGGGGTGGGACAGAGTCTCACACTGTCACCTGGGCTGGAGTGCAGTGGTGCAATCTTGGCTCACTGCAACCTCTGCCTCCCAGGTTCAAGTGATTCTCCTGGCTCAGCCTCCTAAGCTGGAATTACAGGCACCTGCCACCATGCCCAGCTAATTTTTTGTATTTTTAGTAGAGATGGGGTTTTACCGTGTTAGCCAGGATGGTCTCAAACTCCTGACCTCGTGATCTGCCCGCCTTGGCCTCCCAAAGTGCTGGGATTACAGGCGTGAGCCACTGCACCTGACCTAAACCTTTTTTTTTTTCTTTCCCACTCTTGGGTATGTCTTTATCAGCAGCATGAAAATGGACTAATACAGCTATTCCTCCCTGTTGCATTTGGTAGGATTCCAGAAGCTCTTTATTTGCAGTTTGACTTTAGCACTTATTTTACTCTACATTGATTTTAGTTTATTTTGAAGAAAATTTAGAGAGATGGATGATTAAGGGGTGAATTCTTGATAAAAAGAACAAAATGTACATGGAGAGAGAGGAAAAGGGAAATTTTAGAAGAATTTACCAAAATGAAAGAATCAAAATGCTTACTGTGGTTAGTATGTGAAGAGATATGAAAGTAGGGGTGAAAGACAGTGAAGTGGAAGAAAATCTGCTTACTTGATCTACCTAAAGGAGGAACCCCTTTGGTGGAAAATAACATCATCTAGTGCTCCTATTGTCCACTTACACAATGTCTAGTATATAATAAAAAGTTACTAGACATGAGAAGAGCAAGAAGACCATATAATCAATAATCAAAAAATTTTAAAGAGGCCTTAGAAAGAGATCCCTAGGCCAGGCGCGATGGCTCACACCTGTAATCCCAGCACTTTGGGAGGCCGAGGAGGGTGGATCATGAGGTCAGGAGTTTGAGACCATCCTGGCTAGCACGGTGAAACCCCATCTCTATTAAAAATACAAAAAATTAGCTGGGCATGGTGGCAGGTGCCTGTAGTCCCAGCTACTTGGGAGGCTGAGGCAGGACAATGGCATGAACCCTTGCAGAGGCGGAGGAGGAGGCGGAGCTTGCAGTGAGCTGAGATCCCGCCACTGCACTCCAGCCTGGGGGACAGAGTGAGACTCTGTCTCAAAAAAAAAAAAAAAAAAAAAAAGAAAGGGATCTCTAGATGAACCAGATCTTAAGGTGAGCAAACAAATATTTGATCATAACTATGATTATTTTGTTAGAGAAAAATATAGATAAGATACATAAACTTATAGAATTTTCACCAGAGAATTGAAATACACAAACCAGAATAACATATGCATTCTAGAAATAAAAAGTAAAGTAATAACAAATTACAATTTTAGTCTGGCTTATACACTATTGTTGGGAATGTAAATTAGTTCAGCCATTGTGGAAAGCAGTTTGGAGATTTCTCAAAGAACTTAAAACAGAACTAACATTAAACCCAGCAATCCCATTACTGGATATATATCCAAAGGAAAATCATTCTACCAAAAAGACACTTGCACTCATAAGTTCTTTGCAGCACTATTCACAATAGCAGAGACATGGACTCAACCTAGGTGCCAATCAAGAGTAGATTGGATAAAGAAAGTGTAATACATACACACCGTGGAATTCTATGCAGCCATTAAAAAAATCAAAATCATGTCCTTTGCAGCAACACGGATGCAGCTGGATGGCATTATCCTAAGCACATTAATGCAGGAACAGAAAATCAAATACAGCATGTTCGTTGGGTATACACAGATATAAAGATAGACACTGGGGATTATAAGGGAGGAGGGATGAAGGCAAGGTTAAAAAACTAAATATTGGATACTATACTCAATACTTGGATGATGAGATCAATCAGACCCCAAACCTCAGCATTACAAAATATGCCCATGTAACAAACCTACACATGTATCCCCTGAATCTAAGATAAAAGTTGAAATTGTTTTTAAAAACATATAAATGTAATTCATTTTTCAAGGCAAGCCCCCCCCGCCGAAACAAAACAAAAGAAAACAAAAAACCACCAAACCCTGTAGTCTTAGTTTAACCTTATAATACACAAATTGTGACTGGAAGACAAATAAGTGGAAGAAATCCCAAACTGACAACAAGAAAGAAAAAAGAATAGAAACAAATTATGAACATAATTATTTGTATAGATGTACACAAATAATTTAAGATACAAATAATTAGAGTACCAGAAAGAGAAGTGAGAAAATGTAAGGCAGAAACAAAATTTGAAGAGATAATGGCTAAGAATTTTTCAAAACCAGTGAAAAACGTCAGCCAACATATTCAAGAATCTCAGTAAATGCTAACACATGACAGCAAAAGCGTGATCCATAAAAGGAAAACAAATAAGTTGACTTCACCAAAATTGAAAATGTTTTTTCTGCGAAAGGTCCTGTTAAGAGCATTAAAAAAACAGCTATAGACAGGGAGAAAGTATTTGCAAACCATATATCTGACAAAAGACTCCTAACTAGAATATATTTTTAAAAACTGTCAAAACTCCACAGTGAAAACACAAACAATCCAACTAGAAAATGGACAAAAGACAGGAGCTGATGTTTACCACAGAGCTGATGTTTACCACTGACAGCAATAAACACATGAAAATATGTTCAACATCGTTACCTATTAGGGAAACACAAATTAAAATCACAAAGAGATATCGTTACATACTTAATAGAAGAATTTTTAAAAATACTGATAACACCAAAGCTGACAAGAATGCAGAGAAATGAGCTGTAATACATTGCTGATAGAAATGTAAATAGTACAACCACTCTAGAAAATAACTGCTTAAAAAAATTAAACATACACTTACCATATAACCCAGCAATCACATTTCTTGACAGTTATCCCAGAAAAATGAAAACTTATGCTCACAGAAAATTCTAGACATTGCTGTTTATAGTAGTTTTACTGGTAATACCAAAACACAGACACAACCTAAATGTCCTTTGAGTGAATGGTTAAACAAACTATGGTACATTCATGTCATGAAATATTACTCAACAATAAAAGGAACAAACTATTAATACACGCAACAGCTTGAATGAATGTCAAAGGAATTAAGCTGAGTGAAAGAACTTCATCTTAAAAGGTTACATGCTATATGATTTCATTTATGAATAAACATTCTCAAAAATGACAAAGTAATGGAGACAGTGAACAAATTAGTGGTTGCCAAGAGTTAGGGATGGGGCATCGAGAACAGAAAGAGACAGGTGTAATTAGAAAGGAGTAACACAAGAGATACTTGTAGAAATGGAACAATGGTGTATCTTGATTGTGGCAATAGTTACACAAATCTACATGTGACAAGTTACATAGAACTATACATACACACGCTTGTAAAACTAGTTAAATGAGTAAAACCTACAGATTGTACAAAAGCCAATTTCCTGGTTATTTTACTATTATTATGTAAGATGTTCCACCTCTGCCTCCCAGGTTCAAGCGATTCTCCCGCCTCAGTCTCCAAAGCAGCTGGGATTATAGGTGCACGCCACCACGCCCAGCTAATTTTTATATTTTTAATATAATAATATTAGACAGGGTTTTGCCATGTTGGCCAGGCTATTCTCAAACTCCTGACCTCAAGTGATCCACCTGCCTGGGCCTCCCAAAGTGCTGGGATTACAGGCATGAGCCACTATACCCAGTCTATACTACCTTTCATATAATGTACCATCTTACAGTTCTTTCATATAAGAAAGAAGGACATGTAATGAACTATACACATATCTGCCCCTTTATACAAAAAGAAATACAGGAATGGTAAACCAGAAACTAATGAGATTAGTTACCCACAGGGTTGGAGGAGGTAGTGATTTGGAATAGAGTATAAAAAATGGGAGAATTAGTGGAATGGAAAGGCTGAGGGGGAGTGACACTTTTCTAAGTACATACAACATTTTGTGTGTTCTAACTTTTATAGCCATAGTAATGCTTCATATATTCAAATTTAAATAAATAATTAAAGTCAACCGGAATGGGAGGTACCCAAAAGAAATACAGAGAACAATAAATTAACCCACCTGCATTACAAATGAGCAACAAAACCAAGTTAAAGAGGGTAAGGAAGGAAAAAAAAACTAACCTAATTAACTTTGGGAAAAAAGAGTATCTTGACTATTTTGCTGAGGATAGACTCATCTAAGGATAAAAGTAAAAAGAACTGTACACAAATATTGTACTCTAGTTAGTAAAATTGTTATTCCCAAGAGTGTGGATTAGCAATTCTAAAGCTATTTGTGTATTAGAATTGAGCAAATAAGTAAATATATTATGGATAATGAGAGCCAAATTTCCCCCTGTTCAACAAAGAAGGTACAAATAAGGAATGGAGGGAGTTTATGCAAATAAACTCTGTGGTATTTGGATTGGAATCAGAGGCATTAGTATGAACTGTGGTGACACACACACACATAGCTAGGTATAGAAATAAAAATGTATGTGTTATGTATATGTCAGCACATATATATTTACATATATATTATATATATATATATTATACATATATACACACACACATACACTATTTCTAAGCTCTGTTCACTGACAGAGTCTGGAAGCAATAATGAATCAGTAGCAATGAGCACACCTAGTGCCTAGATTTTGATTTCTAAATATATTTTCCACTAAAAGGAACCAAGGATCCTTAGAAAAATTATCGATTCCAGGGTTGGGGAAGTAAAAGTCCAAGATGACCCTAGAACAGCTGGTGGTGACACAGAGTATAGAAGTTCTCAAATAGTGATGGGGCATGTTAAAAAGATACGAGTCAACTTGAAGGAGTTCCCAAAGGCCAAATCTAGGACAATTTTAGCAGTAAATTAAATAATGATAGTATTGGGACTACAGACAATAGAATAAAACAAATACCTTTAAGTCTATATGAGTTTAAATAAATGACTGAACAAATAACAAATGGGGGAAAAATAACAGCTCTTCTTTACAGTAGAATTCCAATTAATAAATGTGGAATTAGCAATAGAAATAGAAAATAGATGCTATGGAAATAGTTGTTGCAGGCAACAATCGCTGATGAACATCAACGTAAGTAGCAAAAATATGATGAGAAACAGAATATTTGCATAATCTCAAAATATTCCCTCTCAAGATAATTATTAATGTAAAAAGGAAAAATGGTAACTTTACAGTGGAGAAACCTGGAAGAAATTATCTTAACCAAGTGTTCAAAGTTATCGTCATAGTAATACAATAAAACATCGTGAACATCTTGATATGATGTACTAAAAGGGGCACCTCAACATTCCTGTGATATTCTTGCCAAACATGTATAATCTTGATATACACCATAAGAAAACATCAGACAAACTCAAACTGAAGGTACTTCTATAAAATAATTGGCTAATAATCTTCAAAAGTGTCAAGGTCATGAAAGACAGACAGAGGAACTGTCCCAGGTTGGAGCAGGAGACTAAGGAGATACAGCAACTAAATGCAATGTGGGGTCCTGGATGAGATCCTGGAATAGTAAAAGGACATTTGTGAAACAGTTTGCTTTTTGTTTTCTTTTTTTGAGACGGAGTCTTGCTCTGTCACCCAGGCTGGAGTGCAATGGCTTGATCTTGGCTCCCTGAAACCTCCACCTCCTGGGTTCAAGTGATTCTCCTGCCTCAGCCTCCTGAGTAGCTAGGATTATAGGAGTGCACCGCTGCAACTGGCTAATTTTTGTGTTTTTGGTAGAGAACAGGGTTTCACCATGTTGGCCAGGCTGGTCTCGAACTCCTGATCTTGGGTGATCCTCCCGCCTTGGCCTTCCAAAGTGCTGGGATTACAGGTGTTAGCCTCTGCGGCTGGTCCAGTTTGCAAAATTTTAACAGTATTTTATCAATGGTAATTTCCTGTACTTTGAGAATTATGCTATGATTATGTAAGATGTCTAGTTGCAGGGTATACATGAGTTCTCTAAACTATTTTTGTAACTTTATTGTAAGTCTAAAATTATTTCAAAATAAAAAGCTAACAGAATCAATAAAATACACTCAGAGCAATTCATTTAAAGAGCTTTGCATTTAAATATGCAAAGATATATGTGTATATATCCATATACATATATCTATAATCTCTATTTCTTAAGACAATTAAGAATGTGAGGTGCCATTTTATTTTATTTTTTTCAGCCGTGAGCCTGAAGATCTGAATGTCTTGTTTTTAAAGCAGTAATTTAGGATTCTCTACCTTTCTATTTCCCTCAGTTGATCATTTTTTGCTAAAGGCTTGGCTTTGCTGCAGAAATCTGGTAGCCTCTGCTAAGATACTTCTGTCAAGGCATGTATGGCCTCCATATAGCATTCAAATCTGCTTCAGACAGATCAAGCACTTTTGGATTTTCTTGGGTATGACAGCTAACAGCCACAATTGCTCACCTATAGATGGACAGGTTCAAGATCTTTCTCTTGCTTTCAGCCACACACAAAGCTAACAGTCTCATGAGTTGATTCAGAAATAGATAGAAGCAGAACATTCAAATACAGTTAATTTCTTCTCTAAAGTTGAAATTTAGCTCACTTAGTTTATTATATCCCTATGGCAGCTTTTACAAATTGCCACATACTTGGTGACTTAAAACAACATAAATGTACTAGCCTGCAGTTTTGGAGATCAAAAGATAAAAATCTATTTCAGTGGGCTAAAATCAAGGTGTCAGTGAGAGGCTGCCAGGTGTCAAGGTGGTCAAATAGGACAGCAAGCCAAACTGAAAGTGACAATCAATTAAAATTGCCACCTTATGAAGCTTATAATAATCCATTTCATTCACCAGTCTCATTTTGTTTTATGCACAGGCTAAAGAGATAATAAAACTGGAGTTCAATACATCTTTCAAGTCTTTAACAGAAATATTATTCTCTGAAATCTCTCCAGAAGGGAGATTCTACTTGGTCAACTATTGAGTGTGGAGATTCATGGCGGTCAAATGATAAATACTGTTTTCACCTAAATTCATTTCATGTGGGCCCTGGGAGTCCAAAAATCCAGTCTGTGGTCATTTCCTCTGATTCAGGGTGTTCACCTTTTCCTTTGCTAGGCAGAGAGGAATTTACACAGGCAACGCCAGAGGTGAGGCAGTACTCGGTTGCTATATTGGAAAGGCGTGGCAGATCTCTTTTTAGTCCTCTAGGGCTTTCGACTGAGAGACTAGTATATTTGCCAGGGTTCATTCTCTGGGTTAGTCATAAATTCTAAACTTTAATTCCTCAGTACCTTAAGACAGTTGAAAATTCAGCTGTGTTTTTCAGAGGTTTTTGACATAGCTTGTTAAATGTTCTTTCTTACACAAAAATGTTTCAAATGCCTGAGGGAAAACTGCCTTGTATCAGGCTCTCAATTGATGCTGTGTGACTTTAGCTTTGCAAAAATAACACATTTCTGGGCTTCTCCCGTTTATTCCATATTAGTGGTCCTTTTACCAGCTTCATGCTTGCATCCAGAATCAGCAAATTCCACAGGGTATGGTGGCTCATGCCTGTAATCCCAGCTCTCAGGGAGGCAGAGGTGAGAGGATAGCTTGAGCCCAGGAGTTCGAGACTACCTGTGCAATATAGTGAGACGCCGTTCTCCATAAAAAGTGTATATTGGCGGAAAAAACAAAAAACAAGTGTAACTCCCCTCAGAATCAGCAAATTTCCCCAGAGAAAAAGCAACTTCAGCTCAACTTCATAGTTCTTCACTGCATAGAATATGAACTTTTTTGGTTTTTTGCTTCAATGGTTCTGTGATCTGTTATGCAAATTATTTTTATATTTATTTTCACTTTTCTAGCTCTTGAAGGATGATTAGGCTTCCAAAAACTATTCTTTTTTGCCTAAGAGAGGAATTCATAATCTGGGTTTAAGCTAAATTTGTAATAAACACTGCAGATTTTGCTGGTGTGGGTGGCTTCATAGGCAATGTCACAGATAGATTTACCATGAAATCAATGTAGCGTAATTTCATAGCGTATCACACGCATAGGCCCCTTCCAAGACCCTGGGAGAGATCCTAGCAATGTGTTCATATAAACATATGTTTATGTAAAATTTGGAAAAATACATTTTATCCTTAATTCATTAGGGGCACTCACTTTTCCATTCCAACTTCTCTCTATCGTAGTTCTCATGTCAATTGACAATGAAATGGCCATGAGAATTTTCATCATCTGGCTAGGAGAAAGTGTATTAGAGATATAATTACGGGGTTAAAGTCATGTATACAGATAGGTAAGTTGTTTTTAGCCCTCCTGGTGTAGGAATGGTTTCTAGGAATGCTCAGACTTTTGGCACTGCCTACTGACATTGCCAACTCAGCAGGATCATGATGTAAGGCACAGAGCCAGAATATGAAGAGGCCTGATGATGTCAGTTGCCATGCTTCTGCACTGTGAAGGCAGTGGACAGCCATAACAAATCTCATAAACATTAAACTTTTTTGCTCATCAAAAGATACTATTAGTAAAATAAGTAGGCAAGCCACAGACTGGGAGAAAATAACTTGCACATCTGACAAAGGACTTGTAACTAGATTATATATATAAAATTACTCTTACAAATAAATGATCAAAAGACAAACAATCCTATTTTTTAAATGAGCAAAAGGCTTAAATTGACACAAGAGAAGTTATATGGTCAATAAGCACATAAAATAGGGCTCACCATTATTAGCCAATAGTGGAATGCATGTTAAACCATAATGAGAAATATCTATGCACCCACTAGATTGGATAAAATTAAAAAGACTGACAACATCAAATGTTGGCAAAGATATGAAGCAACCAGAACTCTCGAACCACAGTTGGTGTAAGTGTAAAATGGTATCTCTAGTTGGGAAATTACTTGGAAGATTCTAATATAGCAATTATACACCATGATATCTACCCAAGAAGAAGGAAAACACATGTCCACAATAGATATTACACAGGAATGTTCACACTAGCCCCATTAATAATAACCCCAAACAGGAAAAAATAAAAATATCGATCAGCAAAAGAATTGATAAACAAATTATGATGTATTAATACAATGTAATTATTCTTGGCAATAAAAAGAAAAAACTACTGATAGATGCAATAATGTGGATGAATTTCAGAAACATTATACTCAGTTGAAGAATCCAGAGAAAAAAGTTTACATAGTATGCGACTTCATTCATAAGAAGTTCCAGTGTAGGGGAAGACTGTGGTGCTCATATTGAGTACCCAACATGTGTGAAGATATCAGGACTCAAATGAGATGGCCTGCACACAGGACTGAGAAAATAAGCAAATATATTGAGAAGCTAGGTTTCTTCTAGAGAAAGAAGGTGTAAGTAGGGAAAGTAAGAATTGCATAAGCCTAGTGAATTAAATTGAAATTGAAAGTATCACTGTGGACCCATGATATTTAACATATGTAGATGAGTGTGCATAAAAAGAGATACAGTGTGTCTGTGAGTATGTGTGGGTATAAAATAGTAATGAGCCCACCATGTTCCTAGATCGGGTTTCTAATTATCCTTCTCCACTGAAAGAAATTAGGGCTCTTTGGATAAACAGCTGATTTCAGGCACCTCTTGTGCTTAAAGTAAGAAAGTGCCTATAGAAACAAGGGAAAATGACAAAATGATATAGGAGCCGGCTTGCAGAGGTTCCCACTAGCCTAACTTGGGAAAACTTGAGCATAAAAATAAAGATAGCAATAGATTACAACCAACTGAATTTAATTGAAATCCATTAGTCCATACTGCTTTAAAGTTGTGAGTAAGTAAGTCAGCATTTGGTAGAATATAAACTAATAAATACAGAGGAATGGTGGGATTAGAAAATCATCATCATTTCATAATCATAATAATTGATTCAGATAAGAATCAATGAAATGCTAAATCTGGGGGTAAAATTTCAATAACAAGTGTGATGTCTATATAGTTTCAAAGTAACTCTCTACAAGATACATCTCAGTTAATAAATGCAAAATACTTATTAATTTTATAGCAGACAAACTTAGCAGACACTCCATAAACCAGGTAATAAAAGTAAAAAAATCTCAAATAATGAGACACATGGACATCAGATGCCTCTTAATATGAAGAATGAGAAGATAACAGTATTTCTCTCGTATTCCTGCCAAAAATAAATAATGAAGAAAAGTCAAATGCCCCAAATTGAGAGACAACTAAGTGACAGGCCAACATTCTTGAAAAATATCATGTCGTGAAAGATGAGGAAAAGCTGAAGAACTGCTCCTGATATAGGGAAACTACAGAGACATCACAAGTAAATACATAACTCTGAGTTAGATCCTGGACCAAAAGGAAAAGATTGATTATGAAGGACACAGCTAAGGCAACTGACAAAATTTAAATGTGGTGTGTAGATTGGATGGCTGTATTGCAATACTGTGAATTTCCTAATTGTGATGGTTATGCTGGAAATGGACAATATTCTTGTTTGGAGGATATACACTCTGAAAACTTCAGGGGCCATGGGCATCAGGTCCAAAACACACACAAATGCTTCGAAAAATTTACACATGTATACACACATATACATATACATGTATATATGTATATGTGTGTGTGTGTATATATATATATAGAGAGAGAGAGAGAGAACTATCAAACAGGACTTGATTCTTTGTATTGAAGGCTTTGCTTTTTTGGATTTCTTATGGCAACATGGAATTAGTTGAGGAAATTATTGTTGGACTACCCACGTTTGGAGAAAGCTTCAGCATTCCCTTTGATTTCTTAGAATACTACCCACTCTCTTTGGACTCCAGTACTAAGGGTTCATTTTATTTATTTATTTATTTTTTTGAGACGGAGTCTCGCTCTGTCGCCCAGGCTGGAGTGCAGTGGCGCGATCTCGGCTCACTGCAAGCTCCGCCTCCCGGGTTCACGCCATTCTCCTGCCTCAGCCTCTTCGAGTAGCTGGGACTACAGGCGCCCGCCACCACGCCCGGCTAATTTTTTTTTTTTTTTTGTATTTTTAGTAGAGACGGGGTTTCACCGTGGTCTCGATCTCCTGACCTCGTGATCCGCCTGCCTCGGCCTCCCAAAGTGCTGGGATTACAAGCGTGAGCCACCGCGCCCGGCCTAAAGTGTTCATTTTAAACGTTAGTAAAATTTGGTCCTTATCCCATCTCCATTTCTCCCGGGAAAGTTATTATATCCAGTCTTTCATGCTTCTATAATATTTATCTGACAGAAAACACTTTGTCCACCTTGCTACTTACAGAATTTTGATCTAATATTCGATATATTTTCTATTTTAAAATGCTAATAAGTAAATTTCTGAAAAATAAGTCCTAGTGGTAAGAAGGAAGGCATGAAAAAAAAAATAAAAATACAAAATACAAAAAAAATGAATAAAAGTAGAACAGCCAGATTATGTCACCAGTTTCCTGACACATTCTCTTTTAATCACCCTAAGCCTCAGTTTCCACATCTATAGCATGGAAATCGTGAATTGCTTTCTCATAGGGAATTTATGAGGACTGAGTGAGATAATCCTTTGAAAGGATGGCACGTGTCTGGCTAATAATAATAAATTCAGCAGATCCTTTTCCCTACTTCCAGAACTTGCATAAGTGGGCAGCACTTGATAATTTCTAAGTTTAAGAACTTTTGAAATAATCACCATTTATACATAATTGGTTCATTCTACAGAATATTTATATTTATTCATATTTTCTTGCTTAGTTCTTTGTTTACTTTCTTTTCAAACTATACTTTTGTTTATTTAAATTACAACCTCTTGGCCAGGCCCGGTGGCTCACACCAGTAACCCCAGCACTTTGAGAGGCCAAGGCAGGTGGATCACTTGAGGTCAGAAGTTCGAGACCAACCTGGCCAACATGGTGAAACCCCATCTCTACTAAAAACACAAAAAAATTAGTTGGGCATGGTGTTGCATGCCTGTAGTCCCAGCTATTTGGGAGGTTGAGGCAGGAGAATTGCATGAACTCAGGAGGTGGAGATTGCAGTAAGCCAAGATCGCGCCACTGCACTCCAGCCTGGGCAACAAAGCAAGACAACAAAGCTAGTCTCAATAAATAAATAAATAAATAAAACCTTTTTTGAAAATATTGTAAAAAAACAAAATTCACACACCAGTACAATTTTCCCCCTCACCATCCTCACCCTTATTCCTGGTCTTCTATTCAGGGGTAACCATTGCAGTTACATTTTTAAAAAATCAAATGTATGTGAAATCTTAATTTCTTTCTCTTTCCGGTTTTACTTCATATTCCATCTACCTCTTTCTCCTCCTCACCCTCCTTCTCCTCCTGATACTGCTGTCTGCCTCTCTCCAAGTTTCCTCTTGTTAATTATCTAAGAAGTAGCCTTTCTTATTATTCTGGAAAAAAAAAAAAAACAAAGGTATTTTGTTATGTAATCTCACAGAGACACACAATACAGAAAATCATATTTAGGGTGCCTTAAATAATTATTTTATAAAACTGGGACCGTGTTTTGTACCTTTTTTGCTTCTTTATTTGCTCACCCAGCGATACCCCAGGAAAATATCTCCAAGCCACCTGTTAGACCCATAGTTCCTTATTTTAGATGGATGCATATTATTCTGTTCAGTGAATGTATTAATTATTTAGAAAGTTATCTACCAAAAAACCACATTTTTCTCTATCTTTGGTCATTAAAATAACTCTACAATAAACGTCATTGTCCATATGTCCTTACATACTGTTAGTTTCCTTTCCCTGGGAAAGATTCCCAGTAGTAACAGTGCTAGATTGACAATATATATAGTTTTTAAGCAACTATTGCCATATTTCTCACCAGAAAGCCCATAACACTTTAAATATCCACCAGTGATCTGTGAGTAACTGTCTTCCTTCATCCACTTCAGCAATAAAATTCATTTATCCTTTTGTTTCTGATCTGGTGAAAATGGGGAACTTTATCATCATTAATATATCCTCTCAGAAGGAGATGTTGAACTAAAAATATATATCTTTCTATATTTGATAACTTGATCACATTTCCTTATATCTATTGATCATTTCAATTTGCTGTTCTCTAAACTGCCTATGTAATTTATTTTCCTGTTGAGCTATTTGTAGTATTTTTTCAAAATTGTTAAAAGTTTTTTTCTATTTAATAGATACCAAATATTTTTTCTAGAATTATAAATACATGTCTTCTAATTTTATTAATCTAGAAAAGAAATTTAAATGAATCTGCACATTACAGCATATAAAAAATAAAAGTATTATATTTGGATTAAATACTCTACTATAAATAAACTTTAAACCAGGCAATTTAAGGGGCCTGATACAATTCTGAACCGTAGAAGACCTTAGAAACTGAGACTGAAAACTCAAAATCCATGAAAGAAAATATATACTAGATATATTGCTGTACATTACGTTTTTTAAAAGCCATTTTATATAAAATATAACAAATTAATACAATATTTTCTTGAGATAAATGGTAACTTATTTTCTGAAATAGAAATCAAAGGTTTGGGAACATGACCTCGGATCGCATCTTAGAGATTTTACACATGAAATAAAAAATTTCTTCTTTGGGCTGGGCGCGGTGGCTCACGCCTGTAATCCCAGCACTTTGGGAAGCCAAGGTGGGTGGATCATGAGGTCAGGAGATCGAGACCAGCCTGGCCAACATAGTGAAACCCCGTCTCTACTAAAAATACAAAAAATCAGCCAGGCATGGTGGCACGCACCTGTAGTCCCAGCTACTTGGAAGGCTGAGGCAGGAGAATTGCTTGAACCCGGGAGGCAGAGGTTGCAGTGAGCTGAGATCGTGCCACTGCACTCCAGCCTGGGTGACAGAGCGAGACTCTGTCTCAAAAAAAAAAAAAAAAAACAAAGAAAAAAATTATTCCCTTGGCATGTGCAGCTGTGATTTTAAAAAATAATAATAATAAAAATAAAGACTTCTTTCCTGATAGAAGTAATTAATTGGCTTTAAAGAACTCATGAAATAGTTTACAGAAGAAAACTAACTCCAATTCAATAGCATAAAATTCCAGTTTTCTTTGATAAAGTATTTTAGTCCCCATTGTCATTCCTTTTGCATTAGAAAAAGTTGAGGATTCAGTCCCTAGAGAAAGGACTTTGCTTAGCAAATCAGTTTTGAAATAGGAACATCACTTCATAGAGATCTCCTCCCTCTCTCTTCCCACTGGGTATGCTGTTAACTACTATAAACTGGGCGGGGAAGAGTTTTGCAATTCAGTGATTGAGATTTCTGCCAGAGACCAAAACAAACACTAAAATCAATAGAGAAAATTCTTTTATCCATTTTGCAAAACTGACTCTAAAGAGTCTCCCAAAATAGCAGTTGACACCCTAAATTCCAAGTGATGTGATGGTGCACACCACATTCTGGTCGTCTGCAATATTTCATCCTTATTCTCAAGTTAACTCTGAGTAGAGACTTCATGACTTGATGCATATGGAGTGGAATTAAAATAAGTCAAAAAACTTCATGAAATCAATTATACAATTAAGTGTATGAAGATGTTGTATCTGTGCACTTTAAATTAGTCCTATTTGAACTCAAGGCTTCTTAGACAAAAAAAAAAAAAAATTGATCTACTTCTAATGCTTAAAATGGAGGTAAGTAGAATACATTTCTAAAAATTATGAAATAAAATTACATTAAAATTTGAGTGTTCTAAGTAAGCACTCATGTGATAGTCTGTAATTCAAATCTCAGCAAAGACCAAATTATCTGCTGGAAAAATCTGACTTAGCTTCATCTTTTATGTGCTTTATTGTTATACATAATGTTATTTTGAGCATATTTTTAATCTCTATGGGAAATAAGAACTTTAGAGAAAGTCAGTCTTTGGTTCTAATTTTCAGTTCGCTGCTTACAAGACCTAGGACTTTGGGAAAGTAATTTCTTTGAGTATATAAATTCAGGTTTCTACCTACAAAATTAATCTTTTATAAGCAGGAATTTTTTTCTTTTACAAACTTCCTTGTGCAATGTATCCACTGTGTGGAAAAAATGGTCCTATGATTCATCTTCATACTCCAGCAAAAAGACAGTATCTGGAAATCTATCTCACAGGGATATGAGAAACTTTAAGAAAACATAGAAGTGAACAGTTTTTATGCTGTAAGGAAAATAGCACCCTATAATGTTACAGAAAATAAAACTGACGGCCAAAGCTATTAACTAACTCGCCCAATTATACAGAGACTTCAGATGGCAGATTGGGACTAAAACTCTTGTTGCCTCTCTTGTCTCGATTTTTTTTCCACAGTGCAATTTAAAAAGATGCTTCTAAGACTCTGTTGAACCTCACCTTTTTTAATATTAAAAAATATATAATGAGAAAATTCAAGAGGGAGATGACAAACATAAGGTCAACAAATACACAGGTAAGAAAGGAGGTAAGGATGGGTATTCATTTAGGTAAGTATTCTAAGCTAGATGTTAAAACATTCTAAAGTGATCACAGATAAAAACTATAAAGATCCTCTCCACAGCTTTCTAAAATTCTCTTCCATTAACTTCTGTTTTAATCCAATTGCTGTGTTCTCTTTCTGATCTGCTAGATATCTCACATGATTCAAATGTTTTATTTTGCTAATCAATGGAATGTTTGCTATTCAAAATGAGAATAATTGTATCTGGAGATGCTGGCAATGTGATTTTACTGGAAAGCAGAGAAATCTACCACCTTTAAGACATTAGCCACAATTGCAAGCAATTGGAGCAGACGTTAACAGGTAAGCACTCAGTAGCCTATTTGATATAATCTTAAAGATGCAGATAAGGACTTCCTAGTTTTGTTTTGTTTTGGTTTTAGTTGTTAACAAACACTTTAATCCTAAAATTAGGGATATGAATCAGAATTTAAATTACATAAAATATCTGAAATACAAAAGGATACCACAGCTATTTAAAGATATCCTTTTAAGAGTGGATAAATATTTGAGGTAACTGTGTGTTTAGAAGATGAGAAAGTATGCAAAGATGAGTAAGACAGAATATTAGAATTCAGTGCTCTGAAATCTCCAGCTTCCTCCCCTCACTGCTTTCTGGCTGCATCATTGTTATTCAGCTCCAGGGCTTCCTACTAGAGTGATAAATATTTCCCCCCTCCTTGTGCCCTTACTACAGAATGTGAGGGGATATTACATAACAGGATACACTAATATATTATATTGATGAGAAAGCAGTTTATTTATTTTGTAAGGACTGAATCTCAGAGTGAGGCAGTCAATTAATTCAAAAAGAGTTAACGGATTCTCTCCTTCCTCTATAATCCTCAGTGAGAGGGCTTTTTGGTGAGGCAGTCTCTTAGCTGAGTTCTAAAGAGAAAAGTCAGACAGAGGGCCTGGTCAGGAAGGAAGGGCCATTGACCCATGTTAAAGGAGAAAGCACATGCAGTGTCCTTCATAGTGAGATATCTCCCGAGCAATAAATGAAGGGAGACGTTATAATTTATCCAAACAGGAACGCGTCTGAGAATAGGAGTGACTCTGTTAGTGACTATGTCAGGATAGCAGGAGTACATTCAGCAGTCCTGAATAAACTGGGGCATTTCAGCCATCCCAACATTATGGGTTTGAGGGGATCTCTTCAACACTTGTGCAACTCAAAGAAATTGTGAAGTGTATGAAATCTCTCTTTACTGATGCCATTTGCCTTGTTTTATCTGATTCCTGCATTCCTTGGTTTTATATATATATATATGTATATATATATGTGTGTGTATATATATATATATATATAATTACTAGTAAGATACAAAATGCTCCTACAATCCATCCTTTAAAAAACTCTTTGTACATTCAGACTAAATTTTAAGGAATTATCAAGAGCTAAAAAAATTACATATCTTATAATATTTTCACCCTCATGGAGATCAAAGTCTTAACTAAAGCAATGCTTGTCTGAAAGTAGAATACAGAGAATAAATTGGTCAGCAGGGTCATTTGAAAAAAATATATTACAAAAGTAATGCCTGCTTATTAAAAACTTGAACAAACAATAGGTAAATTTATAAGTAAAGTCTGCTTTGCTCACCCCCATTTTGATTTCCTAGGAGTAATACTTTCTTCTATATTATTCAAGGTAGCTTTTAATTTATATATTAGTATATATATTATACTAATATTATAGTCTTTGTATAAACTGATGGAATCATGCTATACAAATTTGTGTTCAGTAACTTCCTTTTTTCACTTAAAAATACCTTTGAATATCATTTCATATCCACATCTGTGACTACAAATCTCAAATTTCTTTTCAGGTGAGAGTCAAGGAGACATTTTTTAGGGAACTAATGGTTCTAAAATAAGTAGAAAAATTAAAATTCACATTGCTAACATTTTGCTGAACATGAATGAAATTGAAAAACAAATATTCTGATATTGATAATGTAATAAAATAATTAAGTGTCCCATTAAGCTTTTGCGGGGGATGAATACATGTTTAGCTGGTAGAGTTGGCATTTTAGTCCCTCCAGGAAATTTATGGGACTGAATAGCTTCTACTCAAAGCATCTCAGAGTTCCTGCAGAACTGTTGTACTTTCTGTGACACAGCTGTGCATCTATGTGCCAGGCACTCTGATAGGCAATTTACACTAAAGATCACATTTACACTCACATTATATGCTTACTATGACCCCTTCTTGTTGGAGTTGATGGTTTGTGGGTTAAGAAGGAAATCAGATGTTGAGTTTTAACAGGCATAGTCATTTCCATTGGTAACCCTAGGAAATTTAAAGTTCTAAAAATCTTAAGTAATTCCTTTCTGAGCACCTCAGACCTTGGATCACTATAGTTCCTTTCATCCACTCTTCTCCATTTCTAAAGGCGTGAGTCTAGGGTAGGTGTGTGCATTAATATCTCACATCATTTATACTTCACATCAAGACAACTTAGAAAAACATTACAGTAGTCCTTCCTTATCTGCGGTTTTGCTTTGCACAATTTCAGTTACCCACAGTCAACCGTGGTCTGCAAATATTAAAAGGAAAATTACAGAAGTCAACAATTGATAAGTTTTAAATACACGCCATTCTGAATAGCCTGATGAAGTCTTGTGTTGTCCCGCCCAGTCACGGGAATCATCCCTCTGTTTAGAGCAGGGGTGTCCAATCTTTTGGCTTCCCTGGGCCACCTTGGAAGAAGAATTGTCTTGGGTCTCACATAAAATACAGCAACACTAACAATAGCTGATGAGTTTTTTTTTTAATCATCAGTGAATGTCATGATGTTTTAAGAAAGTTTACAAATTTGTGTTAGGCCACGTTCAAAGCCATCCTGGGCTGCGTTCAAAGCCA
The DNA here is from genome assembly GCF_009828535.3 of Hylobates moloch. Lineage (NCBI taxonomy): Eukaryota > Metazoa > Chordata > Mammalia > Primates > Hylobatidae > Hylobates > Hylobates moloch. Next base: position 26,925,674 of record NW_026652295.1, on the reverse strand, counting down.
TCCTGGGCTGCATGCAGCCCGTGGGCCTCAGGTTGGACAAGCTTGATTTAGAGCATCCACCTGCCTGTTAGTCACTGAGGAACCATTTCGGTTATCAGATCGTCAGAACACAGAGGGGTGAGTACACTAGAATAAGGTGTTTTGAAGAGAAAAAAAGAAAGGGACACCACATTCACATAACATTTATTACAATAAATGGGGGTGTGGAGCTGTTATACTTGCTCCATTTTATTAATTATTGTTCTTAATCTCTTACTGTGCCTAATTTATAAATTAAACCTTATTATAGTTGTGTATGTATTAAAAAAAATAGTATATATAGGGTTTGGTACCACCCACAGTTTCAAGTTTCTATCCACCGGTGGTCTTGGAATGTATCCCGCATGGATAAAGGGGGACCACTGTATCATCTTCATTTTACAAATGAGAAGTGTGGAGATCAAAGGGTTACAAGCATTCCAATATAATGAATGTAACCAATTAGAGAGGGTAGGGATATGAGACCAGCCCGTCACCTTCAAATATCATATTATTAAGGAATGTATACAAATTCTATGAGCTTCTAAAACGAAAAGGATATGTCTCCTTAAATTGTGTCTGATAACTTACTAGATACTGTCTACATGGCTTTTTTGAGGGAAAGGGAATAATGGGAGGTGGCTTTAACTAATTTTAACTGATTTCTACAATCAGGGAATCTCGCTGGCCTTGAAGAGAAATTAGAATGAGTTCAAATGACAGAAACTGTATCTATATCTACCTCACAGTAGATATCTAGGTAGGAAGAATGTGAAAAATACATTTACAAACAGTAAAATATCAAAGGATACATTATGTGAATTTGGAAACTGAAAATACGGCTTAAGATTTTTGAAATTAGGCCGGGCACAGTGGCTCACACCTGCAATCCCAGCACTTTGGGAGGCTGAGGCAGGCAGATCACCTGAGGTAGGGGTTTGAGACCAGCCTGACCAACATGGAGAAACCCCATCACTACTAAAAATACAAAATTAGTCGGGGTGGTGGTGCATGCCTGTCATCCCACCTACTGGGGAGGCTGAGGCAGGAGAATCGCTTGAACCTGGGAGGCAGAGGTTGTGGTGAGCCGAGATGGCGCCATTGCACTCCAGCCTGGGCAAAAGAGCAAAACTCCATCTCAAAAAAAAAAAGATTCTTGAAATGCAATTTGCTAATATGCTGTTACAAATATATAAACACTTTTTAAATACTTGGATGGATATTTATATTTTTATTAATACATTTTTCACATTATTAATCGGATCAGTCTGTAATTTTATGTAAATTGCTAGCAAAATGATTGTAGCTGACAAAATCAGTAAGTGTGTTGTTAACATCCTGACTTCTTATATTTCAGAGTGAAGAGTTGAACCACTTAACATGAATTGGGTAAATAAGAGTGTCCCACAGGAGTTCATTCTGTTAGGTTTCTCAGATCAACCATGGCTAGAGATTCCACTCTTTGTGATATTTCTGTTTTCCTATATCTTGACAATCTTTGGCAATCTGACAATAATTCTTGTGTCACATTTGGATTTCAAACTCCACACCCCTATGTACTTTTTTCTTAGCAATCTCTCACTCCTGGACCTTTGCTATACCACAAGTACAGTTCCACAAATGCTGGTAAACATATGCAACACCAGGAAGGTAATCAGTTATGGTGGCTGTGTGGCCCAGCTTTTCATTTTCCTGGCCTTGGGTTCCACGGAATGTCTTCTCCTGGCCGTCATGTCCTTTGATAGGTTTGTAGCTATTTGTCGGCCTCTCCATTACTCAATTATCATGCACCAGAGGCTCTGCTTCCAGTTGGCAGCTGCATCCTGGATTAGTGGCTTTAGCAATTCAGTATTACAGTCCACCTGGACACTTGAGATGCCACTGTGTGGTCACGAAGAAGTGGATCACTTCTTCTGTGAAGTCCCTGCTCTGCTCAAGTTGTCCTGTGTTGACACAACAGCAAATGAGGCTGAACTATTCTTCATCAGTGTGCTATTCCTTCTAATACCCGTGACACTCGTCCTTATATAGTATGCTTTTATTGTCCAAGCAGTGTTGAGAATCCAGTCTGCTGAAGGTCGACAAAAGGCATTTGGGACATGTGGCTCCCATCTAATTGTGGTGTCACTTTTTTATGGTACAGCTATCTCTATGTACCTGCAACCACCTTCACCCAGCTCCAAAGACCGGGGAAAGATGGTTTCTCTCTTCTATGGAATCATTGCACCCATGCTGAATCCCCTTATATATACACTTAGGAACAAAGAAGTAAAGGAAGCCTTTAAAAGGTTGGTTGCAAGAGTCTTCTTAATCAAGAAATAAGAAATATGCAAATGATAAGCTTTGCTAAAGACACAATGCTTACTTAGCTTACTAACTTCTCTGCAAGTTGTCCTATTTTTGTCATTACTATAGAGAACTATTGTAATCTCCCTCAAAGAAAATTTCCACCGTGGCTCACGCCTGTAATCCCAGCACTTTGGGAGGCCAAGGCGGGCAGATCACGAGGTCAGGAGATCGAGACCATCCTGGCTAACACAGTGAAACCCCGTCTCTACTAAAAAAATACAAAAAATTAGCCAGGTGCGGTGGCGGGCACCTGTAGTCCCAGCTACTCGGGAGGCTGAGGCAGGAGAATGGCGTGAACCCAGGAGGCGGAGCTTGTAGTGAGCCGAGATAGCGCCACTGCACTCCGGCCTGGGCGAAAGAGCAAGACTCCCTCTCAAAAAAAAAAAAAAAAAAAAAAAAGAAAAGAAAATTTCCTTGACAAAAAGCTATATTTGTTTCTGTTGCCTAAACATTTTCATTGAACAAGCCCCCAGAATTGGCCTTCCAATGAACCAAAAACTGTAATCACAACATTTTCAAGGTTTGTCAAACTTTACATCAATGTTTGTATAATTCAGTGTAAACTAGACCTTTCTGATCCAGAAATCATTTCTTCAATAATACACACACACACACACACACACACACACACACACTTAGAAACAAAGATGTAAAGGGAGCTTTTGAGAGGTTGCTTGCAAGGGTGTTAATAAAAAAAATAAGGAATTTCCAAATTATAGGCCTTTTAAAGACTTCAATTTTACATGGCTTATAATTTAATTCTCTCCAAATTGCTTTATTATTACTAGTCTTAGAAAAACTATTATAGTGATCTTCAAATAAAATGTCGACAGAGAACTATATCTGTTTTCTACTGCCTAAATATATTCATTGCACAAGTCTTGAGAACTGATCTTTTATGAACTCTCAAAATAGCATAGCCTTGAAATCTTTAAGGTCTCAAACATCTTAGCACTAGTCTGTATACATCGGGAAGAGTCTTAGACTTCTCTGAAACCAGAATAAAAGCTAGAAATTCTTTCCCCAGAAACAAAACATTTTGATATATATACAGATGCCCTTATCCTTACACACACACACACACAAGCTCCATGGCACAAATTATTTTTCAGACAATTGTAGATCTAACAGAAGTATCCAAAACCTTGTCTTAATTATCGCTATAAGGTTGACAGCCCTAGCTTAAATTTTAACACTATTTAATACTAAAATCCACAACGATTCTCCACTCCCCAGTTTTACTTCAATCTTCTGTTGTTTCTGTACTTCCCACTTCTCCTAAGTTGAAGTGTCCTATTCCATCTACCAAATAAAGTTGTAGCTACATTTTAGACTGAAATCAAATGCCTGCTTTTGACCTTTTAAAATGATTCGTCTACTGTATATATTATCTATCTCCTTTTAACCTCGAAAGCACTTATAGGGGCTGGGCACGGTGGCTCATGCCTGTAATCCTAGCACTTTGGGAGGCTGAGGCGGGCAGATTGCCTGAGGTTAGGAGTTCAAGACCAGCCTGGGCAACAATGGTGAAACCCCGTCTCTACTAAAATACAAAAATTAGCCAGGTATGGTGGCATGCGCCTGTAGTCCTAGCTACTCGGGAGACTGAGGCAGGAGAATCGCTTGAACCTAGGAGGCGGAGGTTGCAGTGAGCCGAGATCACGCCACTGCACTCCAGCCTGGGCAACAGAGCGAGACTCCCTCTCAGAAAAAAAAAAAAAGAAAGCACTTATAGGTTAAGTCATAAAAAAGCACATTATATAATGATGTCCACAGCTTGTTTAATGCACATTTCTTGTACAAAAAGAAATGCTGATTAATTTCATGTTAGTTCCCTTGAGGTAGCATAGATTGTAATTTCAACTTCTTCCATATGGCCTTCAGAGCCCATAAAAGTGCTAAAGAAAATAAACACTATAAGTTTGTTATTTGGTTGATTTTGTGAGTTACAGTATAATTATATTAACTGCTTCTTCATTATTATTCTTTTTCCAATTTTTTCTTGTCATAAAAGTATAAAATGCAATAACTAAGAAATACAATTAGAATGTTTTACTTGAAAACTTTATAGTAACAACATAAATTTCAGCATAATTCTAACCCAACATGGTGGATCTTAAAACTTTAACTTGCATCAGAATCATCTGTAGAGATTTTAAAATTCAGATTGGTGGGGGTCACCTACCCCCAGACCTTCTAATGCAGTAAGTCTGGGGTGGGGCCTGATAATTTGCATTTCTACAAATTTCCAGGTAATACTTATGTTGCCTGTCAGGAGACCACGCTTTAGCAACAGCTGTGCTAACAGTTAAAATAAATAAAGGTATGTTGCTTGTTGAGTTTCTATCCTTTATTTTTAGAAATGAGTTATAACTTAAAGGAAAATAGGAGCAAAATAGTAACAGAGTATATTGAAATATGAGGGGACATTCCTTAATAAAAATGCATTCATATCTTAAAGTCCAACTAAATGATATACCAGATTTCCAGAGACAAATTTTGATGTCAGCTTAAAGGCAATGTCAGGGTCATTTAAAGAATTATGAGAAAATAGTAGAGAAACCAGAGTGATGGAGATTGAAGTATTTTACATTTTTTAAAATGAGCCATCAGTTGAGCTAATAAATTGCATATTGGTAAGTTCTAAAGCCATATGACAAAATTTTATATATATTTTGCCATCAGTTACTTGTGACTATATACACATATATTCTGACTTCATTTAGAACAACAATTACTAAACTATTTTATAGAGGTATGTATAATAATTTTTTTTTTTTTTGATGGAGTCTCACTCTGTCACCCAGGCTGGAGTACTGGAGTATGGTGGCCCAGGCTGGAGTATGGTGGCGTGATTTTGGTTCACTGCAACCTCCGCCTCCTGGGTTCAAGCCATTCTCCTGCCTCAGCCTATGGAGAGTAGCTGGGATTACAGGCAAGCGCCACCACACCTGGCTAATTTTTGTGTTTTTGGTAGAGACAGGGTTTCATCATGTTGGCCAGGCTGGTCTTGAACTCCTGACCTCAGGTGATCCACTTGCCTTGGCCTCCCAAAGTGCTGGGATTACAGGTGTGAGCCACTGCATCCAGCCTACAATTCTTGATTTCTTTTTTTTTTAATTCAACTTTTATTTTAGATTCAGGGGGTACATTTGCAGGTTTGTTACCTGGGTATATTTTGTGATACTGAGGTTTTGGGTATGATTGATCTTGTCACCCAGGTACTCAGCACAGTACCAATAGTTAGATTTTCAACTCTTGTCCCCCACCCCGCCTACCTGCTCTAGTAGTCCCTAGTGTCTACTGTTGCCATCTTGATGTCCATGAGTACCTAATGGTTAGCTCCTACTTATAAGTGAGAACATATGGTATTTGGTTTTCTATTCCTGTGTTAATTCACTTTGGTTAATGGCCTGTAGCTGCATGTTGCTGCAATTGACATGATTTTTTCTTTTTTATGACTCATAGTATTCTGTGGTATATATGCATACCACGTATACCTTTATCTAATTCACTGTTGGTGGGCACCTAGGTTCATTCCATGTCTCTGCTACTGTGAATAGTGCTGTGATAAACACACGAGTTCATGTGCTTTTTTGGTAGGATTTGTTTTCCTTTGGATATATACCCAGTAATGGAATTGCTGAGTGGAATAGTTTTAAGTTGTTTGAGAAATCCCCAAACTGCTTTCCACAATGGCTGAACTAATTTACTTTCCCACCAACAGTGTATAAGTATTCGCTTTTCTCCACAGCCTTGCCAGCATCTGTTGTTTCTTGACTTTTTAATAATAGCCATTCCAACTGGTGTGAGATAATATCTCACTGTGGTTTTGATTTGCATTTCTCTGGTGATTAGTGATGATTAACATTTTTTCATATGTTTGTTGGCTGCTTGTATGTCTTCTTTCAAGAAGAGTCTGTTCATTTCTTTTGCCCATTTTTAATGGGTGTTATTTGCTTTTTGCTTGTTTAATTGTTTAAGTTCCTTAGAGATTCTGGACATTATGCCTTTGTTGGATGCATAGTTTGCAAATATTTTCTCCAATTCTGTAGGTTGTCTGTTTACTCTGTTGACAGTTTCTTTTGCTATGCAGAAGCTCTTGAGTTTAATTAGGTCCCAGTTGTCAATTTTTGTATTTGTTGCAATTGCTTTTGAGGACTTAGTCATAAATTATTTCCCAAGGCCCATGTTCAGAATGGTGTTTCCAAGGTTTTCTTCTTCGATTCTTGTAGTTTGAGGTCTTACATTTAAAACTTGAATCCATCTTTAGTTAATCTTTGTGTATGGTGACAGATAAGGGTCCAGATTCATCAGTTTCATTCTTCTGCATATGGCTAGCCAGCTATTCCAGCACGATTTATTAAATAGGAAGTCCTTTCTCCAATGCTTATTTTTGTCAACGATCAGATGGCTATATGTTTGTGACCTTATTTCTGAGTTCTCTATTCTGTTCCATTGGTCTATGTGTCTCTTTTTATACCAGTACCATGTTGTTTTGGTTACTGTAGCCTTACAGGATAGTTTGAAGTCGGGTAATGTGATGACTCTGGCTTTGTTCTTTTTTCTTAGGATTGCTTTGGGCAGTGGGGCTCTTTTTTGGTTCCATATGCATTTTAGAATAGTTTTTCTACTTCTGTGAAAAATGATGTTTGTAGTTTGATAGGAATAGCCCTGAATCTGTAGATTGCTTTGGGTGATATGGCCGTTTTCACAACATTGATTCTTCCAATCCATGAGCATGGAATGTTTTTCCATTTGTTTGTGTCATCTATTATTTCTTCAGCAGTGTTTTATAGTTCTCCTAATAGAGTTGTTTTTTTTTTTTTTTTTTGAAACAGAGTCTCCCTCTGTCTCCCAGGCTGGAGTGCAGTAGTGCGATCCCGGCTCACTGCAAGCTCCGCCTCCCGGGTTCACGTCATTCTCCTGCCTCAGCCTCCCGAGTAACTGGGACTACAGGCACCTGCCACCACGCCCGGCTAATTTTTTGTACTTTTAGTAGAGGCAGGGTTTCACCGTGTTAGCCAGCATGGTCTCAATCTCCTAACCTCGTGATCCGCTCACCTCGGCCTCCCAAAGTGCTGGGATTACAGGCATGAGCCACTGTGATTGGCCTAATAGAGGTCTTTCACCTCCTTCATTAGATGTCTTCCTAGGTAATTTTGTGTGTGTGTGCCTATTGTACATGAGATTGCCTTCTTGATTTGGCTTCAGATTGAACATTATTTGTGTATAGAAATGCTACTAATTTTTGTATGTAAATTTGGATCCTGAAACTTTACTGAAGTAGTTTATCAGTTCCAGGAGCCTTTTGGCAAAGTCTTCAGGGTTTCTAGGGATAGAATTCTATCCTCAGTGAACAGAGATAGTTGCACTTCTTTTTCTATTTGGATGTGTTTTACTTCTTTCTCTCGCCTGATTGCTCTGGCTAGGACTTCCATAAATCTTGATTTCTGAATAGAATTTGCAAACAATTCTTATTCTACTTCTGTACAATATGGAGCAATAATGACCAAAATGTTAAAGAAGTTCCATTTGTCCCTATCTTTTTGTAAAACCTCATTCAGAAGGTGATTAATAAAACACTATCACCATGAAAATATTATTATTATAAGACTTAAGTGTTTTATCCTACTGGAATAGGCACTTATAAATAACTTGCATGAATTTAAAGAGAATAGACTTCATAAGTTAAAAATGACACTAAACTTTGGGAAATTAATAATTCTAAAGAAGTCAGAAATAAAATTTAAAAATAAAAGCAATAAATAAAAGGATGAAATTTAACATAAATCAAGACAAACACATTTACTTCAATTATATACTACACAATAGTATTAATAGAAATATGATTGGCAGTGAATCCCATAGAAGCCAAGCTAAGACATATGGATAATAAAACAGGTAGATTATTGGCTTTAGTTTGAGGATTTATATCTTAAGAGATACATTATAAAACTAAAACGCCTACACAAAATAATGACTAGAGAATTGAAAAATCAGAACATGATGCTGCTTGAATTATTGAAGGCATTGATTTTTTCAATGCTGGGTAGAAAATGCTTTGTCAAATCACGAAGCAGTAGCTTTCTTCAGGTATTTAAAGGGAAATCGTGCATAGCTTAGTTTGTTTCATAAAGGTTAGAAATTCTACTAATGCATAAAAATTAAAAAGTAGATCTGAGCATGATATAAGGACACACACACACACACACAAATTGATGTTATACCATGATAAAATAGCTGACCATTTCTGGCAATGAGGGAAAATAGAATTCTATATAAAATAGAGATTGAATTAAACAATCTACCTAATGCCTTTCCTCTTTAAATTCTGTTTTAGGAATTTCCTTTTGTGAAATAACATTTGTGATAACAATTTCTGTTAATGACCAAAGAAACAAAAGCAGCAGAGAAAGTGATAGATATAACTAAACCTTTGGAATAATGTCATGTAAAAGAAATTGAGTTGATTCCGAGGAAAGAACTGGATGGAAGCTATTCTGATTTAGCATACAGAAGTCAACGCTAGAAAACATGAAATGGCTTGAATGGGTAAATATCTGTGGAGATAATTTTCAAATATGAGAAGTAGTCCAAGAGAAGTTGGACTACGTGACTTATAAGATCCCTTTCAAGATCCCTTTCCATCCAAAAAGTGTATGGCTCTGTCAATTACAATATAGGAGAAATTTGGTTAGATTTTAAAAAAACTTCCTGAAGATAAAAGATGGGTTATAATGGAATATTTAAATAAAGGATACAATGAAGTAATCAACTGTATCAGTTTCCTAGGGCTATCATAACCAACTGCCATGTGCTTGACGGCTTAAAACAATAGAAAGTTATTATCTCACAGTTCTGGAAGCCAGAAGTCTGAAATCAAGGTACTAGCAAGGCCATGTTCTCTCTGGAGGGTGGTGGGCGGGTGGGCAGAGGAGGTGTGGTGGTGGTGATGAACTTGTTTCTGCTTTTTTTGGTTTCTAGTGACTATTGGCATACCCTGCTCGTCCTTGTCTTGTGGCCACATCACTCTCAGCTCTGGCTTCATTTTCATCTCTTTCTTTTCTGTGTGAGCCTCAGTCGAATCCCTCTTTACCTGTCTCTTACAGGGATTCATGATGGCATTTAGAATTCACTCAGATAAGCTAGAATAAATGCCTCCTCCCAAGATTCTTAATCATATCTTTCTCCATATAAGGTAACATTTGCAGATTCCAGTGATTATCACGTAGACATATCTTTTGGGAAGGGCCATCATTCATGGTACTGCACCATCTGTATCATTCAGGGCTATGTAGTCCATCATCTTCCAAAGAAAGGAGCATAAAATTTACTTTTGAAGGATCAAATTTTTTAAATTTTAGATTCTGAAGGAAATTAGCAAGAATCCAACTTTATTCCTACTTGTAGTATAATTACTATCTTAATATCATGAGAATTTGTAAACTGTATACATTTTCCTTTTTAAAACAACAAACACATAGATTATATCATTTTTAAGTACATACACTGAATTGACCACAGGGCAAAAATTGGTGAAAAAATAAAATCTTTTCTGCAGATATAAGAAATCGATATAGTTTTTAAAAGGTGCATGAGTATTAGCACCATATGGATAGTGGAATTATTAGGAAGATAATACCATCTGTCTCTCTGTGTATAATTTAAATATAGACACAAAATACACCGTCATATTTATCATTTTTACTTTTCTAAATTATTTACATTAAGAGTAACAATCATATTCCCATAAATATGTCACAGGTTTTTTTTTAAACATCATTTCCAGTACCAAAATGTGTCCCACATTATGCTCCAATAAAAAGACACAGATCATCAGACTGATAAAAAAGCAAGGCCCACTATATGCTGTCTATAAGAAAGGTGCTTTAAATATAAGGACACTATACTAGATATATTGCTGTACATTACGTTTTTTAAAAGCCATTTTATATAAAATATAACATAAATTAATACAATATTTTCTTGAGATAAATGGTAGCTTATTTTCTGAAATAGAAATCAAAGGTTTGGGAACATGATCTCGGATCGCATCTTAGAGATTTTACACATGAAATAAAAAATTTCTTCCTTTGGGCTGGGTGCGGTGGCTCACGCCTGTAATCCCAGCACTTTGGGAGGCTGAGGTGAGTGGATCACTTGAGGTCAGGAGTTTGAGACCAGCCTGGCTAACATGGGGAAACTCCATCTCTACTAAAAATATGAAAATTAGCAGGACACAGTAGCAGCACACCTGTATTCCCAGCTACTTGGGAGGCTGAGGCACTAGAATTGCTTGAACCTGGGAGGTGGAGGTTGCAGTGAGCCATGAAATGTGACACTGCACTCCAGCCTGGGCGACAGAGGGAGACTCTGTTTCAAAAAATATATAAAATAAAATAAAATAAAAAAATATATATGTGTGTGTGTGTATGTGTATATATAAGTATATATAATGACACACACGAGTAAATAGTAAAAGGTTGGAAAAGATAGCCACAATAACATTAATCAAAAGAATTAGCTATATTATTATAAGAAAAAGTAGATTTCAGAGTAAAAAATATTACCAAGAATATAATCATTTAATAATAATAAACCAATCCATCAAAAGGACATGTGAATTTTAAACATTTATACATATGATAACTAAACTTCAAAATACATACAGAGAAATCTGGTAGAGATGAAAGAGGTAGGCATGCCATGATTATAGGTGATTTCAGCACCCCTTCTTCAATAATAGATAGAACAAATGGACAGAAAATCAGTAGGCATATAGAAGACTTGAACATTATCAACCTAAGTGATCTATTTGACATTTATAGAAGGCTCTACATAGCATCAGCAGAATATGCATTCTTCTCAAGTGCACACAGAACATTTCCCATGTTCTAGAGTATAAAACATCTATCAATATAGTTAAAAGGATTCAAATCATAGCAACATATGTTCCCTGACAACAGGTTTTGTTGCAAGCCTGAGAGAATTTTAGTTCAGTTATAGATGTTTGCTTCTATGCCCCACAGTTTATATTCCAAATTTCATAAATTCTAAGATGTATATTTTTTCACATTTAACTTCTCTTAAAAATTGCTGTTCATCTGTAATCTATGACTTTTACAATCATGTTGGCCAGGTGACAGTCACAACATAGTTGCTATTTCAATTATGAATTGCAGTGTGTGAAGTTCATTGTTACTCCTGATAGCCTAGCTGGCTAACTGGAATCCTCCATGTTTCAGTCAACAAATGATTTTAGGACCATTTATGAAAGGACTATGAGTCTGGGTTGTATCATGAAAACTTTGTTGATTCTGTGAAAGAAAAATCAAAATTACTAAACTAAAGGGAAAAGTCAAGCTGGGAACTGCTCAGGGCAAACTTCCCCCCCCCCCATTTTATTTAAAGTCATCCCTCTACTCGCTGAGATAGATGCATATTCTGATTGCCTCCTTTGGCAAGGCTTATCAGAAACTCAAAAGAATGCAACAACTTATCTCTCACCTACCTGTGACCTGGAAGCCCCTCCCTGCTTTGAGTTGTCCCCGCCTATCTGGACGGAACCAGTGTTCTTCTTACATATATTGATTGATGTCTCATGTCTCCCTAAAATGTATAAAACAAAGTTGTGCCCCAACCACCTTTAGCACGTGTCGTCAGGACTTCCTGAGGCTGTGTCATGGGTGTGTGTCCTCAACCTTGGCAAAATAAACTTTCTAAATTAACTGAGACCTGTCTCAAAGTTGGGGGGTTCACAATACTTTCTGGTAAGCTCAAGAATGCAACAGCGTTTGTATTTGCAGAACAGGTATAGTAACTATTACTGGATTACAGGGAATATTGTAAGGTTTCAGAAATTTAATGGTTCAGCACAATTTTTGGAACATAGTTCTCACTGAGTATCTGCTATAATAATGTTTCAAATATTATTGTCCCTCAGTAGCAGGTAAAAACTGAGGCTCACATCGACACATACTTTGGAACAGGGAGTTCCAAAATTTGAATTCTGGCCAGTACCTCCAAATTCCAGTTGTTTGTCACTAAATCACTCTTTTCATATGTGTTAAAAGTGTAATTGAATTACATCTTCTATTTAAGAAACAACTTATTCTTTTCAAAGAAATCACATTTCTTATCTCTTTGAACAGATGTTCTTATTTCCATTGTACACCGGCAGAAATTGAAACATGACGATTATCTAGTCAAGGTTTTCCAGCCAATCGAACAGAGAAATGTCCTTTTCACTAGAGAAACACTATAGGTTAACTTGGTTTTTCACAGGAACACTTGAGCAAAAAAATAAAAATATCAGGATTGTTAAGCATGACGAAAATTCTAAAAACAAGAAACAAAAGTTGATAAAAATGAGAGTCGCTCATGCCTGTAATCCCAGCACTTTTGGAGGGCAAGGAGGGCAGGTCACAAGGTCAGGAGTTTGAGACCAGCCTGGCCAGTATGGTGAAACCCCGTCTCTCCTAAAAATTCAAAAATTAGCTGGGCATGGTGGCACGTGCCTGTAGTCCCAGCTACTTGGGAGGCTGAGGCAGAAGAATCGCTTGAATCAGGGAGGTGGAGGTTGCAGTGAGTCAAGATCGTGCCACTGCACTCCAGCCTGGGTGACAAGGGCGAAACTCCATCTCAAAAAAAAAAAAAAAAAAAAGAAGAAGAAGAAGAAGAAAGCCTCAAGTAAGCATGTGTACAACTTCAGTAAACACATTGTGCATGCAGCCCCTCCAAGAGCTGGCAAGGCCACTGTGCATGAGGACAGCCCACCCCAAGGGAAGAATCAGGGAAAAGGAATGCAACTCCCCGAAAGCATGTCAACATATAAAACTGGAAGTCAAACATCAAACAGTGCACTTGAATCTCTCGAGTCACCCACTTGGCCCTTTTCCAAGTGTACTTTACTTCCATTAATTCCTCTCTAAAACGTTTTAATAAACGTTCTCTCCCAGGGCGCAATGGCTCATGCCTGTAATCCAAGCACTTTGGGAGGCCAGGGCAGGTGGACCACCTGAGGTCAGGAGTTCGAGACCAGCATAACCAATATGGTGAAACCCCATCTCTACTAAAAATACAAAAATCAGCTGGGCTTGGTGGTATGTGCCTGTAGTCCAGCTACTTGGGAGGCTGAGGCAGGAGAATTGCTTGAACCCAGGAGGCAGAGATTGCAGTGAGCCAAGATCGTGCCCACTGCACTCCAGCCTGGGCGACAGGTGAGACTCCATTTCAAAATAATAATAACAATAATAATAATAAAACTTTCACTCCTGCTCGAAACCTTGCCTCTATCTCTCCCTCTGCCTTATGACTCTCAGTCTAATTCTTTCTTCTGAGGAGGCAGGAGTTGAGATTGCTATAGACCTGTACTGATTTGACACTGCTAGTACCACAGCCAGCAAGGCATGGCAATGCCTTGATGGCATCACCTGAGAACTTGTTACAAATGCAAATTCTTGCATTCTATCCTGACATACTGCATTAGAAACCCTAGAGTTTGTGGCCCAAGTATCTGTGTGTAATAAGCCCTCCAGTTGATTCTGATGCACGCCAAAGTTTGAGTACCATTGGTTTAAACTACTTGAAAATTGAGCTGTTGTCAAATTGAACGCTGAGGAACCAACCAACGCTGTGTCCTTCAAGTGTCTACCAGGTGAACAACACCATGCTAAGGGTTACAAATTTATTCATTCATTTGATGGGATTCAGGACATGCCACCCCAAAATATGGCACCTTGGCATTTGAGAACACATCAGAAGCAGGAAGGTCACTCTTTAACCTTCCTTTAAAGTAGGTCATAAAGTGAATTAATGAAGCATTAACTCTCACTTTCATTCCAGAGGTACTCTCCGTAAACCTGGAGGAAAGAAATGTCCTTATCTTGGCCAGGCCTGGTGGCTCACGCCTGTAATCCCAGCACTTTGGGAGGCCAAGGTGGGCAGATCACGAGGTCTGGAGATTGAGACCATCCTGGCTAACATGGTGAAACCCCGTCTCTACTAAAAATACAAAAAATTAGCCGGGCGTTGTGGCGGGTGCCTGCAGTCCCAGCTACTCGGGAGGCTGAGGCAGGAGAATGACATGAATCCAGGAGGTGGAGCTTGCAGTGAGCCGAGATGGTGCAACTGCACTCCAGCCTGGGCAACAAAGAGAGACTCCGCCTAAAAAAAAAAAAAGAAATGTCCTTATCTCTGAAGACATAGGAATACAGAAGAATCTAAACAGGTCTGCTGCTAAGATTCCCCCAGTTTATTACCATTAGATCATACCCCTTCTGTCCTACAATGGTATTTCTCCCCAGCTATCCACTTCTTCATCAAACTTAGCATAGAAATACAGAGGTATCTTTGAAATTTGTTTCTGAAGGCTTCTGTGTCACATAAACCTAGAATAAATAAGTTTCTGTTGTTAATCTGTCTTTTGTTACAGGGGCCTCAGCCATGAACCTTGAGATGGGTGAGGAAAAGATATTACTTTACTGATAAGTACTTACTGAGCATCTACTAGGTGCCTGCATATTTTCAGAAATGGAAGGTACAGCAGCAGTAAATGAAACTGACAAAAATCCATTTCTTTTGGGGACACTTAATCTGGTGGACAGGAAATGAAGTGAAATTTATGGTATGTCAGAAGGAACTAACTGCTAGGAAGAAAAATGCAAAGTAAGAAAGATGGGTAGGGTGTGTACATCTCTGTTTGAAGGCAGATGTTGTTGTGTCAGATAGTGATCAGGCAAGCCCTCAGTGATGACACATGATTCACAGAAGGACACTTAAAGGAGTAAAATTGACGAAGGTGAAAGACCTGCAGGAATTTCTTGGGGAAGAGGTTTATGGGCATAGGGAAAAGAAACTGCAAAGCTTGTATTGAGCCTGTGTGATATGGTTTGGCTGTGTCCCCACCCAGATCTCAACTTAAATTGTAGCTCCCATAATCCCCATGTGTCATGGGAGGGACCCAGTGGGAGGTAATTGAATCATGGGGGCAGTTTCCCCCATGCTATTTCTGTGATAGTAAGTTCTCATGAGATCTGATGGTTTTTATAAGGGGCTTCCCTCTTCGCTGGGCTCTCGTTTCTCTCTCCTGTCAGCATGTGAACAGAGACGTGTTTGCTTCCCTTTCCGCCATGATTGAGAGTTTCCTGAGGCCTCTCCATTCCTCAATTAACCCTCTTTCCTTTATAAAGTACCCAGCCTTGGGCAGTTCTTTATAGCAGCATGAGAATAGGCTAATACACTGTGGTTGGAAGGCTCTAAAGAATTACCTGGCTCTTCATTGGTTGAGGCACAATGAACAAGGCCTGGCGTGGGAGGAGACGAGGTATGTGTGGGAGGAGGCAGGCAAGTAGGGCCTCGTGGGTGATTTTCAGGAATATAGCTTGGTCTGTACCTACTTACACATTGTCTGATTCCCATCCCCCTCCCATCTAAGCTGTTTCCCCAAGGGGGGCCTTCACAAAGGAGAGGCTGCTGTCCCTGAAGAGTAGGGGTGAGAATGAATGAATGAGCAGCATCAGAGAGACGGTACTGATGAAAACTACCTTTTTTTTTTTTTTTTTTTTTGAGACGGAGTTTTGCTCTTGCTGCCCAGGCTGGAGTGCAATGGTGTGATCTTGGCTCACTGCAATCTCCACCTCCCGGGTTCCAGCAATTCTCCTGCCTCAGCTTCCCGAGCAGCTGGGATTACAGGCATGCACCACTGCGCTCGGCTAACTTTGTATTTTTAGTAGAGACGGGGTTTCTCCATGTTGGTCAGACTGGTTTCGAACTCCCGACCTCAGGTGATCCGCCCGCCTTGGCCTCCCAAAGTGCTGGGATTACAGGCGTGAGCCACCGCGCCCGGCCGAAAACCACCTTTCAGGTTAAAGGAGCGAGAGCAGAGGACCTAGAACTACTAGAGTACAGTTTCTAATGTTGCTGGTGGGCCAGTTCAGGTTCTTGACTTCACTGCACAAAATAATTTGAAAGTGAGTCCTAAGTAAAAGTAAGCAAGTTTATTGCAAAGCGAAAGTACACTCTGATAGCTGATCAGAGAGTGCTGCTCAAAAGTGAGACAGTACTGGCTGACACTGGGCAAACTCGCCTCATGGGAGTCTTACATGATTATTCATGAAGGGGTAGGAGGACATTGCTATCAAACATGTTCTGGGTGGTCTCTTGGGCATGCCTGCACTGTGGTTGTACATGCTAGCACATACATCGCATGTCTCATTAGTATGTTAAATCTCCCCCTGGGGTGTATTTTTTACTAGTATAATCAGCATAGGTCAACTTAAGGACACACACCATGGGTTTCTGTGCTTGAGCATATTGGAGGATTTCTTTTTCCCCCTTTTGCTCTTCTACTTCTTTGCTGCAGAATGTTCCAACCCTAAGTCCAGGATGCGGCTGGTTTGTGCACTGTCAGGCAATTTGTCCTCTCCATTTATTTAGCAAGTTTGTTCTCCTTCAAGGGAAGCTATGACCACCATATCTAACCTACCTCATTTAAACTAGGCTCCATATCTGAAATTGAATGCAGATATATGTGTACATGCACAGGCTTCTAGGGAGCGAGTCCAGATCTTTCATTACTGTCTTAATCAGCTTGGGCTGCCATAAAAAACATAGGCCAGGCGCAGTGGCTCACGCTTGTAATCCCAGCACTTTGGGAGGCCAAGGTGGGTGGATCACGAGGTCAGGAGTCCGAGACCAGCCTGACCAACATGGTGAAACCCTGTCTCTACCAAATATACAAAAATTAGCCCGACTTGGTGGCACGCACCTGTAATCCCAGCTACTCAGGAGGCTGAGGCAGGAGAATTGCTTGAACCCAGGAGGCAGAGGTTGCAGTGGGCCGAGATCACCCCACTGCATTCCAGCCTGGGTGACAGAGCGAGACTCCATCTCAAAAAAAAAAAAACAACAAACAACAAAAAAACCACCACCATAGACTGGGTAGCTTAAACACACATTTATTTCTCACAGTTCTAAGGCTGGAAAGATCAAGGTGCCAGCATAGCCTGGTTCTGAAGGGGGTATTTTTCATGGTTTGCAGACAGTTACCGCCATGATGTGTCCTCACGTGGCAGAAAGAGGTAACGTCTTTCCTGTATCTTCTTATAAGGGCACTAATTCCATTCATGAGGACTCAACCCTCATGACCGAATTACCTCCTAATTACCTCCAAATATGTCACATGGGGAACTGGGGCTTCAACATATGAATTTTGGAGAGACACAAACATTCACATTCTGTGAACCGAGGTCTTAAGAATCCCCACCCCTGCATTGCAGCCTAGGCGACAGAAAGATACCAAAACAAACGAAAGAAAGAAAGAAGGAAGAAAGGAAAGGAAAGGAAAGGAAAGGAAAGGAAAGGAAAGGAAAGGAAAGGAAAGGAAAGGGAAGGGAAGGGGACAAGACAGGACAGGAATCCTCACCCAAGAGTTTCCCCAGAATATAGTCAGGAATATTAGACCAGTGCTTTCGGCATTGAGTAATGATGAGTTTTCAAAAGCAATTTTAACTTCTGAGTTTGGCCCTTACATTTGTACTCAGGTAAGGTTGAGCAGCAATCTGCCTTAAAAAGGAAAAGATTACTGGAAAAATTTGTGCTTCAAAGGAAAACTATAGCACATCTTTGTGTCATCTGATTCCGATTGTATGGGAGTTATTTTACAACTCTGCAAATTGTAGATAATGATGGCAATACAAAATTCTTCATATCTATGGACATGCAAATTAATTCTGTACCGCGGTAGGGACAAAATGGATGGACATCTTCTTTAAACACGTTTGGGGAACATCTCATCAAAACAGTTTTGGCCTCATTTACACACCTATTTCAATATTCTTGATCTATAAATAGCGTCGGTTCTTTGGATTCTCCTTTGTGTATATGTGCTGCCGAAGAGAGCACTCTTTGGATTCTCCTTTGAACAGGTATCAACACCTCACCAATTATCTCATTAATGAGTTACATAAATTTTTTTACCCGGGCTCATTTTTATATTTGTATTAGAGTCATCATTGCGCCCGTTGTGGAAATTATTCTTCAATGAGACCTTTGCGCTCAGTTTGCCAGGAAGAAGTTTCCAGTGCCACCCCCATAACCATGACAACTGAAGCATAAGGTAAACCCATACAATTCTTAAATCCCCCACTGCCTCCCTTTTCTTTGGGGAGACCAGTGGAGAGCAACACTAGGTTCCTGTTTGCCTCCTCTTCCCTCTGGCTCCTCCCCTCCTCCCTCCTGTTTTGGCTCCCCTGCCTCCTTTATCCTTTGCTCGGGTTCTCTTCCTCCTTGGTCCTCCACTTCATTTTCTTTATTCTTCGTGCTCATGTACCCCTTTTCTACCTCTCCCGTTCCCTCCAGAACCCACCTGGACTTTGAGCCTCCCCATGGTCATAAAATGTCTTCTGTCTCCCAAGCAAACTAAGGAATTTGGCATCTTCCATAGCACTTCCGGAAACTTAAGAGTCAGGAGCTTGGGAGCACTCCGCAGGCGGATACCCAGGGCCACGCAGCGGCGGACAGAGTCAGCGCAGGCGCCCCCGACCCGCGGGGCGGAGGTGCTGGCCCAGCCAGAGCAGTCCAACCTCGCCGGGGAGACCGTGCGGGAGCCGGGCCGCCCACACATGGGCCAGCCTCCAGTATTGCAGGAGACGCTTTGAAGTTACAGTGAAAGGGATTTTTTTCTTCCTGAAAAGAAGGGAAGAAGGCTCTATTAAGAGGCTCTATTCAATAAGAACGGAAAGCTGCCTAAGTATCTTTTTGAAAACATAGCCTATGGTATTAGTTGGATTCCTGAAAGACGGCAAAGCATTCCTAAGGACGACAAGGCTTTCTTGTACGTGAGGCATTGGTGGTTCAGTGGTAGAATTCTCGCCTGCCACGCGGGAGGCCCGGGTTCGATTCCCGGCCAATGCAGCGCTGACGTTTTACTCTTTTTGACAACTACGTATTCTATTTCAGGAGTTGGACATTTTCCCTATACGTTTTTTTTGCCTTACTCTTACATCCTGACTACATGATAAAGCAGGCAGGCCAGCGACAGGCTGTTTTCTTACAGAAACATCGAGGTTTTTTTTTCTGCTTTCAGAATGTTTGATACCAATACACGCTGAACTCATCCTCATGTTTGCAGCATAAATAGAACTAGTGGCCCTTGGTGGGGTGTGGAAATCAGATTTAACCGTACCAAAAAACTAAAATCCCCACCAACCTTTGAGGAAAACATCAAAAAGAATTCACTGCAAAGCCCTGGTGTCCCACAGAGCAGAGTGGCGCAGCGAAAGTGTGCTGGGCCCAGAAGTCGACGGATCGAAACCATCCTCTGCTATTTACTCGTTTTCTTTTTCTAAAAAGGTACTTAGGACGTACTCTCACCAACCTTCCTTTCCTTGCTAGCTCAATCAAAGGAAAAGTGACAGCAAATGGAAGTATTGACATTCCTTCGAGGAGAAAATCAGGAAGCAGCTTTCAGTTAAGAAATCAGAGGTACCCCATCTTACAGAGCGGGAATTGATACTAAGTCCATCAGCTGAAATATCTCCACCTCAGCATACTACCATTTTGTAAACTATAATTTAAGTTTGGAGTTCCAAGTTTATACATAGTTAATTTTTAGAGATTCAGTTAAAGAGGATTGGAAGTATTTATTTTATTTTTATTATTTTATATTATATTTTATTTTATATTTTATTTGAGACAGGGCCTCATTCTGTCACTCAGGCTAGAGTGCAAGTGGTGCGATCATAGCTCACTGCAACTTCGAACTCATGGGCTTAAGCAGCCTTCTGAGTAGCTGGAACTACAGGTGCTCCCCACCTAGCCCAGCTGAATTTTTTTTTTTTGGAGAGATGGGGGGTGGGAGGAAGGTGTCTCACTTTTTTTGCCCAGTCTAGTCTCGAACTCCTGCGCTCAGATGATTATCCTGCCTCGGCTTCCCGAAGTATTGGGATTACAGGCGTGAACCCTCTCGCCAGACCATGAAGTTATTTTGAATAACAACTCTTCCAAAAAATGTCTTGCTCTTAGTCTGTTTTCTTCCTTAGCACTTATTACTATGCAGCATATTGTGTCTTTATTCATTTAGTATTTTCTGTCTCATGGGAAGTAAATTTACAAGGACAGATTTTTGTGTTTTGGCATTGTGGTTGCCATCATACCTAGAACAAGGCCTGGTACATCTTAGATACTGGTGAGTTGGTAAATATTAGTTAATAGCCACAATTTCCAATTCACCAAACCGAAACATCAGTATTCCTCATTACTCATCATCTTATTTTACCTTTTAAAAAAGTAAAGAAGAGTTCAAAAGTGACCACACGGATTTGATCTATTACTTAACATCATGACATATAAACTACAAGTCTCTTTTATATTTAGAGAAAAGAGGAAAACACTCATGAAATTTAAGTATCTTCAACTCCATCCCCAGACCTGTTACCGACTTTCTCAGGGCAAGTCTATTATGACTTTGATGTTCATCTGTCCCGTTTCATTTTCACTCTTGCTTCTATATAGGCCCATGGCAATACAATTTTTTTTCTGAGACGGTCTTGCTCTGTTGCCCAGGCTGGAGTGCCATGGCACCATCTCAGCTCACTGCAACCTCCACTTCCCGGGTTCAAGCAATTCTCCTGCCTCAGCCTCCTAAGTAGATGGGATTACAGGTGCGCACCACCACTCCCAGCTAATTTTTTTTATTTTTAGTAAAGACGGGGTTTCACCATGTTGGCCAGGGTGGTCTCAAACTCCAACACTGTTCTCGATAAGAAACTTTCTAATTGCACAGATAATCAGAGGCATATGTGATATATCTAAAAGAAAAAAAAAGCCAAGAAAAATGGAACTTTACTTTCTATTTTCTCCTGGATCCTATTTAAGAAATGAATTTTCAGTTTGTTCTTGGATATTGTGACTGTAGACAGAGCCTCCTTGCAAAGTAGTGAATTCAATTTACCTCTTAATCTTGTACAAGGCTGCCATTCTTCTTTCTGTATATAGTTTCCTATTAGCAAGCATGAAACTGAAAAGAGAGCAGCTATATAAAGATAGTCATTTTGTAAAGACAGACACTTTGGGGCCTCAGAGCACTAATGTTACAAAAACTCTGACAAGTAGAGCCCAGGAAGGCCATGAGGAGTGGGTTTTTATATTTGTATGTCTGATCATAAAAACTATTACAAAACATTGTAAAAACCATAACCTTGTATAAAGGCCCTTGCAAATTTACACAAAAATATTTTTATAAGGACATCCCTCCAGTAACTCTCTGTCTAACCTTGAACTGGTGTTACCTTTGTTATTGATCTTGTCGATGAAAAGAGTCAAACCTTGTAAAATATTTGAGCAGATTTATTCTGAGCCAAATATGACCGTGATCTGTGACACACCCCTCATGAGGTCCTAAGAACATGTGCCCAAGGTGGTCAGGGCGCAGCTTGATTTTATACATTTTAGGGAGGCAGGAGACATCAATCAAATACATTTAAGAAATACATTGGTTTGGTCCAGAAAGGCAGGACGCCCAGGCGGTGCAGGAGTGTTGGGGTGGGGGGTCGGGGTGGGGTGCTTCCACGCTACAGGTGAATTTAAACATTTTCTGGTTGACAATTGGTTGAATTTGTCTAAAGACCTGGGATTGATAGAAAGGGAGTGTTCAGGTTAAGAAAAAGATTGTGGAGACCAAGTTCTTTTGAAGTCTTACAGTGGCTACCCTTAGAGACAATAGATGACAACAAATGTTTCCTATTCAGATCTTAGTTAATCTCTTTAGGATTGGGAGGTCTGGAAGAAACAGATCTAGCTATGTTAATAGAGATTCTTTACAGACACAAATTTTCCCGCACACAAAAAAACAACTTTGCAGGGCCATTTCAAAATATGGCAAAGAAACATGTTTTTTGGTGTAAAATATTTTGATTTTCTTGCTTGTCTCATAACGTTTTATGCCAGAGTCAGGTTGGGAAGTAAGTCATGATATATAGGGTTAAATAAAACCCATCTGATGAGAATTTATGATTGGTAGGGCATGACTCCCCAGACCCCTTAGATGGGAATTTGGGCAAGATAAAAATCAGAGTTTAGTCCTCAATTTTTATAGTTAAGGATAATTCTTTCTAAACAATTATGTAAATAGTTGATTTTTTAACCTTGTCTTTTTTTACCTTCCTATATACTCACCTTGTTTCCTCTGGCATACATATTCCCATTACAATGCTCTATTCCCCCAAAATATATTTTCTTTTCGAGAGCCTCCCTCTGTTATTTAGGTTGGCAGTGTAGAACTACTTTTTCCATGATTGAAACAAATCTTATCATATGTCACATTTGTTAGTGACAGCTGCATGTGATCCACATGGAGGAGATCTATTTTCAGAAGCCAACTATTTCTTCCGGAAGAGACTTTGGAAATCACTTTTAGTTGAGGAAAAAGAGACCAGGAAGAACAGACAATCCAGTAAATTACATAAAATGAGGTGATGGCAGCCAGGGTGAGTAGTGGATAGAACTTAAACTTTCTAATTCCTCAAATTGTTAGTCCTCGGTTGCCCATTTTATTCTTTTGGATGCCAACTACAGAGATTTTCAAACCTCAGAATTTCTTAGAGACGCCTGGAAACTCCTTGTGTGGGAGACTATTTCTCTGGCCAAGAACTGGTCAGGTTTGGAGGAAAAGGGTACTGAGACTAGCTTTCCTCTCTTCCCACTTCCTTTCCACATTCATCACTCGGAATCATTCAGCCTTTTTATCAACTCTCTACAACTTAAATTCTTTCTCTATTTAAATAGAGGAGTAAGGAGAAAGGGGAGTTGGAGCGACCTAGGAAGAGTACGATAATGAAAACAGGAATGGACTTTCAGAATAGATAGTGGCCTATCTGGAGGAGGAGCCAATTTCTAGTCTCTTCTCAGTTCCCATTCTGTTGCTGTTAATCTTCCCAAGATAGATAAAAATTCCTAGGAAGGATTTTCATGATTAATTGACTTCCTTCTCCTGGAGAATTTGCATTTAGTTAAATAAAGGAGATTCAGAAAAAGCCCCTCTCTGTGCATTTGCTATTTCCCAAATAACTTTAGTGTGAAGTAATCAGCATAACAATGCGGCATACTTTGGGATATTTCCTGGACTCCTTCAGTATGCATTATAGAGGCAAGGGGCCAGGCACGGTGGCTCACACACGAAAATCCCAGCTTTCAGAGGCCAAAGTGGGCGGATCACTCGAGTCCAGGAGTTCCAGACCAGCCTGGCCAACATAGTGAAACCCCTTCTACGAAAAGTACAAAAATTATCTGGGCATGGTGGTGCATAACTGTGGTCCCAGCTACTTGGGAGGCTGAGACATGAGGCTTAAGCTTGGGAGGTGGAGATTGCAGTGAGCCGGGATTATGCCACTGCATTCCAGCCTCAGCAACAGAGTGAAGGCAAAAAAAGAAAAAGAAAAACTCCTTGAATTACATTAGAGTAAAGGAAAGCTTTCCCTTCACCCTCTGAAGGTTTGCTGAAAATCACTGACTGAAGGCAGATTAAGAGGAGAAAAAAAAATTATTTGATCATAGTTGTATGTGACATGGGAGCCCTTCAAAATGAAGGCCTAAAGATACAGGGGAAATTGTCCATTGTTTCTAAGGTTCCATAAGTATGGACAGCCTTGTAGAAATGATTGGACATGAAGGGTAGGATCTAATGATAGTAAACAGAGTAGGGAAATCCAGCAAGGCCTGTCTGTCCAGATTCTTCTTGGCTTCTCTGAGCAGCATTCTTTCCTTCTGGGTATAGGGCAGGTCCCTCTCTGGAATAGGGGTCTTATGACCTACAGTCAAACGAGGTAGGGCAGATAATTTCTGACCATAAATGGCCAGTTTTCATACAAAAAGCCTTGGGGAATGGGGTGAGTGAGGGGAGCTAGAGTAATATTTGTAGGTTTTACGGCTGGCTTTGGGGAAAAAGGATTCTGGTTTTTATGACCTGCCTTGGGGAAGAGAGATTCTAGTTTCTGTGGCTAACCTTGAGGGAGAATGATAGATCAGAGACAGAAGGGCAGGAGGTCAGGGAATAGCTTCTGCTTCTGAGGCTGCTGCTGAGGCCTTCATTTTGAGTTATAGTTTTCTGAGCCCCAACAGTATATCAAAACATCACACTCTCTGTCAAAAATGTATACAATTATGATTTGTCAATTATGAATAATATTAATAATAAAAAATAGTGTTACAGCTCTTTCAGAATTTGTCTAGCAGGCCTTCTGGTTTTCGCTGGGAAGTCCCCACCCCCACAAAGAATAACATTAATAAGAAAATAAGACAAATGTAACATAAATAGAAAAGAACAGGTTTATTTACCCAGGTAACTACTCAATCCGCAATGAACAACTCTGAACATCCTTCACCACTTTTACCTCATAGCTGTGAGAACTGAATTTTTTGTTTTGTCTTTATTTCACTTTATCTGTTTACTTAACTGGCAGAAAATAACTCTTGAATGCCTGATGTATGTGAGGCCTGGTGCTTTATCCAGAGGGGCCAAGTGAGGAATGAATTATTTTCAGCTGAGGATTTAGAAAGTTGGGAAGGCTGGGGCATTTGATCTGGGCCCTCATGGCAGAAAGAGCAGCTTGGTGAAAAGCTTGTCATGGATACAGGAATCTTTGTTAATGTCCAGAGATCTCAACTTCAAGGATGAAGGGCTTCATGAGAGCTCTACTTTAGAGGTGAAGGACTTGATGAAGTCAACAAACTTTTTTTTTTAATAGTCTGTACTGTGATATAAATTTTTTGTTAGCTGTCAGTATTGAAAATTTATAATATTTCATATTAAGCTGCATATACTCTTGAAAAATTGGAAGTTACACTGTCCTTGCGCTTGCATTGCTAGAAGGGAGAAATCAGTGAAACCAAATTGCATAGGTTTTGTCTTCAGTTCTCAAGTTCCCACTGGTCCTGTTAGTTTCCATATTACTTGGCATTTATCAATATGCTTGTGCTATGGTTGTTCTTACAGCAGAATTAAGAAAACAGTGAAATAGATCTTGGTCAATTATCTCTATCAAAACTGGAAAAATGAAATATGATGTCAGAAGTCTGTGTGCTTCAAGAAAAATGGCAAATAGCACCTCTCTTTATAGAGATAAGGCATGATTTTTAATATCCAGCTGTTTTTGCTGTAATGTGCTGGGTCTTTGTGAGCAACTGACTTTTAACTTCTGGTTTAAGGAATATCATAACTGTCAACTTATCTGCAAATTAAACTAAATGTAGATATTTTATAAAGGAGAACTTGGAATAGAAAGTTGGGATGAAAGCATGGAAAATGGTCTTAAGTGCTGTTATGGACTTCATTGTGTTCCCCCAAAACTTAGACCAGGTGCAGTGACTCGCGCCTGTAATCCCAGCACTTTGGGAGTCCACGACCAGCCTGGACAACATGGTGAAACCCTGTCTGTACTAAAAACACACAAAAAAATTAGCTGGGCGCGGTGGCAGGTGCCTGTCTGTAGTTCAGCTACTCGGGAGGTTGAGGCAAAAGAATCGCTTGAACCCAGGAGGTGGAAGTTGAAGTGAGCCGAGATTGTGCCACTGCACTCCAGCCTGGGCGACAGAGTGAGACTCTGTCTCAAAAAAACAAAACAAAACAACTTCATGTTGAAGTTCCAACTCTCAGTGTGGTTGGTATTTGAAGACAGGGCCTTTAAACAGATAATTAAGGTTAAATTGAGTTGTAAGCGTGGGGACTTAATCTAATAGAACTAGAAAGCATGATCCTATTATTATTTATTTTAGGGTATAAAGCATTTTGGCTTTTGACTTTTTTTATTTGTTTATTTCTTTTGGACAGCTCTAACGAGATCACAAAACTCAAAAGGACTTTCTCCCTTACCCACTCCTCGTTCTTCCTATTTACCTCCCCCGCCCCCCTCCCGCTCCCTTTTAACCTCCGCACTAACGACTCTTGAAGAAGCTTGAATCCTGCAATTAAAAGGAGTGAAAAATGGAAACCCTACCCTAGCCTACTGACGCAGTAGAAAATTAAGAAGAATGCATTTTAACTGGGGCTGGAAAACACAACGCCTTGAACTTGTACTTTTGCTTTTTTGCCACAAGATGGCAGGAGAAGTCCACACGTACTCTCTCACCCACTCGGAGGCTAATCATCCCTCAGATGTTCTCTCAAGGACGCGGGATGGGCAGGGAGAAACCAATCTCGAAAAAGAGAGCGAAGAGGAATGAAAGGAGGGGACAAATGTGATGCCAAGTTAAAGAACATAATGAAATCAGGGGACTGCTCTCCAAGTAGCTTAGCTTGCCGATAAGCTCTGTCGCCAAGCCCGAGGCGCCAAACGTTAATGACAAGGTACAGGAACTGGGGAAGAGAACATTTTAGGGAAGTGAATGGCAAATCCTACAATGTAGTTTGCACGACCCGCTAACCAATTGGCATAATTCGGGGCTGTTTGTCACTTGTGACAGAGACGAGACTATTCGTCCGAGATAACCTTCCACCCACAGCTTCAAAGGAAGTGACGTCAGGAAAATAAAGGAAAAGTTAAGGGGTGATTTTAAAGCCTGGAGTGGAATTGTGGAAGGGCTTGCTATTTTGCTGCTAAAGGAAAGATTTACAATAGAAATAATTTATTGAAGGGGGGATAACGCAGTGGCAGAGGATGCAATGCTATGAGAATTCAGGCACCGTTGAGAAGAGGGGATCATGCCTTGAAAAGTCTCCACTCCCTTGTACTCGCACGCTCTTGGTTTACCTCCTATTTCTGTGATCTCTTCTGGGGTCCGCTTCTCTTTAAACGCGGGGTTCTCCAACTTCTGTCTCAGGATTCCTGACCATGAACTTTAAAATCCCAGCCTGAAAGCTGCCCCCGCCCCAGCTAATCCTGGCATACCTCCCTCCCCAAGGCCAACTGATTAACATTGCAAAAAAAGCGGTTTTCCCAAGTTGCCGGGTTCTTTGTTCAACATTTTATGCTAAAGGAGCTTCGTTAGTCTTTAATGTTTCCCGTTCCGCTTTGACACCAGTAATTTCAACCCACCTTAACATATCTGCGGCGATGGCAGACGTGATGCTACAATGCCTATTCTCTAGAGTGTATGGAAAATGGACACCGGTAAGCCAATGTCACCCATTATCCGTACAACTGCAGAAAGTGGGACGGTTAATTCACAGCTTCCGGCTCTAGGCGCCAGAGTCCGATGCACTCCTGCAGATAACGGAAAATTCATTTCCATTCCGGGAGAACCTCTTCGAAAAACACAACCCGGATGAGACTATCTGGCAAATTGCAGCCCTTGGCGGGCTTTTCAAATAGAGCGTTGACCAATCAAAGAAGGGGGACGTTACAGGCACTGAAAGAATAACCGGGCCGGGCGCGATGGCTCACGCCTGTTATCCCAACATTTTGGGAGGCCGAGATGGGTGGATCACGAGGTCAGGAGTTCGAAACTAGCCTGGCCAAGACGGTAAAACTCTGTCTCTACTAAAAATGCAATAATTAGTCCGGCACGGTGGCGGGCGCCTGTAATCCCAGCTACTTAGGAGGCCGAGGCAGGAGAATTGGTTGAACCCGGGAGGCGGAGCTTGCAGTGATCCGAGATCGCGCCACTGCACTCTATCCTGGGCGACAGAGCAAGACTCCATCTCAAAAAAAAGGAAAGAGTGTAGGGGAAAAAAAAGAGAGATCAGACTGTTACTGTGTCTATGTAGAAAGGAAAGACATAAGAGACTCCATTTTGAAAAAGACTGGTAGTTTAAACAATTGCTTCGCTGAGATGTTAATTTGTAGCTTTGCCCCAGCCACTTTGACCCAACCTGGAGCTCACAAAAACATGTGTTGTATGAAATCAAGGTTTAAGGGATCTAGGGCTGTGCAGGACGTGCCTTGTTAACAAAATGTTTACAAGCAGTATACTTGGTAAAAGTCATCACCATTCTCTAGTCTCAATAAACCAGGGGCACAATGCACTGCAGAAAGCCGCAGGGACCTCTGCCCTTGAAAGCGGGGTGTTGTCCAAGGTTTCTCCCCATGTGATAGTCTGAAATATGACCTCGTGGGATGAGAAAGACCTGACTGTCCCCCAGCCTGACACCCGTTAAGGGTCTGTGCTGAGGTGGATTAGTAAAAGAGGAAAGCCTCTTGCAGTTGAGATAGAGGAAGGCCACTGTCTCCTGCCTGCCCCTGGGAACTGAATGTCTCGGTATAAAACCCGATTGTACATTTGTTCAATTCTGAGATAGGAGAAAAACTGCCCTATGGTGGGAGGTGAGACATGTTTGCAGTAATGCTGCTTTGTTATTCTTTACTTCACTGAGATGCTGGGTGGAGAGAAACATAAATCTGGCTTACGTGCACATCCAGGCATAGTATCTTCCCTTAAACTTAACTATGACATAGATTCTTTTGCTCACATGTTTTTTGCTGACCTCCTTATCATCACCCTGCTCTCCTGCTACATTCCTTTTTGCTGAAATAATGAAAATAATCAATAAAAACTGAGGGAACTCAGGGGCCGGTGCCGGTGCAGGTCCTCGCTGTGCTGAGTACCGGTCGCCTGGACCCACTGTTGTTTCTCTATATTTTGTCTCTGTGTCTTACTTCTTTTCTCAGTCTCTCGTCCCACCCGACTAGAAATACCCACAGGTGTGGAAGGGCAGGCCACCCCTTCAAAAGAGTAACCGAAAACCGGAAGCAAACTTGTAATTGTAGCTTAAAGCACAACTGCAAGCATTTTTCCCCAAGGGTATCTAAGAACCCAAGCTAAATTTGTCTGATGGAGCGTCTATACTCACACGCAAAAAGCCTAGGGAGCTTAGCTTACCTTTTCCCGCCATCTTCGTTCCTAATGGAGGCCGGCCGGAGCCCACCCAAATGACTACAAGCAAAATGCACCGGCTCTTTCTCTGGAAGCGTGAGTGGCTCTGAAAAGAGCCTTTGGATTGTCGGCAGCTGCGAGAGCTCACTTGGAGCTGGTGTACTTGGTGACGGCCTTTGTGCCCTCGGACACGGCGTGCTTAGCCAGCTCCCCGGGCAGCAGCAGGCGCACGGCCGTCTGGATCTCCCTGGAGGTGATGGTCGAGCGCTTGTTATAATGCGCCAGGCGGGAAGCCTCGCCAGCGATTCGCTCAAAGATGTCATTGACGAAGGAGTTCATGATGCCCATAGCCTTCGATGAGATGCCGGTGTCGGGGTGGACCTGCTTCAGCACCTTGTACACGTAGATAGAGTAACTCTCTTTGCGGCTGCGCTTGCGCTTCTTGCCATCCTTTTTCTGGGCCTTGGTTACGGCTTTCTTGGAGCCCTTTTTGGGGGCTGGAGCGGATTTAGCCGGGTCGGGCATGGCGGAGGAGAGTGAAAGAGCACTCAAAAAATAAGAATGAGGACAAGCTGGATTATGCCCTATTTATTTACCAGTCTATATGCAGATGAGATTGAGAAACTCTTCTGTCTGATTGGAAGTTACTCAGATGACGTCAATATCAATATAGTCCAATCAAAACACGTATATTCAGAAACCTCATTTGCATTAAGAGGGAGCTGCAAGCTTAGCCAATGGCCCAGCTTCTTTTTCGCGCCCAGCAGCTGCTATAAAATGCGCGTCCCTGTAGTTTCCTTCCACTCACTTTCTGACTTAGGCCACAGGTCGTTTTACCATGTCTGGACGTGGCAAGCAGGGCGGCAAGGCTCGCGCCAAGGCCAAAACCCGCTCCTCTAGAGCCGGGCTTCAATTTCCCGTAGGGCGAGTGCACCGTCTGCTCCGCAAGGGCAACTATGCTGAGCGGGTCGGGGCCGGCGCGCCGGTGTACTTGGCGGCCGTGCTGGAGTACCTGACTGCCGAGATCCTGGAGCTGGCGGGCAACGCAGCCCGCGACAACAAAAAGACGCGCATCATCCCTCGCCACTTGCAGCTGGCCATCCGCAACGACGAGGAACTAAACAAGCTGCTTGGTAAAGTTACCATCGCTCAGGGCGGTGTTCTGCCTAATATCCAGGCCGTATTGCTCCCCAAGAAGACTGAGAGCCACCACAAAGCTAAGGGCAAGTAAGGGCTGAACTTTAAAAACGTAAACTTATAAAACAAAAGGCTCTTTTCAGAGCCACCCACCATTTCTACGGAAGAACTGAGCACTCTGTTCTCCAAACCTATCAGAAATTTGTGGCCAAGTTCAAGCACTGAGGTCATTAGTTTCCTACTGGGTAAAATACAGATATTGAATCAGGCCTAGTAAGTACTATCCAACTCCTACATTATAACATGAAAGCACCCTCCTTGATTGTCCCCTCCCCACAAACACTCCTGGGTCTTTAAAAAACTTGGGGACGGGCGCGGTCGTTTACACGTGCTCAGCGTTTTCGGAAACTGAGGCAGGCGGGTTGGGAGGGGAGAAATCTCTTGGGACCTGGATTTCGAGACCACCCTGATAACTAGACCCCTGCCTCTTAAAAAAAAAAAAGGGCTGTGCGCGGTGGCTCACACCTGTAATCCCAGCACTTTGGGAGGCCGAGGAAGGTGTATCACAAGGTCAAGAGATCGAGACCACCCTGGCCAACATGGTGAAACCCCGTCCCTACTAAAAACACAAAGATTAGCCGGGCGTGGTGGCGAGCGCTACTAGGGAGGCTGAGGCAGGAGAATCGCTTGAACCCAGGAGGCAGAGGTTGCAGTGAGCCGAGATCACGCCACTGCACTCAAGCCTGGGCGACAGAGCGAGACTCCATCTTAAAAAAAAAAAAATACCGGGCCCAGCGGCCCTCGCCTGTACTTGGCAGACTGACAGCAGAAGGAACACTTGAGTCCCAGGAGTTTGAGATTTCAGTGAGCCATGACCTCGCCACTGCACTCCAGCCTGGGCGACAGAGCGAGACCCCGTCTCAAAAAAAGAAAAACAAAACCCAAACAAAAGTATTTCTGGTGATCATTTGCTCCTGTGAATATAATAAATGTTAAACCAACCTTTTTGTTGTTTTTATGGGTCTTTATCAACACCAGAACCTGGTAGTCCTTTGATCAACTAAAATCTCCAACCTAATAAAATGCTGTTGTCAGAACTACCCAGATTCACTGGCAAAAATCTAATCACTGACCCAAACCTGTAATTCCGCGCATGCTAATGAAATTAAGCAATGATTTACATAATTAATCCAATCAGCCATTGGATTGCGTTAAACTCAGTTCATGAAGAGGTCAGATACCATTTATTGGTATCATTTAGTCAAGCACCTATCAAACTCCTTCCCCACACCACAGTGGACAAAACTAAAGTTTTGGTGTTTTAGGGGAGAATGTGCCAGCCTAAGTTTAAATTGTTTTTGTTCTGGGTCTTGGTACAGTCATTAAAAGATTTAATTAAGCTGTTACAAAACGGAACTACTTTTTGAAAATACTAGCAAATACGTTGTTCTACTGTATGTATTTTTACACGATCCGAAATAGGAAAAATGACCCATTGGAAATGAGTTTAAGACTACGACTGACCTACACAAATTCTAGCTCAGATTATCTTTTCATTGGGGGAATCTTAACATGGTTGGTTGAAAACAATAAATAAGATTGGCGCGGAGGACGGGCGCGGTGGCTCACGCCTGTAATCCAAGCACTTTGGGAGTCCGAGGCAGGCGGATAACTTGAGGTCAGGAGTTTGAGACCAGCCTGGCCAACATGGTGAAACCCCTTCTCTACTAAAAAAAATTAGCCGGGCGTCGTGGCGAGTGCCTGTAGTCCCAGCTACTCAGGAGGCTGAGGCAGAATCGCTTGAACCCGGGAGGCGGAGGTTGCAGTGAGCTGAGATCGCGCCACCGCACTCCAGCCTGGGCAACAGAAGGAGACTCCGTTTGGTTAAAAAAAAAAGGGGGGTGGGGTGGGGCAGGAACCAAATGAAGATAGCATTAAGAACCAATCAGGTTTTTCCTACAACAGTTCTGACCAATCAGGATCAGATCATCGTTATAAATTCTGGTAGAAACCACTGCTCATTCAGCTGCTTGCTTTCAGAGCATAGCTTTCTCAACTATGGCCCGGACGAAGCAGACAGCTCGCAAGTCTACCGGCGGCAAGGCACCGCGGAAGCAGCTGGCCACCAAGGCAGCGCGAAAAAGCGCTCCAGCCACTGGCGGTGTGAAGAAGCCCCATCGCTACCGGCCAGGCACCGTGGCTTTGCGCGAGATCCGCCGTTATCAGAAGTCAACTGAACTGCTCATCCGCAAACTGCCATTTCAGCGCCTGGTGCGAGAAATCGCGCAGGATTTCAAAACCGACCTACGTTTCCAGAGCTCGGCGGTGATGGCGCTGCAAGAGGCGTGCGAGGCCTATCTGGTAGGGCTCTTTGAGGACACTAACCTCTGTGCTATTCACGCCAAACGCGTCACTATTATGCCTAAGGACATCCAGCTTGCTCGTCGTATCCGTGGCGAGCGAGCATAATCCCCTGCTCTAGCTTCTGTTTCCTACCTGCTTCCAAGCTTCCAAAGGCTCTTTTCAGAGCCACTTACGTTCTCACTGAGGATAGCTGTCACACCATTGGTTGACCGTCTTAAATCAACTTTAAAGCAGGGGTAAACTGGGGGAAAGTCGTCAAGGCTTGTTCATTCTGATTCTTTCCTGTGTCCTTTGTCTTCTAAGATGGTCTTTTTCTCTGGTCCTCAGTGACCCATCTCACAAGGGTCTCACTTTCTCCGAGGAAAGTCGGCAAATCTGTATATCCAAGGTCAATCAGCTTCAAGGGGAAAGCCAAAGTCCTTCCTGCACATGCTGTCCTTTGGGGATAGCATCTCTTGAACCCCATAACTAACAGTTAGATTACAGGTTACATAAGACGCCATTTTTAACTGAAACGGGCACTGGCCTTGGGCCCCCGGAAGCTCCCTGAAAATCACTGACATGAGGCTGGTTGATTTAGCACATAGACACTGGAGACTTCAAAATGAAGACCCACCCACCAATGAGATATAGAAGTTTATATATCACCTTGAGGTTATAGAAAGTGCAAGCTTGGGTCCCGGCAAAACAGGGAGAAAAGAAGAGACTTGGCTAGCAAGGGGGGCGGGTCTTGTTATGTAGATGAAAACACACAGCTAGC
The DNA here is from genome assembly GCF_009828535.3 of Hylobates moloch. Taxonomy (NCBI): domain Eukaryota; kingdom Metazoa; phylum Chordata; class Mammalia; order Primates; family Hylobatidae; genus Hylobates; species Hylobates moloch. The sequence goes on along the minus strand of NW_026652295.1, from coordinate 26,892,238 downwards.
AGTCCTCAGAAAAAATAGATGGTAAATGTCTCTTGTCAGGGTGGGCGTGGTGGCTCATGCCCTCCACTTTGGGAGGCAGTGGAAGGAGGATTCCTTGAGCCCAGGAGTTTGAGATCAGCCTGGGTAACATAGCAAAATCCTGTCTCTACAAAAAACAAATGAAAAGAAAGGTGGGTGTTGCAGTGCACACCTATAGTTCTAGCTGCTCAGAAGGCTGAGGCAGGAAGATTGCTTGAACCCGTGAGTTCAAGGATGCAGTGAACTATGATTGCACCATTGCACTCCAGCCTGGCTGACAGAGCAAGACAGTCTCTTTAAAAATAAAAATAAAAAAAGGATCAGACTCTCAGTTAATCTCTCCTAAATCCAGGAAAGGACAAGAAAGGGAAAGCCTGGCAACAAATGGAAATTTCCCCCACAAAAGACTGATCTGCAGGGCCTCATCGGTCTCCGGGCCCTGAGGCACCCATTTCAAAATAGGGCAAAGAAATATCTTTTGGGGTAAAATATTTTTATTTCCTTCACTTTACTTTCCCCAAGAGATTGCTTTAAAGGTTAAATGCAGTAATAAATTCTAGGGCCTAGGACAGTGCCCCAGAAAACACATTAGGTACACAAAAAATATTCATTGAACCTGATTTTATCTCTGAATCTTAGTTTGGAGTGGCTCTTGTGGGAGACTAAAATATGCCACCCCGAAATATACTTTGTCATATTTCAAGATGGCTATTCAGAGAAACTGCAGACATAGGAATAGCCCTGAAAAACTCTTTTGTAAAAGAAATGTATACCAATCAAGGAAATCTACATTAGTAAACAGTGGATGCAAGTACTGGCTTTCTCTGAGGCCCCCTTTCCTGCCTAAAGAGGAATCTAAGACTGACTCAAAGGAGAGAAAACTACTTTGTCACAGGCTGTCAGCTATTCTGCGATTACCTGAGAGACTTTATCTACATAACAAGAAAACCTTTGCCTTTCCTCCCCTAGTGCCTTTCCTCCCTCACCCTCCTACAACTTGTGTCACCACCTCCTCCAAACCCCCAGAAGTCTCAAGACCTTTTTTCTTTCTGTAGTCTTCAGAATGGTATAAAAATGTCAATTATTTGGCCCTTCTCAGAGAGAAATAATATAGAGTGGTCACAAGAGAATAGAAAATTCCAGGCAGTAGTTCACATGACTAGCAAAAAGGAAACTGTTGAAATAGCTGCACAAGCTAGGAGCCAAAAATACCCTGAAAACCGAAATGTTTGCCAAGTTGACTAAGTCCTACTTGACCCAACATGGCACTGGATTTGACCTAGCTTTCACCTGGGACCTTATTATACACTTATTAACATACAAATTAGATACCCACCAACACCATGACAGTTCCGAGAACACGCATATTTCATGGAAAAATGGATGGCACCACAGTTCTGAGAAATTATTACCCTTTTCCAGAAATCTTCATGAATATTCCACCCACTGGTTAAAGAAACCCATAAAGATAGAAGCCCCAATCACTCCTGGGCAAGACTGACTCTCTTGAGTAAGCCTGCACTTCCCTTCCTTGAGCATGTATTTTTCACTTTGCAATAAACCTCTGTACTTTCACTATTTTCTGACTTGTCCTTGGATTCTTTCTGACAGCAGTGGCAAGGGCCTGGACACTGGCTGAGATCAACATCCTAACTGCGTTTGGGTACCTCCCCTAGCCCACCGGTATCATTTCTTGGAGTATTATATTTTGTGAGGCTCCTGTGCATATGCAGGTAATAAATTTGTATGCCTTTTTTTTTCCTGTTTATCTTTCTACTGCTGGTTAATTCCAGAGACTCAAATTATTGAAACTTCAGAAATCAAAGCAGAAGTTTAAAACGACCTCCACCCTCAGAAATGGAGAAATACACCTAAATTCTCTGATAAGATTGGATTGAGAAGTCACTCTTGTCACTGGTCAAGATTTGGGAAATAATCCAGTTTGATCAGTAACACAGAAACAAATCACTTTAATGATGTCACTTCTGCTAATGGCCAGTCTTTTTTATTTTTTATTTTCTATTTATTTATTTTTATGATTTCTGTTAGCTTCTGCTTCACAAAGCAACATTTTCCAATCTTGTGTTGCAAAACAGGAAACATTTTTGTTTAGGAGGCAGAAAAGATGAGAACAAATGCTTCAGAACCACTCCCTCCTCCCCAGAAGTGTTGAAGCCCTGAAAGGGTATTAAACAAGAGAGCAAGCAAAGTCACCGAAAATATATTATAAATAAAGCTTCTGTAGATTTCCACTCAAATGGAATCTGCTACAAAAACTTTCCCAAAAATATGGTTCTCAATATGAAAGAGATTCTAGGCCTGACCCAGTGGCTCAGGCGTGTAATCCCAGCACTTTGGGAGGCCAAGATGAGTGGATCACCTGAGGTCAGAAGTTCAAGACCAGCCTAGCCAACATGACGATAAAACCCTGTCTCCATTAAAAATACAAAAATTAGCCGGATGGGGTGCGTACCTGTAATCCCAGCTACTCAGGAGGCTGAGGCGAGAGAATCGCGTGAACACACGAGGCAGTGGTTGCAGTGAGCCAAGATTGCACCACTGCACTCCAGCCTGGGCAGAGGTTGCAGGGAGCCAAGATTTTACCACTGCACTCCAGCCTGGGCAACAGAGAGAGACTCCGTTTCAAAAAAAAAAAGATTTCAAAATGTAAAAAACATGTTTTTCTATATATCTGCTGATAATAATGTTTCTTATCTGCACAAGATTAGAAATACTGAATTTTCTGAGACAGAAAGTAGTACAAGCCACATTAAATTTTTAATATACATAAGTAGTGTAGAGAACCAAGAGAAAAACTTCCCCTTTGCCCTCTGAAGTTTCACTGAAAAATCAACTCACAAAGTGCAGATTAATAAGAGAAATGGCAAACGAATTTATGATGTATACATGGGAGAGAATCACTGAGTGATCATCCAATATCCCAATAAGGCCCAAATACTTATATAGCCTTATTTCAGAAGGGAGAGGAAAGATGGGAAATATAGGTAATTTTGTTTACAGGCAATAAATAATAGGGAGAATAAATGGCTTGGGGAACAGAGATTAAATGTAAATAATTCTCGGGCCGGGCGCGGTGGCTCGCGCTTGTAATCCCAGCACTTTGGAAGGCCAAGGCGGGCGGATCACGAGGTCAGGAGATCGAGACCACGGTGAAACCCCATCTCTACTAAAAATACAAAAAAATTAGCCGGGCGTGGTGGCGGGCGCCTGTAGTCCCAGCTACTCGGAGAGGCTGAGGCAGGAGAATGGCGTGAACCCAGGAGGCTGAGCTTGCAGTGAGCCGAGATCGCGCCACTGCACTCCAGCCTGGGCGACACAGCGAGACTCCGTCTCAAAAAAAACAAAAAAATAAAAATAAAAAAAATAAATGTAAATAATTCTCTTGGGAAATTGACCTAATCGCCTCCCAAAGGCCGCATCTAATATCACCACATTGGAGACTAGGCTTCAACAGTGAATTTTGTGAGGACACAAACTTTCAGTTTATAGCACTGGGTATAACTTAGTGTTGGATGGGAGATGGAGAAACTCACACTCTCATGTGGTGGTTTACTGATGGTGGCTTTGCAAAAGACATTTTGGAGAACCATTCCTTCTGTGCCCAGGCCTGTGCTCCAAGAAAACTCTCCTATAGACCCATATGAGGACATATCAAGAATATTCATCAAAGTGATATCTGTAATAACATGAAAGTAGAGGCAATGTAAGTGAATGAATAAGTAAAATATAGTGGATGAACACTAGAAAATGCTCTCTTTTCTGAGCTCAAGATATAAGCAAATGTCAAAAACAAGAGCTGAACTCGAGACCCCATCAACCTTATTGCCACTCAATTCATACTGTAAAAGAAAAGGACTGGGTGCGGTGGCTCACGCTTGTGAGCCCAGCACTTTGGGAGGCAGAGGCGGGCAGATCACAAGGTCAAGAGATGGAGGCCACCCTGGCCAAGATGGTGAAACCCCGTCTCTACTAAAAATACAAAAAATTAGCTGCGCGTGGTGGCACATGCCTGTAGTCCCAGCTACTCGGCGGGCTAAAGCAGGAGAATCGCTTGAACCTGAGGGGCGGAGGTTGCAGTGAGCCGAGACCGCGCCATTGTACTCCAGCCTAGTGACAGCGAGACTCCATCTCAAAAATGAAAAATAAATAAATAAAATAAAATTTGAGGGACTTCTAAATTTATTATGCCAAAGGGGAACTTAAGCCCTGAAGACTGATTCATGTAGCATATTTTCAATTCTGCCTCTTATAGTTTAACTCTTTTCCTCATTGTTCTTGTTCTGTAAATGTCTAGCAGAGATCAGACCTCCCCCCTTCCAATCACTGATCTTAGTTATGCATTATCTGCCTCCTTCACTGTCCTTTACCTAACTCAGACCAGATGATGCTCAAGACCTCATGACAGTTACATCTTCTTGAGGCTCAGAAACTAATAACCAAAAATATGGTGGGTTGACATGCTGAGCTGAAGAAACTTCAAGTTCTCTCTGACCATGCCTTCCAAAATCTCTAAATCCTCTATCTCAAAGCACTGGATGAAGTTGTTCTCTGAAGTTCCTTTATCTGCCTAAAGTCTCAACCCACCAACGAGAACAATTGTTTTTTATTCTCTTCCCTGTAATCTCACTACCTATTATAGAAAAAAAAGATCAAGAATGTAACCACTGACCGGGTGCGGTGGCTCATGCCTGTAATCCCAGCACTTTGGGAGGCCGAGGTGGGCGGATCACCTGAGGTCAGGAGTTCGAGACAAGCCTGACCAACATGGAGAAACCCCTTCTCTACTAAAAATACAAAAAATTAGCTGGGCGTGGTGGCGCATGCCTGTAATCTCAGCTACTCAGGAGACTGAGGCAGGAAAATCGCTTGAACCCGGGAGGCAGAGGTTGTGGTGAGCCGAGATCATGCCATTGCACTCCAGCCTGGGTGACAAGAGTGAAACTCCGATTCAAAAAAAAAAAACAAACACGTAACCATACCTCAACAGACCCTTTCACAAGATAATGTTGTCTGCCAGGAGCATTCAAATTCCAAAGAGAACTATTTACAAGTTAATCTCTTTTCCCCAACCCACTCATTCTACCTAGTAATCATTTATTGCTCCTCAACAGAATCCCTTTTCTCACAACCCTCCGGTAACTTGTTTAGCTATGACCCAAGCCCTCATTCTTTCTGTAACCTTTTTCTAGCTTAAGAATGTTTGTAAACTTTTGTATACTGTTGGGAAGTGGGTAAACACTCTGTGGTTGTTTCCCATGTGCATGTTAACACATTTGTAAGGCTTTTCTCTTATAAATCTGCCTTTTGTGGTAAAATGTTGTAAATGACTACAGGACACCAGGGAAGACCCCTTACCTCTTCACTATTGATTCTTATTATAGATGAACTTCCCTCTTTTCTCTCTTACATGAAGACTTGGTCACTATCCTATTGTATAAGATGGAATTTTAAATATACTCTTTTAAATGCGAAAGAAAATAAAAACAAGCTGTAACTAATCAAATTGTAACTCGTAAGCCACCTTTGTACAGAAACTTAAAATTCTACTAAATGTCTTTGTTTTCTATCGATAGAAGCAAGATCTTCAGTTTTATCTTTGGAGCTCTGATTGATTCCATTGATCCTGGAGTCTGTTTTCCAAATGGCTATTCCCAGCTTTCGTTTGAATAAACTTAAAAAAAAAAAATTCTTCTTAATAGAGACAGGGGTCTTGCTATGTTGCCCAGGCTGGTAGGCTGGTCTGAACTCCTGGGCTCAAGCGATCCTCCTGTTTAAGAAAGGGTTCCCAATACAGACCCCAAGAGCGGATTCTTGGATCTCTTGCGAGAAAAAATTCAGGACAAGTCCGCAGTGCAAAATGAAAGCAAGTTTATTAAGAAAGTAAAGGAATAAAAGAATGGCTACTGCATAGAGCAGCCCTGAGGGCTGCTGGTTGCCCATTTTTATGGTTATTTCTTGATGATATGTTAAACGAGGGGTGGATTATTCATGCCTCCCCTCTTTAGACCATATAGGGTAACTTTCTGACGTTACCATGGCATTTGTAGATTGTCATGGCCCTAGTGGGAGCGTAGCAGTGAGGACGACCAGAGGTCACTCTCACCACCATTTTGGTTTTGGCTGGCTCCTTTACTGCAATCTGCTTTATCAGCAAGGTCTTTATGGCCTGTATTTTGTGCTGACTTCCTATCTCATGCTATGACTTAGAATGCTTTAACCGTCTAGGAATGCAGCCCAGGAGGTTTCAGCCTTATTTTACCAGCTCCTATTTAAGATGAAGTTGCTCTGGTTCACACGCCTCTGAATTTCCCACCTTTGCCTCCCAATGTGATGGGATTACAGGTGTGAGCCACCACACCCAGCCAAATAAATTCTTTACAACTAAATTCTGACCCTTTCAATGATAGGTTGAAAGACTTTCAGGAGAAACTAAGAGGTTTCCTGATAAAGAGTTTTGCAAGTCAGGTTTAAAACCATAAGCACTCAGCCAGACGTGGTGGCTCACGCCTGTAATTCTAGCACCTTGGGAGACTGAGGCGGGTGGGTTGACTGAGCTCAGGAGTTCGAGACCAGCCTGGGCAACACGGTGAAACCCCGTCTCTACTAAAAATACAAAAAATTAGCAGAGCGTGGCAGCCTGCGACTGCAGTCCCAGCTACTCGGGAGGCTGAGGCAGGAGAATTGCTTGAACCTGGGAGGCGGAGGTTGCAGTGAGCCGAGATCGCACCACTGCACTCTAGCCTGGGTAACAGAGCGAGACTCCGTCTCCAAAAAAACCCAAACCATAAGTACTCAAAGAATATGGAACATATGGCATAGTAAACGTCAGGCAAGAGGGCGGAGGGCGGTCGCGGTGGCTCACGCCTGAGATCCCGGCACTTTGGGAGGCTGAGGCAGGTGGATCACCTGAGGTCGGGAGTTGGAGTCCAGCCCGACCAACATGGAGAAACCACGTCTCTACTAAAAATACAAAATTAGCCAGGCGTAGTGGCACATGCCTGTAATCCCAGCTACTCGGGAGGCTGAACCAGGAAAATCCCTTGAGATCCACCATTGCACTGGAGCCTAGGCAACAAGAGCAAAGCTCCGTCTCAAATAATAATAATAATAATAATAATAATAATAATAATAATAATAATAAAGGGGCACGGTAAGACGAAGAGAAGTCAAGAAGGGCAGTGGATTCTGTATCTTCAAAGTTCTTTAATTGGTATTTTTGTTTTGCTTTTTTAGAGACAGGGTCTCACTCTGTCACCCACGATGACGTGCAGTGGTGCCATTGTAGCTCACTGACACATCAAAGTCCTGGGCTCAAGTAATACTACCCCCTCAGCCTCTGGAGTTTCTGGGACTATAGGCCAAACCACAGTACCTGGCATCTTAATTGGTCTTAATACCACATGGAGGCATTATAAGCTTAAAGATGCAGGCGGAGCGAGGTGGCTCATGCCTGTAAACCCAGCACTTTGGGAGGATGAGGTGGGCTGATCTCTTGAGGTCAGGAGCTGGAGGCCAGCGTGGCCAACATGGTGAAACCCCCTCTCTACCAAAAAATACAAAAATTAGCCGAGCATGGTGGTGCACGTCCCAGCTACTTGGGAGGCTAAGGCAGGAGAATCACTTGAACCCAGGAGGCGGAGGTTGCAGTGAGCCATAGATCGCACCACTGCCCTCCAGCCTGGGCAACAGTGAGACCCTGTTTCAAAAAACAAAACTAAAACAAAACAAAAAACAAAAAAAAACACTTAAAGATGCTTTGAGGATGAGAGCAGGGATGGTGATTTCTCTGAGGCAGGGCCAAGGAAGAAGGAAAACTTGATGTTTCCATGTCTCATGTTTAAGGTTCTGATCTGGCAAAGGCTAATGAAGTAGAATGCAAGATTTCAGAGTATAAATTAATGAACAGGAAAAGGCTGAATAGCAAATGGTGTTTTGTTTTGTTTGAGACAGGGTCTCACTGTGTTTTATATATATATGTGTGTGTGTATGTGTGTGTGTGTGTGTCTTTGTGTGTGTGGTGTGTTAATGTGTGTGTGGGGGACAGGAGAAGTGAGTACTAGAAGTACTAATAAATAAACTACTTGTGGATGAAGACCAAAGAGGGGGAAAAAGCCATGTAAAACACAACCTATCAACCAATTCTAAAGCCTTAAGCAAAACAAACAAAACTGGGTGTCAATGAGATAAATAGGTGGCATATCAGATGGAAATTTTTAACTATATTAAAAAGGATTGAGGCCAACACTGAAACCACCTTTGCAAAATTATGACAGTGAAAGAGTTCTAACTTAATAAACTCCATCTTGCTTCTAACCTCCTGGCTGTCCTTGTTCATTCCTGGGCATAGGCTGAACTAACTTTGGGAGAAACATAGTTTATATAAGCCCAGCACTTTGGGAGGCCTAGGCGGGTGGATCACGAGGTCAGGAGTTCAAGACCAGCCTGGCCAAGATGGTGAAACCCCATCTCTAGTAAAACTACAAAAATTAGCCAGATGCGGTGGCAGGAGCCTGTAATCCCAGCTACTCAGGAGGCTGAAGCAGGAGAATCACATGAACCTGGGCGGCAGAGTTTGCAGTGAGCCGAGATCGCGCCACTCCCCTTCAGCCTGGGTGACAGAGTGAGACTCTGTCTCAAAAAACAAAAAACCAAAGACCATAACAGCCCTTTCCCAGGGCAGACCTCCTTCTTGCTTGGGGACTAGACACAAACATGAGCCACAAGATTAGAAATTATGGTTTAGGAGACATGCAGCTGGAGGCTACAAGATTCAGACCCTCCCTAAACTGCTTTTAAGATCAGCACTTGAGATGTTTTGCAGACCCTGCACTTGATGAATCAGCTGGCACCACCCAGATCGATAAACTAGTTCATCGGATCTTGTGGTCCCCACCCAGGAACCGACTCGTGCCAGAAGGCAGCTTTGGCTCCCTATGCTTTCATCCCTGACCAGTCAGGACTCCTGGCTCACTGGCTTCTCCCCATCCACCAAGTTATCCTTAAAAATTGTACTTCTGTCCCAAAGGCTGGGAAGAACTAAGCTGCCCCAACCCCTCCCATTTCTTGGGCAGGGCTCTTTCCTGTTGTGTCTTCCGCTGGGGCCTGTCCTGTACCGAGATCTGTCTGTTCCAGCCTTCATCCTTCCTGGCTGTTGCTTTTCCTCTTAAGGGCCTCAGAACTCTCGCTCTTCCTGGGCTGAGGGGGAATGAGTGTTCTTGCCATTTGCCAGCCTAATGCGCATGCTTTCTGCCTCTGGTAACAGCAGTGAGTGAGCCCCTCAGACCTACACTCTGGATGTCTCCTGCTTTCAAAGGTTCTTAATAGTGAATGCTTTAAAATTAAAGTCATCAAGAAATGGAAGTTTTCTCAGGGTGGAAAACAAGAGGAAATGCTGCTGTAATTGGGAGCACAAGGGGCCTCCCAAAAAGGAGCCCCACCTCAGCATCACTGCCTTAATCGTGGCCTCCCTGGGGTGGGTGGGGTTCTCTCCTCCCTCCCTCCCTCCTCCTGGGGTGGGAGGGTGCTCCTATTCCCATCTCTGTGTTCCCTGGAGGCAGGTATCACAAAGCATTTGTGAATTGCTTTAGGTTCAGGGACACCACCCACTCAGGACTCTTCCCCATCATCCCTTCCATTGCCACACCCTAGATCCAGCCTCCAACTAACAAGTTTTGAGAAAAGCAGGCGGTAGAGCAGCAGCTTGGTTCTCTCAGTGGTGGCTGGCTGGCATTTTTCTCTAGCATTGTGGTGCCACCTTCCCTCCTTGTCCCAAGGTTATAAGGCCTTGTCTTTTTCTTTGGAATCATAAAGTGGAACAGAGTCCCCAGAACTCGTGTGGCCATTTCTGCCAGCATCACTCCCCAGTGCCTGTGGGGTCCCGGTGTACCTAAAGGGAGAAGGACCCCATGTGCTAGCCAGAAATATACTGTCTCTTGAAGGAAGGCAGCTCAGACTCTTAGAGCCAGCTGTGGCTTCGGACCCAAAGCCTGACCTAGGCTGCTATCCTAATATTGCAGGAGGGGCCTCTCTTCCAAGCCCCACCCTAAGGGTTAGCCCTTGGCCAAATCTTTTGCCGTCTGGGCCCAGCCAAGCTTTTCTGACTAAGTAAGCAATAAGTGGCTCTAAGCTGACTGAGTTGCAAGGACCCTTTCCGCCCTCCCTTGTATCTCCATGTTTTTCCACATGGAGGAAGAGCATGTGCCACCCCCTTTCCTAACAGGCTTGTGCAAGGGCTTGGTGTGGGACCCATGACCAAAGCCCAGGATGGCTTGGTGGGAGTGTCCCTGCTGCATCTGCATGAAGCCTCTGCTTTCTAGGCCTCACTCCCATCATAACCCTGCTTGCCCACCTGCAATTCCCCCACAGCAATGCCATTCCCACTTGCCCCAGAGAAACTACTCAGTCAAACCTAGCCAGGGTCCATTCATGTGGACCAGAGCCAGCCTAGTCATTATTTGCTGTCGGGTTTCCAGTTTCACCGTGTGTTAGGGCGAGGGATGATTGTAAAATTTGCTCCTCAAAGGAATCAGGCCAGACTCAATTTTGGAGGGCAAGACAGGGAGGGGGCCACTTCATCCCAGACTCTCTTCTAGGGCTTCCCACCATCAGCCCCTCCCACTTGAGACTGGTCTTTGGGAGGCAATAGGCCACCATGCCTGGTCAGCACCAATTCAAGCCATGCCAGGAATCTGCCTACCTGCCAGGTTCAGTTCTTTTAAGGTGCCTCTTCAGGGACACAGTGTGTCTCTCTGATTGGGCTTCTAAATCAAAAGCCTGATGTTCGTGTCCCTCTCATAGGGGGAGCTTTGGACACAGGACCAGTTTGGAAAAGGGTCAGGTAAGGGTTTCCACTCTGCACATTGTAGAGGGAACACTCTGTAGGCCCATGGGTCCCTTACCAGAGAGGTTGAGCGAATTTGCCTTAAGTTAACCTGGGAACTTCTGTTGAGCTTCCTCCCACTTCCCAAAGATTTTAAGCATTTTGTAAATGTATAAACTCACCTCTGGTAACAGTGGCCCAGACGCTGCTTTGTGCTAAAAGCATGGGAAACGTAAAGGCAGTCTTTCCCTGGGAAATGGATGCTATTCTATTCTGCTGCCCCTACCTGTTCCTGAGGCCTTATTTAGAAAGAAAATCCCCTCAGAAGGCTGTCTGGCACCCAGTGTCCTCGCCAGGCCAAGTATATGAGAAAGATAAGTCCATTTTCCCCTTCAGGTCCTCAGTGGATTACTTAACCACTGCTGTCCCTCAGTCCCTTTTTCCTAAACAGGGGTTTTAGTTCTGTCTTTTTCTCCTTTTTTCTAAATGCTGGTAAATATCTACATTCAGCCAGGGAAGAGGATGCCAGAGGTCGGGCCAGCTGCCCCATTCTTTTAATGTTGTAGGGCCTGCCCCTGGAGCGGACCCTCCTCTTTGGGCCTCGTGAGCTTTTTTGCTTATCATGTTCCATTTCGTGCCGATTTCCACCTTCAAGATGCCACTTGGAGGGTAGGGGATCTGCTTCCCACTGTGACTGGGCTATGGGATTCTGACTACCTTGCTTACAAATTCATGGTTTGATAAATTTGTTGTATTCAAAAACTTGAAATGCAGGACGCCATTAAGTGTCTGTTTATATTTTTGGAATATTTGTATTACTTACAATTAATTAATAAAAGTGGGTTTAAAAAACCTAAAAAAAAAAAAATTTACTCCCCAGGTAACCCCCTCGGGTCCCCTTCCACGCTGTGGAAGCTTTGTCCTTTCGCTCTTCACAATAAACCTTGCTACTGCTAAAAAAAAAAAAAAAAAAAAAAAAAAAAAAAAAAAAAAACTGTACTCCCCGAATACCCGGCTCTGCGTGAGTTACTCTTTCTCTATTCCAATTCCCCTGTCTTGATAAATCTGTCTAGGCAGGGGCAAACTTGGGCGGTTAAAATACTCTAAAGTAAGGACATTAAGAAATTGTCAGAGAAAACTTCAGATCAGCAAGCATCCCTCAGAACATTGAAAAGATAAGCACACTTCATTCATTCATTTGCTTAAGCATAGAAAGAATTATATGGAAATGAAAACACTGGCAACATTTCTCTTGGAAAAGTAAAAGTTTTTTTTTTTTTTTTTTTTTTTTGAGACAGAGTCTTGCTCTGTCGGCCAGGCTGGAGTGCAGTGACGTGATCTCGGCTCACTGCAACCTCCGCCTTCAGGGTTCAAGCGATTCTCCTGCCTCAGCCACCGGAGTAGATGGGACTACAGGCGCGTGCCACCACGCCTGGCTAATTTTTTGTATTTTTAGTAGAGACAGGGTTTCGCTCTGTTAGCCAGGATGGTATCGATCTCCTGACCTGGTGATCCGCCCGCCTCAGCCTCCCAAAGTGCTGGGATTACAGGCGTGAGCCACCGCACCTGGCCAGGAAAAGTAAATCTTTTAAATCTCTTTTTAAAATATCTTTTTAATTTCTATTATTTATTTCTTTTGTTTTCTTTTTTTCTAGTCAATCTTGAAGCATGGTAGAAGTACAATTTTTTTTTTTTTTTTTTAGACAGCTTCTTGCTCTGTCACTCAGGCTGGAGGGCAATGGTGCAATATTGGCTCACTGTAACCTCTGCCTCCTGGGTTCAACTGATTCTTGTGCCTCAACCTCACGAGTAACTGAGATTACAAGCACAGGCCACCATGCCCAGTTAATTTTTTGTGTGTTTTTAGTAGAGACGAGGTTTCATCATGTTGGGCAGGCTAGTCTCACTCTTCTGGCCTCAAGTGATCCACCTTCCTGGGGCAGTACCACTCTTTTTTAACGTGAAGAGAATACACAATTTATCCCAATTAAACAACAAGGATATACTGAGCAACTGTCATTTCAATTAACATTATCGTAAGTGAGGAAAACACAAAGGAGTCATTTAAAAAGTACTTAATTTAAATGAAACAAACTTTCTTTTTAAATTAGAAATCTTCTATTTGTTTGCATGCTGATAGGAGAAGAGAACTAACAAAGTATCTGATTTAACGATTTAACAGAGAATTTACAAGAGGCTGGGCGTGCTGGCTCACACCTGTAATCCCAGCATGTCGGAAGGCCGAGGCAGGTGGATTGCTTGAGCCCAGGAGTTTGAGACCAGCCTGGACAACATGGTGGAACCCCATCTCTATAAGAAATACAAAAATTAGCCGGGAATGGGTGGTGGCTCACACCTGTAGTCCCAGGATCTGGGGAGGCTGAGGTGGGAAGATTGCACTCCAGCCTTGGTGACAGAGCAAGAGCCTGCCTCAAAAAAAAAAAAAAAAAAAAAGAATTTACATCTCTGAAAAACACAGATGTCAATGCTGTAGGGTACAGAAGTTGTGAGACCATAAGCATAAGGGTCACAGCCTGAACTATAACAAAAAAGAGGTTAACCGCCGGGCGCGGTGGCTCACGCCTGTAATCCCAGCACTTTGGGAGGCCGAGACGGGCGGATCACCAGGTCAGGAGATCCAGGCCATCCAGGCTAACACAGTGAAACCCCGTCTCTACTAAAAATACAAAAAATAAGGCCGGGAGCAGTGGCTCACACCTGTAATCCCAGCACTTTGGGAGGCCGAGGCAGGCGGATCATGAGGTCAGGAGATCGAGACCATCCTGGCTAACACGATGAGACCCCATCTCTACTAAAAACACAAAAAAATTAGCCGGGCGTGTTGACGGGCGCCTGTAGTCCTAGCTACTCCGGAGGCTGAGGCAGGAGAATGGCGTGAACCCGGGAGGCGGAGCTTGCAGTGAGACCAGATCGCGCTACTGCACTCCAGCCTGGGTGACAGAGCTAGACTCCGTCTCAAAAAAAAAAAAAAGAGGTTAACAAATGAAAAGCATAACAAATGTATTTAATCAAAGTTTTATCTGACACTGGAGGCTTCAGCAATGAAGCTCCAAAGACCCAGGGAAAACTGTCTATTTTCATATGTACCTTCAATGAAGAATAGACAAACATTTAGAAATCTGATTAGACAAAGACAGTATTGAAGAAACTTAGCATGGCTTGTCCAGAGTCTTCTTGGCCTCTCTGTGTAGCATTCCGTCCTTCTAGGTATGGCAGGACCCTTTGGAATGACAGTCTTCAAGGGAAAAGGGAGAGTGACTTTCTAGGTTTTAAGGCTTGCTTTGAGGGAGAGGAGTTGTAGTTTCTGTGACCTGCTTTGGAGAAGAGACCTGGTTTGTATGACTCGCCTCCAGGGGAGAACAGGAAGAGGTCGGAAAGCCCTTGCTTCTGAGGTTCCTCCAATCTCCTTTAGTTCAAAGTACTCAGCATGCCAAGATGTGGTGTGATCTCGGCTCACTGCAACCTCCGCCTCTCGGGTTCAACCAATTCGCCTGCCTCAGCCTCCTGAGAAGCTACAGCATGTCAAGATGCCATACTTTGAGGAATTATGTTCTGAGTCCCAACAATGTAAATATTCCCAGGGCAAACTATTTATTTATTTATTTATTTATATTTATTTAGAGATGGAGTATTGCTTTGTCGCCCAGGCTGGAGTCCAGTGGTGTGATCTCGGCTCACTGCAACCTCCGCCTCCTAGGTTCAAGTAATTCTCCTGCCTCAGCCTCCTGAGTAGCTGGGATTACAGGTATGCGCCACTATGCCCAGCTAATTTTTGTATGTGTTTTTAGTAAAGACAGGGTTTCACCACGTTGGCCAGGCTGGTCACCAACTCCTGACTTCAGGTGATCCAACCGCCTCAGCCTCCAGTGCTGGGATTACAGGAGTGAGCCACCGCGCCCAGCCCAAGGGCAAAATATTTTCAAGGCAATCAGTAAACCAGAGATCTTTCATAGGATTGTGAAAGGAAAATAAATCTCAGGACCCCAAAACCACTAAGCCATGGAAAAAGTCAAGCTGGGAACTATGTCAGGCAAACCTGCCTTCCATTTTATTCCTAAATAAGATAGCTACAATAAAAAGCTACATACCTCCCTTACAATTTTCCCATAAAGAAATTCCTTGTGGACAACAGATACAGAGAACTCAAAACCATCCTTCTGAGGCTCACCTGAGACACATGTGTATCTATCTGATTGCTTCCTCTGCCCTATTATTTATGTAAAAATGCAGATTCACTGAACCAGAAGAGTAAATTGTATATTCAATGGGAGGCTGATCTATGACTCAAGAGAATGCAGTCTTGGCAGGGCGCGGTGGCTCACGCCTGTAATCCCAGCACTTTGGGAGGCGGAGGCGGGCAGATCATGAGGTCAGGAAATCGAGACCGTCGGGGCTAACACGGTGAAACCCCGTCTCTACTAAAAAAATACAAAAAATTAGCCGGGCGTGGTTGCAGGCTCCTGTAGTCCCAGCTACTCGGGAGGCTGAGGCAGGAGAATGGCGTGAACCCGGGAGGCGGAGCTTGCAGTGAGCCGAGATCGCGCAACTGCACTCCAGCCTGGGCGACAGAGTGAGACTCCCTCTCAAAAAAAAAAAAAAAAAAGAATGCAGTCTTTTGTCTCGAATCTACTGCTAACCTGGAAGCCCCCACTTCGAATTGTCCTACCTTACCGGACCGAACCAACGTACATCTAAGTACATCTTAAACATGTTGATTGATATCTTATGTCTCCCTAACATGTATAAAAGCAAGCCATACCCCAGCTACCTTGGGCACATGTTGTCAGGACCTCCTGAGGCTGTGTCAAGGGCCCATCCTTAACCTTGGCAAAATAAACTTTCTAAATTGATTGAGATCTGCCTCAGATACCTTTTGGTTTACAGGATGTTATATAGACAACCAGAATATTCCTCCCCCAAAATATAGCACTTGGCTATAGGGATTATTTTGAGAAACAGCTGACACAGAAAAAGCACTGAAAATGGTAAAAGTTTCTCTTTTATAAAACAACGAAAACAAACACAACTCCTTTCATATATAAAAGATATTTCCCTTGGTAAAGATCTCCTCCTTGGTTATATCAGAAGAGGAAAATGGCCCCCAGAGACAATTCTTACCACCTGAGATTATTTGAACCTGCATACAAGACTTTATTAGTTAATCCTTATCTTCCATTAGTTTACTCCCTGTATTTTCCTTCCCACAATTTACTCCCCTAGGAAACCACCACCTCTTCAAAATGCTATACAACCCCCCAGGTCTGTCTGCCTCCATGGGCTTTTACTCCCTTTCTGTGAAGGCTCCCATATGCATATGTACAATAATAAATCTTTTCCCCTGTTAATCTGCCTTTTGTCAGTTTAATTTGTAGGGCCCAACTACAAAGCCTAACAGGGTAAAATAAAAGTTTCTTATTCTACAGTTTTCTTCACCAGATAAAGGGGCACTTATAAGGGTTTTCAGTGCTTCCAGATTTCATCTTGAAAAAGTTAATTATAAAATAACATATTCAAGAACATGTTTTATGACGCAAAATGCTGCCTAGTTTTTCTGTAGTTGGAAAAGAGGATTGCTGAGATTAATGAGCCATATTGAGATACAGGGTTTAAACCTTCAAGGTTAAGCACTTAGGTTCTGTTGTTAAAAGAGAGGGAAAAAGGCTGGGGGCAGTGGCTCACGCCTATAATCCCAGCACTTTGGGAGGCCAAGGTGGGCGGATCACCTGAGATCAGGAGTTCGAGACCAGCCTGGCCAACACGGCAAAACCCGGTCTCTACTAAAAATACAAAAATTAGCCGAGCGTAGTGGCGGGTGCCTCTAATCCCAGCTACTTAGGAGGCTAAGGCTGGAGAATCGCTTGAATCCGGGAGGCGGAGAATCGCTTGAACCCGTGAGGGGGAGATTGCAGTGAACAGAGAACTCGCCATTGCACTCCAGCCTGGGGTGACAAGAGCGAAACTCTGTCAAAAAAAAAAAAAAAAAGGAAAAAGAGGCCAGCTTAGCTCAGTGAGAAATTAACTAACACAACATGAGTATATAATGTTTTGCACATACAGTAATCATAGAGTAGTTCACAATGTACTTGGAGAGACTGATTTTTAGAATAAAATTAGATATTTGCTAAAGGGGTAAATAATCACACACATTTGAAACATAAAAGGTAAACATTACTGAGAAATGAAATCTGATAGCTGGAAGGCAGGGCAAGGCAGGGCAAGGCAGGGCCAGCCTAGGTCAGGAAGGTCACCCAACATTTATTTGAAACTTTTTTTTTTTTTTTGAGACAGACCCTCACTCTGTCACCCAGGCTGGAGTGCATGGAGTGCAGGGGCTCTATCTTGGCTCACTGCAACCTCCGCCTCCTGGGTTCAAGCGATTTTCCTGCCTCAACCTCCTCAGTAGCTGGGATTATGGGCGCCCTCCACCACACCCGGCCAATTTTCTTTATTTTTAGTAGAGAAGGGGTTTCGCCATCTTAGCCAGGCTGGTCTCGAACTCCTGACCGCGTGATCCACCTGCATCGGCCTCCCTTAGGGCTAGGATTACAGGCGAGAGCCACCGCGTCCGGCCATTTGAAACTCTTTTTCTTGGTATAAAGTCATCCTTGGTCTTTCCCTCCTGCACTTTATTTGTAAATGTAAAAGACAGGGTTTCTGGGCACAGCTGATTTCCTAGTTCAACAGAAAAGAGGAACAGGAGGAGCTCAGGCGGCACCTTCACCACTCTAAGGAAATACAGGGTAAAAGCCACCTTTCTTTCTCAAACAGCTTCCTGAAGTGTTTCTAGGTGGAATGAGGGAAAAAAAATAGGAAGTCAGTTCTTGCCCCAAAAATGTGGTAGGCGAGGGACGGAAAGGAACAGAAAGGACAGCTACAGAAAGAGTAAAAGGTAAGGAAAAGAATAGAGAACCAAATCTGAGAAAGGTGAGGAATCCCACCTTGGAGCTATTATCAGGCGTTGTCTTTTGCAGTCAGCCACTCCATAGGCTGATCACTTCGAGTTTGTACGGAAGCAGTTTCTACATGCTATTTCACAAATGCCCGAAACGACTGTGATTACCCCTCTAGAGATGGCGCCACTTGATTCCAGCAGCCACAAAGCACTAGAACAATCGATGCTAAGAGGTGACAGGAAAAACAGGTTGCAAAGACCCAGACAACGGAATGCAGCGGTGGTCAGCCTAAAACACTGCAGAAGGGCAAGATGAGCTGAGTAATTTTTAACTGGGCATCATTTTTAGAATCTGTAGTTTAAGCACCCCCCTTTCCATTTTTTCCTGAAGTCGTGGGCAGGGCGCAAGGTCTGTGAATTGGCTGACCGGATGCAGCTGGTGTGGAGAGTTCTCAATCAGGTCCGATTTATTACTATAAAAAGTACTGCTGCGAGACTCGCCCCGTTGCATTTTGTTTAGTACGAGTCATGTCTGGGCGCGGCAAAGGCGGGAAGGGTCTGGGCAAAGGAGGTGCTAAGCGCCACCGCAAAGTTCTGCGCGACAACATTCAGGGCATCACCAAGCCCGCCATCCGACGCCTGGCACGGCGTGGAGGCGTTAAGCGCATCTCAGGCCTTATATACGAGGAAACGCGCGGAGTTCTTAAGGTGTTCTTGGAGAATGTAATCCGCGATGCAGTTACCTACACGGAGCACGCCAAACGCAAGACAGTCACGGCCATGGACGTGGTTTATGCGCTCAAGCGCCAGGGCCGCACCCTCTATGGCTTTGGCGGCTGAGTGTTTTACTTACACGGTTCCTCAAAGGCCCTTCTCAGGGCCACCCATGAAGTCTGTGAAAGAGCTGTAGACTAAAGACCCTTAATTTCCTAAGAACACCTAAACGTATGGCAGTTTTGGCAAATTAGCGACTCCACATAAGTAGTCGCTAAAGTTTGAGGTTCGGTGTCCCTTTCAGCATTATTTGGTGGTTAAAAGTGCCGGATTCTCTGATAGACGGCCAAATCTATAACGCCTCTGGTTTTTGGATAAGTAATAGTGAAACAGCCGGTCTCATTTATCTTCTATCGATTACTTTCCCGCTACAAATGCGAGGGCTGTGTAACTATGATACTGGTCCGCAACGCCCAAAATGCTTTAATATCGCCCTTTACAGTAAAAGTCGGCCAACTTCTAAAACATTAAGTACGTTTAAATTGAGAAATACTGGCATACCACAACGCTCGAATTTCATATCCCCTTCAATGCCTCCATTTACAAATTTACTCTAGTTTCACTTTTCCTTCACGTTCTTTTTTTGTCAAATCAGTAATGACACCTCATAATTAAAATAGTGCAAGGCAAGTTTAGATTTATCAAGCTTATATTTAAACAGGATTTTGATGCATGAAAAATCCTAGAGTTTTGGGGGATTTTTTTTTGTTTCCGTTTTTGTTTTTCTTTAGCTAGTAAAACCATTTTACGTTTCTTGACCCAAAACAGGCGGAATGTCTTCCTTTCACTAGCAGATTAAACTGGGAGCCAATTCCGTGTGTGAGGCGTGGCATGGCACAGTCTACTGTCCAATCAGAACGCGAGGGCAGCTATAAATACCGGGATGATCAGCTTTTTTTTTCTCTCATTTGTGTTGAGTAGTTATGTCTATTTAGCCATGGCACGAACAAAGCAGACAGCTCGCAAGTCCACCGGCGGCAAAGCACCGCGCAAGCAGCTGGCCACCAAGGCGGCTCGCAAGAGCGCTCCGGCCACCGGTGGCGTCAAGAAGCCCCACCGCTACCGCCCCGGCACCGTGGCCCTGCGCGAGATCCGCCGCTACCAGAAGTCGACCGAGTTGCTAATCCGGAAGCTACCTTTTCAGCGCTTGGTACGGGAGATCGCACAGGACTTTAAGACCGATCTGCGCTTCCAGAGCTCGGCGGTGATGGCGCTGCAGGAGGCTTGCGAGGCCTACCTAGTGGGGCTATTTGAGGACACCAACCTGTGCGCCATTCACGCCAAGCGCGTTACTATTATGCCTAAAGACATCCAGCTTGCGCGCCGAATCCGAGGGGAGAGGGCATAGATATTTTCTTATGTATTTTCTTATCAGCCCAGAAAGTCTGTCCAACCTCAAAAGGCTCTTTTCAGAGCCCCTCAATTGTCACCAAAAGGAAGCTGTAGCTTTTGAGACGTGTCTTAGCTCCATGTTAAATACAAGTTGTGGACAAAACATGGTAGTGGCTCAACACACTGTAATGCAGGAGTCAGGTCACAGGCTGATTGGTATGCTAAATCAATTCCACATACAGAACCTGCTCCTACTGATAAGGATTATCACTCAAAAAAGACATGTCATAGGGACAATTGTACAGATGAAGTTTAGTTTTGAAAAGTATTCCTGTTTTTATCCTTGTGGAATGTGTCTCTTGCGTGTTTACCTGCCCCTACGGAAGGCAACAAGTAGTACAATGTTTCCACAGGCTCTTGTGAGGCCGAGGCGGGCGGATCACAAGGTCAGGAGATCAAGACCATCCTGGCTAACACGGTGAAAAACCGTGTCTACTAAAAAAAAAAACTGCCGGCCGTGGTGGCACGCCCCTGTAGTGCCAGCTACTCGGGAGGCTGAGGCAGGAGGCTCGCTTGAACCTGGGAGGCACAGGTTGCAGTGAGCCGAGATCGCGCCACTGACCCCTAGCCTGGGCTACAGAGCGAGACTCTGCCTCAAAAAAAACAAAAAACAGAGGCTCTAAAAACTGCACGCATAAGAGTGGAACAATAGACAATGAGGACTCAGAAGGGAGGAAAGAATGAATGATAAGTTACTTAATTGGTACAATGTAAGCTATTTAGCTTTTGTATAGCCTATGTAACTTGACCACCATGGAGCATATGCACGTAACAAAGTTGCCATTGTACCCCATGCAAGTAACAGTTTTGACAAAAAGCTCGACACTTTTGTTCTCTTTCAATGTAATGTTTAGCAAGCCATGTGTTAGGTAGTGGGCCTCTGAAGAGGGATACTTTAACCCACTGCATGCTGTCATCTGTGAAATGAACTTCTAGCTCTGTAACTGGACCTTAAAAAATATTTTCTTGTCATTTCACCATATGCTTGTCATAGATTGTGGAGTTGGATTTTCATGAGATATTTTCTTTCTTTTTCAGAGAGAATCAGTCTGGGTATTAAACTTCAAGCGGTATTTTAAAGCTCTTCCTGGTTTCTAACCAAACTTGTCCAGTATTTCCAGCTGTTTAGAGTTTCCTCATGTGCTCTACATATGTGACTAAAAACATGACCTCATTTTGCTCTTAAACTTTTCGAAGTACACATCTTGACCTAGGAGATATCTGGCAGAGATGTGAAGGCAATTTTTCTCCCTAGTGCTCTCAGCCAGCTCAGCCACGTATCTGTGCCTTCCCTTCTCATATTGGATTCACTCTTGCAAAGAGGCGTGTATCCCAGCAACTGGTGCAGCGGTGTCCAATCTTTTGGCTTCCCTGGGCCACATTGGAAGAAGAAGAATTGTCTTGGGCCACACCTAAAATACAGGATCACTAAGGATTGCTGACAAAAGAAAACAAAGGAAGGAAAGAAGGCAGGAAGGAAGGAAGGAAGGAAGGAAAGAAGGAAGGAAAGAAAAAGGGAGGGCGCAGTGGTTCACATCTGTAATCCCAGCACTTTGCACTTTGGGAGGCCGACGCGGACGAATCACGAGGTCAGCAGTTCCAGACAAGCCTGGCCAACATGGTGAAGCCACGTCTCTACTAAAAACACAAAAAACTAGCTGGGCATGGTGGCAGGCGCCTGTAATCCCAGCTCGTCGAGAGGCTGAGGCAGGAGAATCGCTTGAACCCAAGATCGTGCCACTGCACTCCAGCCTGGGCTACAGAGCAAGACTCCGTCTCAAAAAAATCCCAGCTCCTTGGGAGGCTGAGGTTGCAGTGAGCCGAGATCACGCTACTGCACTCCAGTCCTGGTGACAGAGTGAGACTCTGTCTCAAAAAAAAAAAAAAAAAAAAAAAAGGAAAGAAAGAAGAAAAGTCTGTGCATAATTTTTGTGATATCCACCATCACAGATGAGCAAAAAAGTCCTCACATTCAAGGGGCTGGATACTCTTATAAAGTTTATAGAAACTTAAGATTTGATTCAGAAAAACAACAACAAAAAACACTTTTGATCCATGGGGCCAGAAGCCTCTTCCCACAATTAACTTAGAGCTCTTTTAGTGGCTGTTTGCTAGGTGTAGGAACAACTTGACACTGCCTCTTCCAAGCTTTGAAGATAGTTCTTTTCTCACCTCTTCAAGGATTTTCCATCCATAATGGAGCTGAGGCCATGTTTCTAGGTTTAAAATTTAGAGCTGCCACTTCATAGCTATATAAGCTTTGGCAAGTTATTCATTCTCTATCTGGGCCTCATCTTTATAGCTGTAAATGTAGCAAATTAATAGAAACCTGTAGAACATATTTAAGATCACTTCCAGGCAGGTAGTAAATGCTGAATGAGTGTCAGCTCTGAATATTATACCCCTGCTCCATCACACATGGAGTTTTGGGCTTTTTTTCTCCTGGACCTTCTAAGTTTTGTGTTTGGAACAGTGGAAAGTGCTTGGTTAGAACATTTTCTTGTGAAGATCTCCTTTTCTTTAGTTCTCAATTTGTATTGTTCGGTAAGAGGCCTATACAATATCTGTGTCTCTGGAGAAATTTATAACACAGCAAAAGGGCTAGATAATAAATAGCTTAGGGTTTAAAGGCCATATATAGTCTCTGTCACACATTCTTTTTAGTTTTTAGTTAGTTTACTTGTTCAAGACAGGATCTTGCTGCATCACCCCGGCTGGAGTGCAGTGCTGCTATCACTGCTCACTGCAGCCTTGACACCCTGAATTCAAGTGATCCTCCCACCTCAGCCTCCTGAGTAGCTGAGACTACAGGCATGTGCCACCACGACCAGCAAAATATTTTGTATTTTTAATAGAGATGGGGTTTCACCAATGTTGCCCAGGCTGGTCTTGAACTCCTGAGCTGAAGCAACCCACCTATCCCAGTCTCCCCAAGTGCTGAGATTACAGACATGAAACACCGTGCCCAGCCTTTGTTTTTGTTTTTGTTTTAAACAATACTTTTAAAATGTAAAGACACTTCTTAGCTTGAGGGCCATGCAGAAAAAAGCCATTTTCCAGATTTGGCTATAGTCTGCCAACTTCTCCAGGAGTTCTTAGAAGATGAAGTGTGTTGGCTACTTTAAATTTTCTTGCACAGCATTTCAAGGGTGAGAAATAAGTGACTGTTGATTTCATTAGGAATCCAAATCATCATTTGATCATTTTCATCATCCAGGCATACTGTCCAATCCCCTCCACCTCCCATAAATTGTAAACTTCATTTATTTCAACCTCAGTGTATTTGCCTATGTTTTCCTGGGTTCCTCTGAACCTCTATAATGTGAAGTCGCTCAGTATCCAATCCAAACTTTTCACAGTCAATAGCCAGATATTCTTCTAAAATATTAGCGCTTAAACACACAAAAATACCCATATTGATGTATCCTGGCTGCTCACAGAAGAGAGTATTCCTGATGGTGCAGCTTGTTAAATGTGGGTGGAGATTCAGGGGGAGCAGTGAGAACATTTCGAAAATCTGACAAAGTCCTAAACAGTTTGTGCATTTGAGGATCACTGGGAGCTCTTGAATAATTTTCCATAAGTTTGAGTTTTCTCTAAACTGAATTATCTATATTATTTTTCTTCCCCTTTTTAATGGATTTGCCCAGGAACTAAAAAGAGAAAACACTCTAATTAGAAAACATAACACATTTAAGTTTGAATGTGAGTCTTAGTAGTTAGATTCTTAAGTCAAAGCTATTTGTATTACTGGTGCTGCAATGCAGAAGTCACTCTTGACAGTGGAACTCTTCCAAGCTGCAAAATCCCATTCTGTAAAGAAATCAGCACATGGAAACTCCTAGGACACAGAACCAGTTTGTAAAGTCAAGTCTATGTGGTTAAGTTGGGGCTGTAGGAAACCAGCTGCCCTGTGCCTGTGTTACTTGCTACAGTTAGAAACAAAGTTCATGCCCAAACCAAGGAACCCAGTGTCTTTTCTCTTGCAAAAATCTAAGCATGAACTCATGGGCAAATTTTTAAAAATAACTTTCACCAGATACTTAGTAGAAATTTATCGCGACACGCTACTAACTAACATGATGCCCTCAGCCCAATGGATTCTCATGAAAAGCTGAAGAGATTTTTAAAAATATCTTTCATCAATTGCACGAGATTCTTGAAAACACAAACAAGTATGTGAACCTGGAGGCTGTTTTCCTCCTTTGGAGCTTCAAAGTGCCAAATTCTGTATCATCGTTTTAAGCATTTAATCAAATTTTGAGGACTAACAAACACAATTTGGGAGTCCAACCGCGAGCGGCGGCGGCCAGAGGGCGGTGGATTGGACGCTCCACCAATCACAGGGCAGCGCCGGCTTATATAAGCCCGGGGCCCGAGCATAGCAGCAATGCAAAACTTCCTCTTTGGATTTCGAGCTTATTCTCTTCTAGCAGTTCCTTGCCACCATGTCGGAAACCGCTCCTGCCGAGACAGCCACCCCAGCGCCGGTGGAGAAATCCCCGGCTAAGAAGAAGGCAACCAAGAAGGCAGCCGGCGCCGGCGTGGCTAAGCGCAAAGCGACTGGGCCCCCAGTCTCAGAGCTGATCACCAAGGCTGTGGCTGCTTCTAAGGAGCGCAATGGCCTTTCTTTGGCAGCCCTTAAGAAGGCCTTAGCGGCCGGTGGCTACGACGTGGAGAAGAATAACAGCCGCATTAAGCTGGGCCTCAAGAGCTTGGTGAGCAAGGGCACCCTGGTGCAGACCAAGGGCACTGGTGCTTCTGGCTCCTTTAAACTCAACAAGAAGGCGGCCTCCGGGGAAGCCAAGCCCAAAGCCAAGAAGGCAGGCGCCGCTAAAGCTAAGAAGCCCGCGGGGGCCACGCCTAAGAAGCCCAAGAAGGCTGCAGGGGCGAAAAAGGCAGTGAAGAAGACTCCGAAGAAGGCGAAGAAGCCCGCGGCGGCTGGCGTCAAAAAGGCGGCGAAGAGCCCTAAGAAGGCCAAGGCCGCTGCCAAGCCGAAAAAGGCAACCAAGAGTCCTGCCAAGCCCAAGGCAGTTAAGCCGAAGGCGGCAAAGCCCAAAGCCGCTAAGCCCAAAGCAGCAAAACCTAAAGCTGCAAAGGCCAAGAAGGCGGCTGCCAAAAAGAAGTAGGAAGCTGGCGTGTGAAAACCGCAACAAAGCCCCAAAGGCTCTTTTCAGAGCCACCCAGAGATCTCTTAAAAATTGCTGTGCACAACACGTTACATCAGGCAGCAAGATTCCTTGCATTCGAAAAGTCTCGTGCAGTTCTCCCTCAGCCCTAATCGAGTATCGTAAGGCAATCAGGAGTCCTGGGTGTTGGACTCCCCACGTAGTTTACCCATGCAGTCTTTTATTAAAGTATGAATTCCACCCGTTGGTTTTTGAGAATTTGGTGTCAAGCTTTTTGTCTGACGCCTAGCTACAAAGAAGCTGCTTAAATTTTAAAAAGCCCGCTCTATAATCTGATTGGCCAGTTTTTGTTCCATCCTCAGTACGTGATTTTTCCGCGTTTAAGCCATTTAGGCGCCAGCTACTTCGGCGTCACTAATGTGTTCGGCATTAATATAATATGCTATCAACGCACAAGACAAGAGAGTAGCAAGTTTCAAGATGGGGTCTATTACATGCAAATTTGGTGTGACCCTGTAATTCTGTACTGGATTTTTTTTTTTCCTCAAGTCAGGTTCTTGCTATGTCACCCAGGCTGGCGTGCAGTGGCATGGTCTCGGCTCACTGCAGCCTCTGCCTCCCCGGCTCAAGCGATCGTCCCACTTCAGCCTCTGAAGTGCTAAGACTAAAGGCGTGCACCACCCCGCCCGGCTAATTTTTGTATTCGCTATAATGCCCAGGCAGATCTCGAATTCATGAGCTCCAGCGATCTTCCCGCCTCAGCTTCCAAAAGTGCTGGGATTACAGGCGTGAGCCAGAGCCTGGCCCTCGATTTTTTTTTTTTTATTGGCTCTAGTTCATATAACACGAAATGAATAAACACAGCGAACATTCTTGTAAGCCCTACATTAAATGACTTGTTCACATTCTGACTTAAACATGTCACCTGAATCCTGTAAGGTTTTTCCTAAAAGTCATCCCTAATCTCTAGATGAAAAATGCTTTTCATAACAAACGTTCCGAATGTTTAACCAGTGGCCCAGCTCTCCCGCAGAAATAGTAGTTGGCTCTGAAAAGAGCCGTTGTATTGGAAAGTGATTCCATGAAGGCATTATTTGCCTTTGGCCTTGTGGTGACTCTCGGTCTTCTTGGGCAATAGCACGGCCTGGATGTTGGGCAAGACACCACCCTGAGCGATGGTCACTTTGCCCAGCAGCTTGTTGAGCTCCTCGTCGTTGCGGATGGCCAGCTGCAGATGACGCGGGATAATGCGGGTCTTCTTGTTGTCGCGGGCGGCGTTACCCGCCAGCTCCAGGATCTCGGCAGTCAGGTACTCCAGTACCGCCGCCAGGTACACCGGCGCGCCGGCCCCGACCCGCTCAGCATAGTTGCCCTTACGGAGTAGTCGGTGCACTCGGCCCACGGGGAACTGGAGACCGGCCCGAGAAGAGCGGGTCTTGGCCTTGGCGCGAGCTTTGCCTCCCTGCTTGCCGCGTCCCGACATGACGAAGAAACGATAAATGGAGGATCTAAGAAGAACAGCATAGAGAAATTCGCCAGAGCTCCGACTACTTATAGTCAATACTGGGCGCGAAAATAAAGCTGTGCCATTGGCTCAAATTACAGTTTTATTTCAACCAATGGAATCGCTGTTATGAAATATGCTCCTTTGGATTGGACAAAAGTGTGTTTGACGTCATCTAGAATCGCCACCAGTCCTACACACTATTTTATTAATCACCTCATTTACATAAGAATTCGTGTACAGGATGTTACAACACACAGCTTCTTCTTCTTTTTTTGTTTTTTTAAGACAGGGTCTCCCTCTGTCGCCCGGGCTAGAGTGCGGTGGTAAGATCTCCGCTCGCTGCAACGTCCGCTCCTGGGTTCAAGTGTTTCTCCTGCCTCGGCCTCCTGAGTAGCTGAGATTACAAGCGCCAGCCACCACAGCCCGGCTAGTTTTTGTATTTTTTAGTAGAGACGGGGTTTCACCATATTGGTCATCCTGGTCTCGAACCCCTGAGCTCAGGTGAGCCACCGCGCCCGGCAACTTTTTTTTTTTTTTTCCTTGAGACAGGGTCTGTCTTTGCCGCCCAGGTGGAAGCGCAGTGGCGCGATCCTGGCAACCTCCGCCGCCTTCCTGGCTGAAGCGATTCTCCTCCCTCAGCCTCCCCAGTAGCTGGGATTACAGGAGTGCGTCACACGCCCAGCTAATTTTTTACATTTGTTTGAAGAGTCATGGTTTCGCCATGTTGTTCAGGCTGCTCTCGAACTCCTAACCTCAAGTGATCCGCCCGCCTCCGCCTCCCAAAGTATTGGAATTACAGGCGTGCGCCGCTGCGCCCGGCCGCTTTTTCCTATGCCTTGTACCCTTTCTGCAGTCAAACTACAACACGCCTGACCCCACCAAGTCGGCCACAGCCCCGAAAAAGGGTTCCAAGAAGGCTATTACTAAGGCAAGAAGCGAAAGAGCAGCCGCAAGGAGAGCTACTCCGTGTACTTGCTGAAGCAGGTCCACCAACACCGGCATCTCGTCCAAAGCAACGGTGATCTTGAACACCTTCGTTATGACATCTTCCAGCGTATTGCGGGCGAGGCTTCCCGCCTGGCGCGTTACAACAAGCGTTCGACCATCACCTCCAGGGAGATCCAGACGGCTGTTCGCCTGTCACGCATGCTGTGTCCGAGAGCACCAAGGCGATAACCAAGTACACCAGCTCCAAGTGAGCTCCTCGCTGGTTTGTCCACTTGGAACTCCACTAGGTTCTTCCTGACCCACACTTCACTAGGTTCTTCCTGACCCACACCCTAAGGACTCTTTTCAGAGATATCCACACTTCCTAAACAGAACTGACGCTCGTTTATCCCTAGTTTTGAAACGTTCAGTTAGCTTTAACCTAAAGCCTTTCATAAATGCTTCTTAATTTATGCAAAAGATACATTATGGCCTTATGATATTTCCAATATTATCTGCTACTAAGTATTTTATGTTACAAACGTCAAATACACAAAACGGGAGTTTTATTGTGCGAATTTCACTTATCCTGGCTCAATTTCAACACTGAGGACCCCTGTTGAGTAAGTTATTGTCTAGAAAACCAAGTATTTAAAGTAAATGTCCTATCAACCTCTACTGAAATATTGGACGTTTTGCAGGTTACACCACAATTTTCAGGCCTCCTGGTAGGATACTCAGTGACTACCATGTAATCCAGGTGGCATTCTCTTTCAATTTTTCTTTGTAACATGAATGCTGGGAATGTGCTTTCTTGCTACCTCCACTTTAGGCCTAATTTGCACAAAATGACCTAAAGGTGTTGAGATTAAAATGGAGAAAGAGGAAGGAAAGAAATTAGAACCAATTTACATTACCTCTTCCCACCAGTTAAAAATGAGGTTTGGATCCTTCCTTGCTAATCCAGTTGCCATGCTGGCAGATGGAATTTTTCTACTAATTACTTTTTTTTACATTTGTCCTAAGTAGACCAAAGTACTCCATGCTTCTCCCCACTTTCACACCTGTCCTATGAAGTTCCTCTAATTTAAGATGTAACTTGATTATGCTTCATGTTTTCCTCACCTTTAATGTCTCACCACTATAAGGAATGGCATTTGTTTACCATAATTTTAACATGATCAAAATTTTTCTTGGTTAAGGGTTTAGAATGTAGGTCAGTTTCTTTTCTGAGTCAGCTCCACATTTCATCTCACTCTATATTCTCATTACTGTTTTTTTCTGTAATAAGGGGGAAATTCTAAACAAAAAGGCAATCTTTTTGAAATCTGCAGGTGGGAGAGTCATGGGAAGGCCTTTTCTCCAAGAGAGAAGTGCAGTCTCCCAGTGTTTAGGCTGGGAAAGCCATTTTGCCTTTTCCAGGAATTAGTGTGGAAATACAAGTCCCAACTGTTCTACAGACTGTCAGATACCAGGATCATGAAACCTAACACCTTTGTTGTTTTTCTAGGTATTAGTCAATCTTTTCTCATTAAAAAGCTGGAGGCCTTAGAAGGGCCTATGTGAATGAAAAGCGCAAAATCTAGGCTGAATTTATGAGCTCAGAGAGCCAAGGACAGTTAAGGCGCCAAGGACAGTTAAGGAGCCAAGTCTGCAGACAAAGCCAGTGACTGTCTTCTCTCCAACTTCCAAAATGTTGCTAGAAACATTTGCAGAAGTCTATTGCTAGGCCAGCGCTGTGGCTCATGCCTGTAATCCCAGCCTGCTGGGAAGCCAACGTGGGCAGATCACTTCAGGTCAGGAGTTCAAGACCAGCCTGACCAACATGGTGAAACCTCGTCTCTACTAAAAATACAAAAACAGGGCCGGGCGCGGTGGCTCACGCTTGTAATCCCAGCACTTTGGGACGCCGAGGCGGGCGGATCACGAGATCAGGAGATCGAGACCACGGTGAAACCCCGTCTCTACTAAAAATACAAAAAATTAGCCGGGCGTCGTGGTGGGCGCCTGTAGTCCCAGCTACTCGGAGAGGCTGAGGCAGGAGAATGGCGTGAACCCGGGAGGCGGAGCTTGCAGTGAGCCGAGATTGCGCCATTGCACTCCAGCCTGGGTGACAGAGCAAGACTCCGTCTCAAAAAAAATAAAAATAAAAATACAAAAACATTAGCCAAGCCTGGTGGGCATGCACCTGTAATCCCAGAAACTCGGGAGGCTGAGGCATGACAATCACTTGAACCTGGGAGGTGGAGGTTGTAGTCGGCCAAGATGACACCACTCTACTCCAGCCTGGGCAACAGAACAAGACTGCAACTAAAAAAAAAAAGAAAGAAAGAAGTCTATTGCTTTACTAGATCCACCAACATTATTCAATCTGAAATTAGTACTGTTACTGATACAGTCAAGGAATGAAATAATATTAGGCTCACAAAGTACAATTATTATTTCCCAAAATGTTTCTTATAGCTGTCCTCCATTTCTGTAGTCACTGTTGGTCCACCATTCAAATTCTGTCCACACTTTGAGGCCAATCCCAAGTCTGACTTCCCCTGAAACCTTTTTTATGTCTATTAAAATTTGCATTGTTTTTCTGTCTTGAAGCTTCTCTAGAGTTCCTTCCTGTTCGAACCATTCCCACACATATACACCCTGCCTATGAGCAAGCAGAGACCTTCTTGTCTTTCCTGTATCTTTATAATTTCAGTTCCTTTAGAACCAATAATCTCAGAAATACAATTTGTTTCTACATAGTCTTCTATTTGTCTTTAATATTTTTGTTTCGTAATCCATTTTTTCTTTTTTTAAATTTTTTGTAATCTATTATTAACCCACACTACCTGTCTTCTCTTTTATGGTTGACCTATGGGACTTACACTGGTACTCAGTTTTGAAATTAGGAGACCAACTCCTAAAACAAATGACCACTTCAAGAGGTCAAGATTTTGGTTTCTTTGACACCCAGCTTCTATATTTGTAAGTTGGAGATAACAGCAATTCATAGTCATGTGACTGTTGTAAGGATCAGTGAGAATACTTTGTGAATTATGATTATACACATATTTCATATATATTAAAGAGGAATCTTATATATTTATTCAGCATTTGAAAGGCTTAGGGCACCCTCACCTATCTATCAAACTGAATCACAAAACTCCACCCATGCAGTGCTGCTTTCCATTTCTTTTTTTACTTTCAGTAGATACTTTTTGAGCACATGCTGTGTGCCAGAAACTCTTCTAGACCAGAAATATCATAGTGAACTAAACAGACAAAAACTTATGCACTCACAGTTTATTTTCTAATAAGGGAACAAAAAATATATACCTTTTATGATGTAAGATAATATTAAATGTTGGGGAGGAAAATAAAGCAGAAAAGAAAGATAGGCTTTGTATTTCTTATTTTAAATAACATAATCACAGAATGTTCATCAAGAAGGTGAAATTTTTAAAAAGATGAGGAGATGAGGGAGTGGGCCTTTGGGGACTGTAGGCAGAATAAAAAATGAATAAGTAAAGAGGCCCTGAGGTGTTTGCGGGAAGGAGAGATACTTGGTATTAGTCAAGGAACAGCAAAGTGGTCAATGTGGCTGGAACAGAGGGAACAAGGAGAAAAGTAGCTGGAAGTGGAGTAACAGAAATGGGGAAGCAACTTCAAGAATGTGTAGGAACTTATATGACACTATAGTATCTTTGGATAGTGTTGTCCTACATTTCAAATTTTTAATAGCTGTAGAAGCTGTGGGTTTTGTGTGACCAGCTGTACTCATCTTAACCCCCTGATCCTGGACTTTAAAGGGACAACATGCAAGGCACTCCACATATGTCATTACTTCTTTGTTCAACCTCTCAGAAAGGATATAAGGACGGAAAACCTCCCAGAGTGAGTCAGGGTATGAAGAATCCCAAATAAGTGCCAGACCCTTCCCTAAAGATATGGGAACTCAAGGTCTTTCACTCTCAACAGTTGCCTTTTTTTCCCCGGAATAGTACCCTTTCCCCACAGCTTCCTGCACTAAACAAATGCTGGTGGGAGAATCATGAATTTTGAATCTGTGTCCAGTTTGGGAGCATCAGAAACACCACAAACATGGGCCTGTGACAAATAAGACTGTTTCAAACATTAAAGCCATGCCCGCCATGTGATACATGTCCCTACTTCTGAATTTCAGTGTTCTGCAACTTCTTTAGATCAGTACCTTATTTCTACCTGTCTCAGAGCAAGACAGCAAAATCTCTCATATTTCCTTGTGTATGTAGTACATTATCCACATAATTAGGTAATAATCAAATGGCCCTTTCAATTATACATCAGTTTTTTTGTTTTTGTCTTTTGTTGTTGTTTATTTGTTTGAGATGGAGTTTAGCTCTTGTTGCCCAGGCTGAAGTGCAATGGCGCAATCTTGGCTCATTGCAACCTCTGCCTCCTGGGTTCAAGCGATTCTCCTGCCTCAGCCTCCAAAGTAGCTGGGATTATAGGCATGCACCACCACGCCCAGCTAATTTCATATTTTTAGTCGAAATGGGGCTTCTCCATGTTGGTCAGGCTGGTCTTGAGAATTCCCGACCTCAGATGTCCACCTGCCTGGACCTCCCAAACTCTGGGATTGCAGGTGTGAGCCACCATGCCCAGCCTATGTATCAGTTTTATATTCCCAATTTCTCATTCTTCTTTCACCTAATGGCCCTCAACTTTAATCATACATCACAATCGTTGGTAGAACTTTGTGGGGGAAAAATACCATTAACTAGACCCTACTGCAGTGATTCTGATTTAACTGATCAGGAGAGGGGCCTGAGTATCGGGTATATGCACACATTTCTTTTTCGAGATGGAGTCTTGCTCTATTGCCCAGGCTGGAGTGCAGTGGCCCAATCTCGGCTGATAACAACCTCCACCTCCCAGGTTCAAGCAATTCTCCTGCCTCAGCCTCCCGAGTAGCTGGAATTACAAACGTCCACCACCACGCCCAGCTAACTTTTTTCTTTTTTTAGTAGAGACGGGGTTTCACTCTGTTGGTCAGGCTGGTCTTGAACTCCTGGCCTCAAGTGATCCGCCTGCCTTAGCCTCCCAAAGTGCTGGCGTTACAGGCGTGAGCCACCGCACCTGCCCGCTTCTGGTATATTTGAAACTCCCCGGGTGATATTATGCCTCTAAGGGCTGAGAGACACATTTTTCAGTGTGTGCGGTGGAAACAGCCTAAAAGATGGTTTCTGATATTTGCACCTTTGTGTAGCCCTTTCCACATTGCACCAGGGTTGGTCAACAGAATATGGCAGAAGCGATGGTATGTCACATCCAAGATTAGATAAAAGATTTCCATCTTGATCATTGCCCATCTCTCTTGGATCACTCACTCCAGAGGAAGGAAGCCAGCCCTTATTAAGAGTAGCCCTCTAGAGACGTGTGGGAAGAAAATGAGTCCTCTAGCCAACAGTGACATAAGTGAACCTCTTCTTGCAACTTGGAAGCTACAGACCCAGTCAAGCTTTTAGGTAATCACAGTCGTTGACTGAAACCTCATGAGAGACAGGCACTGAGTAAAAACCATCCAGCTAAGCTGCTCCCAGATTCCTGACCCTCAGAAGCTCTGAGAGGTAATAACTTTTTACTGTCATAAGCTGCTATATTTGGGGGATAATGTGTTACACTGTAATGGATAATACAACCCTTTCTTTTAAGGTTGAACCTTGTTATATCTCTTCCAAAAAATTTTCCCACCGGGCGCGGTGGCTCAAGCCTGTAATCCCAGCACCTTGGGAGGCCGAGACGGGTGGATCACGAGGTCAGGAGATCGAGACCACCCTGGCTAACACGGTGAAACCCCGTCTCTACTAAAAATACAAAAAATTAGCCGGGCGTGTTGGCGGGCGCCTGTAGTCCCAGCTACTCGGGAGGCTGAGGCAGGAGAATGGCGTGAACCCGGGAGGCGGAGCTTGCAGTGAGCCGAGATCGCGCCACTGCACTCCAGCCTGGGTGACAGAGTAAAAAAAAAAAAAAAAAAAAAAATTTCCCAAATTACAGCATTCCAGAATATTTACCCTCTCTGAATTCCTATAGCAGTTACAGTTAATATTACAGTATAATTTATATTTCATATAACATAAATAGACATATAATTTATAAAGATAATATAAAATACTGTAGTCTTTAGCGTCATGGGGAATTGGTTCTTCTAGCATGCCAAAAGCCCTGGATATTCAAATCCCTTGTATAAAATGGTGTAGTATTTGCATATAACCTACATATATCTTCCCTATATTTTAAATCATCTCTAGATTACGTATAATACTTAAAACATGCAAATAACATATAAATAGTTGTTATATTGTGGTTTTTTCATATCACTTTTTTATTGTTGTTATTTTTGATGTTTTCCCCTAAATATTTGGATCCTTGGTTGGTTGAAACCATGGAAGCAGAATGCACATATACAGAAGGCTGGATGTATAACCATAGTATCTTTTGCCATTTCCTGTTTTATGACATTGGTTATATTATTTTATTTAGTATTGTTCAAACTTCAGTTATGTGAGTACCACTTTAAAAATTTTTTTCTTTTCCCTGTATTTGGATACAAGCTACACTATGTAGAAAATGAAATCAATTTATTTTAAAAGCTTTACATCACTATTCTAGTGGAAAATTTCTACCTCTGATCATAAAGAGAAGGTAACTATAAAACAGCATAAAATAAAACAATAATATTCAATTATAGTTATATGCTGTTTGCTATCTACTACTTGGAGCCTAAAAAGTGTTCTTTGTTATAAAATTGAAAAATAAAAAAGAGAGAGAGAAAAGATTAACAAGTGTTAGAGAGGCCTTAAACATCTACTAGCACCAAATTGACACTTTTCCAGCCACTTAATCAGAAAGATTTAAAGAGAATAGAAAAGAGAATGATATTCTTATTCTCTGTTCCAACATTTAAAAAAGCAAAGTTCATAAACTACTTATAAACATTTTCCATGACTTAGTGGTACTTGATACAGATCTGAGAAAACACTGGTTTCACTAATGTATTATTTATTTGAGCCACTATTGTATGCCCAACTCAAGAAATATAAAAATATATGACCTGGAGAAGCTTACATTGTGGTGGAACATTTACAAAATTATACTTACTTTTATTTCTCAAGCTTATTTTGTTGAAAGGAAAAGTAAATTATAATGACTGTTTCACAGTAACTTTCATGTATACACCTCATCCAGGTTCCAAGAACATGCTTGGAAGCAGAGACATCATCTCATAAAGTCCTTGTAAGAAAAGTGGGATTTTATTATTATCTCCATTTTGCAGACAATCAAGAGAATTACACACTCACTGAGGTATTTAAGTTACCAGGCTAGCAAATATGGAATAGGATATCGATCTCCAAGGGGCTTCCAGGGCTATGCTCCTTCCCTCTGTTTAGGCAGCTTGGTAGGTTCTTCACTAATGTCGAATATCAGAACAACCTGCTTCAGTGCCACATCCACTTTTTCTATTTTCAGTATTTTGTTATTCACATATTTATCTTGCTTATTTCCCTGTACATCTGAAAATTCATGATGTAGTTTGCTCTAATACTCTGTTAGGGACTCCTGAATGTCAGAATTTACATTATGGCTCTGCATTTAATGATCTGCCCACAAGGATTAAACCAGATGATACTTACATCTTGCTTTTGCCATATTGGGGAAAAAAATAACATTAGTCATCAGCTGCCATTTATTGAGTGTGTACTATCTTCAAGATATCATGCATTGCTTAATTTATTTTTCCAGGCCTGGGAGGTAAGTGCTAGTGGTATCTATGATCTAAGGATAAGGAGACAAAGGATTGGACATGTAGCATTATATTGTATTAATGTATTGACTGCTGTATTAGTTTGCTAGGACTGCCATAACAAGGTACCACAGACTGGGTGGCTTAAACAACAGAAATTAATTTTTTCACAGTTCTGGAAGCTGGAAGTCTGAGATCAAGGTGTTGGTTTCTTTGTTTTTTGAGACATAGCAGTGTTGGTTTCTTCTTCTTCTCCTTCCTTCTTCTCTTCTTCTCCTTCTTCTCCTCCTTTTCCTCCTCCTCCTCCTTCTTTCTTCTCTCCTTAGCTTGTAGATGGCATCTTCTCCCTGTGTCTCCAGGTCATCTTTCCTCTGTGCATGTCTGTGTTCAAATTTCCTCTTCTTATTTTATAGTTTTTAAATTTTTTTTAAGAGATGGAGTCTTAACTCCTGGTCTCAAGCTATCCTCCCACCTCACCATTCCAGAGTATTGGGATTACAGGCCTGAGTCACCATGCCTGGCCCCAAATTTCCTCTTCTTAAAAGGAAACCAGTCATACTGGATTAGGGCCTACTCTAATTACCTCGTTTTCATTTAATTGCCTCTTTAAAGATTCTATCAACACGCGGTGGCTCACGCCTGTAATCCCAACACTTTGGGAGTCCGAGGCGGGCGGATCACGAAGTCGGGAGATTGAGACCATCCTGGCTAACACGATGAAACTCCGTCTCTACTAAAAATACAAAAAATTAGCCGGGCATGGTGGCGGGCGCCTGTAATCCCAGCTACTCAGGAGGCTGAGGCAGGAGAATGGCGTGAACCCAGGAGGTGGAGCTTGCAGTGAGCCGAGATCGCGCCACTGCACTCCAGCCTGGGCGACAGAGCGAGACTCTGTCTCAAAAAAAAAAAAAAAAAAAGACTCTCTCAACAATTACGACTACATTCTGAGGTACTGGGGATTAGGACTTCATTTATTGGGGATGGGGAGGCACACAATTTAGCCCTTAATAACTGCCTTCCTACATGGACAACAGTCCACAAGAGTCAGAGATGGGTGACTCCCTTCTTTGGGCTAGGCCTAAGTTTGGTTATTTGATAATAAGCAATAAGGCAGACAAAAACAAAACAAAAACTAAGAATGAGGATATGTTAATGTTTAAACTGCTACATTTAAAAAAAATTATTGCAAATAATTAAACATTTATGTCTTTTCCACAATGAGATTTTTCAGCTCTTTACTTGAGCAGATCTAAACTGTCCACCCTCTAGGAGGGTGAGCAAAGGGGTTCTTTCTACTGGGGCTACTACTTTAGACAGAGAGTGCTCATAATTCCCTATCTAAAGTTACTTCATGTTACTTCAAAACTGCTTTCAAGACAGCGATAATGGTCAGCTGCAAGTTGGCAGACATTTTAGACAAATGACATAGAGGGCGTCCGCAGGCATTATGTGACTTATAAGTTGCAATTTTTCAATAGTCTCTTTTGAAAAAGTTTCATACAGATTTTAATGTGTCTTAATTTCAGTACAATACTCAATAGGCAGACTGCTATACATGCTTGTTTCCCACAGGAAAGGCAAAAGTTATTGTGTGATGATGATATGGTGAAATTGCTTGAGCCTCCCTCACAAAAAGAATTTGTCCAGCGTTCTCTAAGAACAGATTTCTATTTGCCTTTTATCCTAAAATTTGGAAACAAAAGGGAGAAAAACATTTTTTTAGGTCTAGAATGACATCTTATTTGCACTATTAAAACAAAACAAATACAAATGGCTAATTCTCATTTGTTTGTAAGTATTTTATTTGATGGTACAAAAGATCATGGAATCTATCCTTTCTACAGTGAAGGCCACCCACCACCACAAGCGTCATAGACTGACTCACTGATTCTCTAGGTGATATACTGAAAATACTCCCTTTCTCTGTCCATCAATTTTTTCACCCATAAAATAGGCACGGGATGATAGCAGCCTCGAAAAGTTATTGCAGGCCATCACCTTCATACATAAAATGGACTGAGATTCCCAGTTTGAGGAGTTGAACTTTTTTCTCACAGTGAATGGTATATATTTTTCAATATTTCTTAATTCCATCTTTTTTTTTTTTTTTTTTTTGAGACAGAGTCTCATTCTGCCACCCAGGCTGGAGTGCAATGGCACAATCTCGGCTCATTGCAACCTCCACCTCCTGGTTCAAGTGATTCTCCTGCCTCAGCCTCCCGAAGAGCTGAGATTACAGGTGCCCACCACCATGCCCGGCTAATTTTTGTATTTTTAGTAGAGACAGGGTTTGTCATGTTGGCCAGGCTAGTCTCGAACCCCTGACCTCAGGTGATCCGCCTGCCTTGGCTTCCCAAAGTGCTGGGATTACAGGCGTGAGCCACCACGCCTGGCCAATTCCATCAAATTACAACAGAAAAATCAAGGTCATGCCTTGTGCCTTGTAGAAGTCTATGTTCCATGGGTGCGACCACTGCCAAAGTACAACACCAGGACAGAAAGAAGCAACAATTGCATTAAAAAACATGAAGGTAGCTGAAAGAGAGAAGAATCCCTTAGAAAGGCAGGATGGTCTTCAGGGATTGGATCCAGCAAAAATAGATCACAGAATTACCCGAGGACAGAGGTGGTGAAGCCATTTCATTGCAGATGTCACTTAGTTCTCTGATGGCTTGAGAAGGATCATCTTAATGTGAAAAGTGGTGGCTATAGATAGTTCTGAAAAACAAGGCAGAAGTGAAAGTTCTTTCTGAAGTGAAAGATGTGATTGAACAGATGAGAGGTTTGATTAAAATGTCCCAGATGGTAAAGTGAATATATTTTGATGGTTCAATGTTAAGCTCTTTGGTGAGAGAAATATAGTCAAGATGAATTGCCTAGCCTTCAAGAGATTTGATTCAAATATGACATGTAGTTTCTAAGGTACCTACTATTTCTTTTACCACTAGCCTATCCTTCAAGAGATTTGATTCCAATATGACATGAACTTTTTAAGGTACTTGCTATTTCTTCTACCAATAAGGTAGTGCAATTAATGTCTGTATATTTATTTTGGACTTCACAGACACTTGAACTATAAAAGTCATTGATTTGTTTAAATTTTGAAACATGATTTCTTGATCCAACAATACATTGTTTAATCTCTTCCTCTCGTTCTATGGCTAAGTATTTATTTATATTTAATTTAGCAACTCACTTCTTTGGTGGTGATACACAACTGAACCAACATGGCAACTAATTTGCTAACTTAAACATCGTTAGTGAGAATTTGAATTATTATATGGGAAATCCATCCCCGGACCAGAGAGTATGATGGCACTGATCTATATCATTTTATACAACTGCATTTTGAAGATTTTAAGAATTGGAAGTCCTAGAATAATTTATTGATACTTTAAAACATGTTAACAAATACTATACTATTGATTCTATTTTTAGTAATTATTTTCAGTAATGGTAGACCAGACATCTTAGATCAACCCTCATGCTTAACTAGAAAACAATCTGATTGGAACTGTAGGGGAGGGAAGACTCCCTCTGCCCTCTGAGGGTTTGATAATTAAGTATATGAAATAAATTGACAGCAGGCAGATTAATAAGAGAAAGATATAAAAATTTATTTTGTGGCCAGGCATGGTGGCTCACGCCTGTAATCCCAGCACTTTGGGAGGCCAAGGCAGGCAGATCACGAGGTCAGGAGATCGAGACTATCCTAGCTAACACAGTGAAACCCCGTCTGAAATGAAAATACAAAAAAATTAGCCGGGCGTGGTGGCAGGCGCCTGTATTCACAGCTACTCAGGAGGCTGGGGCAGGAGAATGGCTTGAACCCGGGAGGCAGAGCTTGCAGTGAGCCGAGATCACGCCACTGCACTCCAGCCTGGGAGACACAGCAAGACTCCATCTCAAAAAAAAAAAAAATTTATTTTGTGCATGGAGGTATCACATGAAAAAGAAGTGAATGCCCCCAAACCCAGTGAGGTCTAGAAGCTTATATACTGTCTTCATAGGGAAGACAGGAAGGGGGATGTAGGCAATGTAGGGGAGAGGAAATTATTTTTGGGAAAGATGAATGGGCCCTCCAAAGAATAGGTGACTGTGACAAAATTTATCTTGCATAGTATCAACTTCCAGTCCCCTCTCCTGTGATACGAGTTAATCTTCCCTAGGTGATGAGATTGATGGGGAGGGGACTGATGACACTCGAGTTCCTTTTGGAGGGACAGTCTATAGGCAAATACGAGGAATTCAGAGAAAGCCCCACCTTGCATTTGCTGTTCCCTAAGTGCCCCCAGTGACATATTTTGAGGTGGCATTTTGTAAACTTCTTCAAAACTGTCAGGCAGCTATCAAGACAAGGAAGAACTACAGAGCAAGAA
Organism: Hylobates moloch; assembly: GCF_009828535.3. Classification (NCBI taxonomy): domain Eukaryota; kingdom Metazoa; phylum Chordata; class Mammalia; order Primates; family Hylobatidae; genus Hylobates; species Hylobates moloch. The sequence goes on along the minus strand of NW_026652295.1, from coordinate 26,852,591 downwards.
TCTGAAAAGGAAGGAAACCCAGAGTATTTTGCAGCTGGGAAATAATAAAGGAAGGAAATCTCCACATATTATAAATGATCTTTAAGATATATATGTGAAATAAGCAAGATAGAGAAAATTGTTATGTAATACATTATTGTTTAATAGAAGGGTATTAAGAATACATACATATATGCTTATAATAAACAACAGAAGGATATATCATAACATTTAAAATTATTACTCTACGGTAAGAGAGGCTATTAGGATGAAGGAGAAAGATTTCTTTGGATATAATTTGATTTGACTTTGGGACTATGTAAAAATATTTTATGTAACGGTAGAACCAAATATTAAAAAGTCCAATCCCTAGACATCAACAGCAAAATGAAGTAAATGGATCTGTATATCTAGATCATAACATAAACGTGCAGGAAGGAATACTCCAAATACTTTGAAAAATAGTCATTTGAACATAAATGAACATTACTAGTGTGGTATATACCCTAAGGTAGCAGTTCTTGAACCTTCTGGTCTCATGACCCGGTAACACTCTTAAAAAGTAATGAAGTGATGCAGATGATAATTTGAGGATGCCTTGGGAATTAGAGTTCAGATGCCAGCAATGACAGTCATTAAAATAAAATATGCTCTCCTTAAATAACATTTCAGTGAACAAAACACCAAGGAGTTTTCCAGGGAGCTCTCTTTTGAACCTTGATCTATAGCATGTTAGGTGGTGGAGTTTTGCAATCCAAAGAATTTGTGTTTCTGTAGGTTATAACTATTGACATTTACCATATTATATAGTAAAACAAACAAATTTGGTTGATTTATTTAAAAATAATAGTAATAAACCCATTTTATGTTAGCATACATATTTTATGAAAAATAGCTATATTTTTAAAATAAAAAGAGTGACACTGTTTTACATTTTTGCAAATCTCTCTAATGTCTTGTTTAATAAAGGAAAGCTGAATTCTTTCTGCATTCAATCTCTTGCAATATAAATGTCATCTGAAAATAATAATGAAAAAGAAAAATTAGTGTCAGAATTAGTATGAAATAATATAAGCCCACAGACCCACTAAAAGGGTCTCAGGGGTCCCCAGACCACATTTTGAAAATAACTGCAATTGTTGCCATCATAGAAATCACTGTCCTTAGGACAAAAAAAAAGCAAACATTTTTTGAAAATCATTTTCTTAGTAACAATATTGTTGGTGACACTGGTGGCAGAAGCTGATGCAGATGATAATTTGAGAATGCCTTGGGAATTACAGTTTGGATTCCCAGCAATGACAGCCACTAAGATGAAATATGCTCTCCTAACATAACATTTCAGTGAGAAAAGCACCAAGGAGTTTTCCAGGGAGTTCTCTTTTGAACCTGGATCTACAGCTTGGTAGGAGGTGGAGTTTTCCGCAAGGTAAATACAATAGAACCTTACAAATGGAAGGATGGGACCCTCATGGAGAGCATGATGCTCATCTCAGACATGTAGGGCACAATGTCCTAGGAGAAGACAAATCCTAGACCACAGTGTAAGCTTCTTATTCAGCTCATCATACTGTTTGTTCCAATTGATTATCATCATGGATTGCTGGCATTTTACATGCTGAATCTATTCCAATTCACAACTGTAACTGTTCTGTTTAACTAAAATTCTCGAGTTAGCAATACTAATTATTAGTGGGGATTCTTTCAGGCTTTCTTGCCTCTCTCCTGCCCTAACTTACTTTTTATTGCTTCTCCAGACATCTGAGATTATCCTCACCTTCCATCAGCATGATGTCCTACACTCATTAGGATTTCCTATTCCCCAAAACTTGTAATTGGATCCTCTTCAAGAACTTTGGGTTCTTGACTAGACACTAAAAATTTCTACACTACGGTTTATGTTAGATTGTTTTCTGTGTGCATTGATGCACCTGGTTGACTTGTGGGACTTTTAGATGATATTTAGTGACAGATTTAAAACACTGACTTTTTTTCTTTTATTTCCTCCTCTCTCACATATCAAAGAACACTGTTTTTAGAGGATGAGTGCGTGTTACTCCTTTCACTGAATGTCCTTTATCCTTCCTAAAAAGTTTTCCTTTTTAAATCTAACTCACTTTTCTTCACGATCAAAAAGCTTCATTCTTCTCTGTCACAAAAAAAAATTCCCTTACCAAGGTTAATTTAATATATTGTGGGCTGTTAATTTAAATAATGTGTTTAAAGAACAATATTATTTAAAATTTTAGAACGCACACAATGGACTTTTATCCACGTATTATTAAAGTCACAGTAATGACTTTAACATTCTACATTGAGCTTTTAGGACAATTAATATACTCCACAGCTAATGAATGCATGTAGTTACGGTGTTTTTCTTTTGTACTTTATAGTTCTAAAGTTCTCCCAGTTTTTATTATGTGTATAGCAGTTGTTTACAAAGAAAATGAAATGGGATTTTAAATTTCTAACACTCTTACTCCAAGAGAACAACAAAATTACAAAGGTATCATTGATGTTCAGTTTATTATTATTCCATTAACTCCATTAAATATAATATGAATAATATATTGAGTGTATGTATGTATAAAGTGTGTCATTTGGCTCATGGAATATGTAGCTAAAGCATCAAAAGATTGGACATATCTGTATTCTCCATCTCGCTGCTGAGATGAGCTTCATGAGCACACAATAATGTGGCCACATATAAATACCTTAATATATACAGAATTTCTTGATATTCTACAGTTTATTTTCAAGATGTCAATTTAAAATGCTGGAAAAAATAATTAAATTATGATCAAGCTACGAAGCATTAAAATTAATATCTAGAATTATTTTTTAAAGTCCAATGTAATATTTACAATGCTATCTCCAAAATTTTAGTGCAATTATTTATATAGTTCAATATTCTTGAAACGTAATTTCACAAGAACCGACTAGTAAATGATACTAGTATACTTGGGTTATAATGTATTTTAGGTGCAACTCCACATATATATTCACATCACATGTACAAACTTCTAATATTAATTAAGGTAATTGAGATGTAAATTTACAGGTTTTTTTCTTTGAAAAGTGCAGAGACTTTAGAAGTTATAATTTCAGGACATCCTAGTTCTATGTAAAACTTGAATTTCTGCATGAATAGGCCATGTCTATACTCTCAGTTTTATATTCTGTATTAATTCTACTATTAAAGCAAACATGATATAAAACATAGCCTTAAGAAATTAAAACACACACAAAAAAATCCCTTAATATATTAATGGATACTTTTCTTCATTCTGAGCATCTGAAGAAATCCTCTGGGAAATAGTTTGTATCTATGTTTTAGTATAACATATTAAACTAAAATTATTATTTTTAAAGTAGTGTCTAATATAATATGGCTTCCAGAAATATATAGTCCATATCTATTTAGCTTTGAATGCGAGGCTTTAAGCAAAAATTCAAAGTGTCTCTCCTTTCCATATCTCAAGACCACAGCCTGAGAGACTTTTAATGGGCAACCACTAGTTTTTATCTTAGGAATATTGCAAATTAAACAAATTAGGTCACCAATATGTATCTTCATATGCAATTTGAGCAAAAAGGCAAATACCGCAGTAAGTGGTTAATTGGTCAAATAGTGTATTTTTTTGTTCGTGAGTAATAAGATGTTTTTCAGAAGTTTAGTAGCTAAATAGATAAGAAATACATAAACAACTATATATTGCCCCCACCCCCCTTTTTTTTTTTTGAGACGGAGTCTCGCTTTGTCCCCCAGGCTGGAGTGCAATGGCGAGATCTCAGCTCACTGCAAGCTCCACCTCCCAGGTTCAAGTGATTCTCTTGCCTCAGCCTCCCGAGTAGCTGGGGTTACAGGCATGCACCACCACACCTGGCTAATTTTGTATTTTTAGTAGAGACGTGGTTTCTCCATGTTGGTCAAGCTGGTCTCAAACTCCCGACCTCAGGTGATCCGCCCGCCTTGGCCTCACAAAGCGCTGCGATTACAGGTGTGAGCCACTGTGTCCAGCCTATATTGCCTTTTAATTCTTGTTTTTTACAATGATGGCAATCCATAATGTTATTTAATTGTTGTTTAATCCTTTCATAAGAATGTTATTCTAGTTTTTCTGGTAATTGAAAAGAGAGCTCTGAAAACTTCCATAGACTTACCTATAAATCTGTTATTGTTTTGATTTCATATCACTTTTAAAGATTGTGTACATTTTGTTTTGTTTTGTTTTTTAAGTAATGTGGTCCAGCTAGTCACCCAGGCTGAAATGCAGTGGGGCCATCCTAGCTTACTGCAGCCTTGAACTTCTGGGCTCAAGCTATCTTCCTACTCCAGCCTCCCAAGTAGCTGGGACTATAGACATGAGGCACCCTCCTAGCTTCACTTTTAAAGGTTTTAAAATCTAATCTTTCTCTGGTTTTAGCTTGCTTAATACAAAATTCAATTATGTTCTATAGGAAAAATTTCCTCTACTTTGGGATCTTGGCAGTGATCCTCCTAGCAATGGTGATGGGCAAAAACAAAAGGCTTTTGATTTTGTTGAAATGTGTTTGATAGGCTACATTAAAGCCACAGCACAAAGAAACCTTGTAGAGCAAAGGAATAAAGAAATTATTGATGAAACTCTGAATCCTGGAAGGAAACTCAAAGATCATCTTACTAAACCCTACCTTTATTTACACTTGAAGGAATGGAAACCAAGAAGTATTTGTGAAAAGCATGTTGTCACACCAGAACCCAGATTGCTGGGATTCCTGTCCAAAGTGTGTCTGTGTGTGTGTGTTTCTGTGTGTGTGTGTGTGTGTGAAAGAGAGAGAGAGTAGGAGAAAAAGCAGGAGGAGGGGAAGGAGAAAAGGGAAAGAGAAAGCACAATTCTCTCATTCCATATATGTATTGAGTGCCTACTATATGTCAGGGATACACCAATAAATGATATGGATTGTAACACATATTTACTTTTGTAAATGAGCAATTCTATTATAAAAGATAAATATGCTTTTAGTTAGTAAAATGTAGGCAAAAATGCTTAAGATGTTTTAAGTAGACATAAGTAGTTAGTAAATAGAGCATATGTTGTTAAATATAGATATAAGGGATGGAAGGGTCAAAAGATACCTAATGTTCATGAGGAACAAAATATACAAAAGGAGCCACACATTCAGAATTCACAGATAATATGAGACATCAAAGCACTAACTCATTATTCATGAGGCCTTGAGTCAGCCACACATTGGAGACACCATAAGTGCTCTACTTCAGAAACAAAAATGAAATCCATGGCTCTTCAACCAACTAATTGGTTGGGTCCAGGCATATATATCTCTTTGTCTATCCCACAGGCTGATTCAGCAATGTAAGAGAGATCAGATATATGGAAACTGCTCACACTTGATTCAGATAGTGTGGTTCTTCCAATTCACTTACACACTAAACCATTAACTTGCTCTTCTTTTTCCCTTTACTGCTTGTTATGTTTTTTAATGAAGCTGTGATTTGAGCATTTCACTGTATAGTCTGCAAACCTATTTGTGCTGTGTCCTCTGGGAGAGCTTGCATGGGACCATACTTGGAGCCTACCAGGGCATCAAGGTAATTTCTCACATGGTACCAATAAGGACCCCCTATCATAACAAAATTGTGGAAGAGTCACCTTTAGACAGCAACTTGCAGCAAGTGAGGGACAAATGATGGAAGTGTGTTCCAGTCAGAGGTAAAATAAAGTAGAGGGGCTCACAGGGACACAATGCTCAGCAGTTTGAGGAACATCAAGGGGGCCAGGGTAGCTAGAGTAGAGGAAACAAGTGAGACAGCCCTAGGAGTTGAGGCCAAATACATCACTGGGGCCAGAGTATGCAAAACCTCATAGGGCAAGGTAAGGGCTTTGGAAGTTTCTGAGTCAAGGAGCAGGTAATCTGATCGAAACTTTTAGAAGGCTTTCAGGATGCTGAGGGGAGCACAGACTGGAGAGGCACAGAGATAGGAGCAGGTACACCAGGTAGAAGCTATGTAATAACCAGGAGAGAGGAGGTGGGTGCAGAGTAGGTCAGCACTGGCAATGGAAAGTAAAGGGCTCCCATTATGGATTACTTATCCCTAGATTACTGCCAAAGGAGTCTTCTTTCCTAGTCTTATTACTCTGTTCATTTCTGCCCAATTAAAACCTCCAAATGTCACTTTTTTTTCTTGTTAAAAACACTCTTCTTTTTTTTTTTTTTTGAGACGAATCTCTCTCTGTTGCCCAGGCTGGAGTGCAGTGGCGCAATCTCAGCTCACTGCAAGTTCCGCCTTCTGGGTTCACACCATTCTCCTGCCTCAGCCTCCCGAGTAGCTGGGACTACAGGTGCCCACCACCACACCCAGCTAATTTTTTGTATTTTTAGTAGAGACAAGGTTTCACTTTGTTAGCCAGGATGGCCTCAATCTCCTGACCTCGTGATCCGCCCACCTCGGCCTCCCAAAGCGTTGGGATTACAGGCGTGAGCCACCGCGCCCAGCAAAAACATTTTTCAAAACAATGCTTTCCTTTCCACACAAATGAATCTAAACTAATCAGCCTGGGCACTGTGTTTCTTGAGCCCTGGAAGATGGTATCTGTTTTGTTGAAGAATTTGCCCATTCTGTCCCATCTCTCTGACTTAGGACACACCACACTAAATCCTGATATATAAATTGTATATATCATTAAGGCTTCTTTAGTTGTCCTTTAGGATGTATGTCCTTTAGGACAGTGACCATGTTCTTTTGTATTGACTGTTTCTCCAAGGACACATTCAATGATAATCAATGTGGAGGACTCCCGAGTTAATGATCCTTTGCCATCACAGGCTGTCCACCTCTTCTCAGCATCAAGACCCTCTGCTTATGAGGGTTCTCGTAGAGCAGTACTGGTTCTTAGGGAGCATTCGGGAAATTAAATAAGTTGGGACTTTATTGTTTTTGTTGCTGGTTTTTTTTTGTTTTTTTTTTTTGCTGTCCCGGTGATTGGGAAAGGGCACACTACTGACATTTACGGAAGGACCAGGGATGCTAGATGTCCTGTGAAGAAGCCTCAACTCATGCATGACTTCCAGGTATCTCAAAATCAATCCGAAGGTGAAAAACCTGATTATTTGAGGCTAAAACAGAATTCCTTTTACACATAAGCATGAAATGTCTGTGTGTGTGCATAGTTTAATGTGCACTGAATTTTCCAAGAATGCAATCACTTTACAAATTAAGAGAAGACTGCATTTTATTGTGTTCAAATGTCACTCAGCATTACTGGCCTTTTCAAAAAGAAAAAAATCATATTACTGAGAGTAATGTCCCTTGTGGTATTTGAGTTACCTGAGTCAGCTGGTTTGGTCCTGTTGCATTCAGGATAGTTCCATACAGAGCTAGAACATCCAACTACTTCATTTTGTTTTCTAGTATAGGGCCCAAGCATTTATAGGTTGAAAGTATCATCTTTATTATTAAAAGACCATCCCTTATTTAGCTTTTAAATCATATTAAGTTGCTTTAGCAATTTTTGAAAAATTAAGTTAAATAGTATTACCTAAGAATTTAATTTCAGGCTGTAAAAAGGACCATAAAAATATTAGACATAAAAAGGGAGCCTAGGCCTGACAGGTGTGAGAACCACTGCTTTTTATATATTCTCATTTGTAAGCCCTGTTTAATGAGCTACACAAGCACCAACCTCACAGAAGGTCAATAAATAGAGGTTACAACCCTCACTGCTACTCCAAATGGTTGCACCAGGACCTGACTATATGATTTCAAAGCCTGAGTTGCTGCCCTTGTGCCTTGGGATTTTAAGGCTCTTCCCAAATTAATATGCTTAGAAACCCAGTGTTTTCTTACAGTTTTTCTTAATGTCTCCATCAAAAATAATTCCTTTTCTCTAGTATAATTATAGAACTATGGCTGAGGCACTTCTTTTATTTTTCCTTATATCAGTGGGAATTCTTACTGTCAGGGGATGAGGTTATTTGTTCTCACAGTCTATCCCTATTGTTCTTTCCATTTTCTGACCCTCAATAAAACCTTGTTAAGTTTCGTCACTCACATTTACCAACTCCCTAGAGATACTTATGTGCGTGTTCAACTCTGGAAATTGATAGAAGTTTTTTTTTCCTTCCTAGATGGAATCTTGCTCTGCCACCCAGGCTGGAGTGCGGTGGTGCAATCTTGGCTCACTGCAACCTCCACCTCCCGGGTTCAAGCAATTCTCCTGCCTCAGCCTCCCGAGTACCTGGGATTACAGGTGCACGCCACAATGCCTGGCTAATTTTTGTATTTTTAGTAGAGATGGGGTTTCACCATATTGGCCAGGCTGTTCTTGAACTCCTGACCTCAGGTGATCCACCCACCTCAGCCTCCCACAGTGCTGGGATTACAGGCATGAGCCGCCACACCTGGACAGACATTTTTATCATTATTCAAGTATGGAAAAATTTTCTCCTGTTTTTTAGTACCACGCATCTGCTTTACCTCATGCAGTCTCCCAACCTTTATGATTTGGTGACAGTATCAGAAAAGGAGAGGCTCTGAAATACAAGTTAAAAGGAATTGGGAAATGAATAAATTGGCCATCTGCAGAAGTAATAGATATTTGAGATGGTTTAGAAATGGATGGATGATTAAATTCACACCATGTTTTCCACATCACGTAATAGGAAATAGACCTCAGATAAGTTGTGATCACATTAATTTAACATGCCCTTTATCAGGCAATGTTTGCTGTAATGAAATAAACAAAAAAATAAAAATAAAAATAAATAAAAAAGGGAGCATGTCCAGTACTATGTCATAACTGAAGAATGGTAGACTGCATGAAATCTATAAATGAGTGAAAAAGAATTAGGCTTTGTCAGTATGTTTCTTGCAATCTCCATGGAAGGGAGTACTCTGTTTCCAATGAGGAAAATATAAATTTTTCTAGTCTGGCAAAAGACCATTTATTCAGGTAAATAGTTGTTTTTTCAAGACATAGCTGTAAAAAAAAAAAAAAAAAAAAAAAAAGTCCTTTAGGACCAGATACTCTCATATAATTCTATGTTCCAATCTGTTCCTTTTTGCCCTATAAATTGTTCTTCAGAAAAAAAAAACAAAAACATATATATATAGACAAAAAGTTATTTGGGGCAAAACATGAATCATGTGCTTTCTTGAAGCTACCATATAAAAGTTCCAGTGTAAAGCACTAACGTGACATCCTGGTTTGGATTAGCTCTAATCAATTCCCCAAGGCTGATTAGCAATGTCATAAATTAATCAAGATTGTTTCAGCAACAGAGGGTACCATGCTTGGCTACCAGGTGCAAATAACTTGAAAGATCTGTCTTTGAGTCCTAATTTCTCTTTATCTCTCTGTTTTAGAAATTTTAACCTTCTTAATAACTGAGAGTAATGGGCCTGATATGTGAACTTTGTAAAGAAGTGTTCAATTTTTTTCTGAATGCTTCTCTCCATTCTCCACACAGATTTTAGCCACCCCACACACAATATTCTTCTAGACATCTTCTTCCCTGCTAACAATTCCAAGTTATTCAAGTAGTCCCTGATGGCCCAAACTTCATATAGACATATAGATGCAGAAATATAGACATCTATCTATATTCTCTGTATGTTTAATAAGGAGTCACTTCACTATTCTTTATTCTGGCCTGGAGAATGTGTTTAGGTATCTTAATCCTTCTAAATCCGCTTCTCACTTTCTCTTCTGGATTTTAACTACAGATTCCTCCATTCCATAAAACAAACCAATATCAGAATTTCCTGCTGATTATCTGTATTAATGGAGAGGCTCAAAGGCACCTGTGCTATGAAAAGTTGTGATGAAAAAACTCAAATGTATGATGAATTTACTGTCCTCAAGTATTTTGGTGTGAAATGGTGGGAGGAGAGGAGATACATAAATGCAAAAAGTATAATCTCTGTTCTAACAGAGAGAGGAGTATACACACATACACATACATAACATATATACAAAATACACATATACCTACACACACACAGCCTCCAGAGAGATGTTACAAAGATTTTGTGGGAAGTTAAGTAGAGATTTATAAGAGCTAGAGGAGCTAAAGGAAGACAGAGATCAGCTAGGCTCTAATACAGAGGGCTTCAGAGAGTGAGACTTGTGGCCCTCTGTGAGTGAGTCTCTGTGAGACTTGTGTTAACTTTGGAGGATAAGTTAGGATTTAGATAGATAGAGAAGCAGGGAGAAAGAACATTTAATTAAATGGGTTTCGTGAAGTCTGAATTGTATCAATTCTGTGCCAAATGCAGATTCAATACATCAAATAATGTAAAGAAACCAACTGTAATGAAGCACCATCAAGATCCTCCAAGCACTTCCTAGGAATCAGGATTTTTGGTCTAGGGTCTTTAGCCTACAGATTGAGAAGCAAGGGTACCTGGAGATTGGTTGCTGACTCTTAATTTTAGCCAAAATCTTGAGCTTTCTGAATTCATGGGCCTTCTTAATATCTCTGTGAATCTTCTTTTTCTCTTCCTTAAGAGAGGAGAAGGAATGAATAATATTTAGAAAATGAATAATATTTACAGAAACACTATTAAGTTTGAGTTTCTCACCTATAAGTTTTCCTTTATGACAAACTATGTGATACTTGTAACTTGTTTTTACACAGGGGTTTTTTTCCTATTATATTTTCCAGTATAGTATTTGATACACAAATTTAATATATGTAACATATATTTAAAGTGTAAATCAGGCTGGGCATGGTGGCTCATGCCTGTAATACTAGCACTTTGGGAGGCCGAGGCGGGTGGATCATGAGGTCAGGAGTTCGAGACCAGCCTGGCCAACATGGTGAAACCCCATCTCTACTAAAGATACAAAAAATTAGCTGGGCATGGTGGCGGGCTCCTGTAAACCCAGCTACTCGGGAGGCTGAGGCAGGAGAATCGCTTGAACCTGGGAGGCGAGGGTTGTAGTGAGCCGAGATCATGCCACTGCACTCCAGCCTGGGCGACACGGTGAGACTCCATCTCAAAAAAATAAAAATAAAAATAAAGTTTAAATCAAATTATATCAAAACCCATGATAAAACATCTAACCCAAAACTGGAATATTGACGACAACTTGTATTTACCTCTGTGTTTTTCCCCATCCCATGTCTTGCCTTTATCACTAAGATAGCCACTGCCAGGTATTTAAAAAACTCTCTTAAAAGTTTTCATTATCACACACTTCTGTATACTTATTCTGTCTATATACACTTCAACAATGTATAAGTTGGTTTTATTTTAATTTTATTTATTTATTTATTTATTTATTTATTTATTTATTTATTTATTTATTTTAAGAGGTAGGGTCTCACCATGTTGCCCAGGCTGGTCTTGAACTCCTGAGCTTAAGCAATCCTCCCATCTCAGCCTCCCAAAGTGCTAGGATTACAGGCATGAGCCCCCATGCCCAGCCATGGTTTTACTTCTGAGTTTTAAAAAATGTTATTATATATGAACCTTCTGAGACTTATGTTTCTAAAATTCAACCAGGTACTGTGTGTACCTCAATAAATGCATTATTTTGACCATGAACATGTAGTTGCCTCTAGTATTTTTATCTATTAAAAATAGCATTTTTTCCATTCTCATATGTCTCCTGTTGCCTGTGTGCAAAATATTCTCTCACGTAAACAGCTAGGAATCAAATAGTTGGGTCACTGGAGTATACTTACTGGATAAAAAATATTATCAAAAACGCTCAGCAAATACAATTTGATGTGGAAGAATTCCCACACTGATTCTTGGCAAAGACCAAAATACTTTTAAATATGCCACTCCTAAGTGTTTAAAATGAAGACACTCATTTTGATTTCCTGAGTTGGGGGTGGGGGAAAACAATGGAGAACAGCCCTTGTCCTCCTCTATTTTTTTTTTCTTTTAAAATTTCTTCCACTTACTAGAGATACAGTAAATGCAAGTGACACAGATAAGAAAACATGGAGAAGACCCTAATAGAAAAAGTAGGGAATAGAAACTATGTTCATAAATAGGAATTCCACACAAGATAATTATGGGAATGAGTAAAACAGCAAGATTCCTCCAAAAAACCCGCACTGCCAAGAATTTTCCCAATTAGAACACTCACCAGAGAAAACGGTGGCCAAGTTTCAAACTGCCCGCGCAGTGTCCGGATTGGCCATTAACATCAACTCGGCCCGATTGACGTGTACGGTGCTGTAAACTGGGTTCAAATTTTTTTCTACTGCATTTCTATCTTAATATTTAGCAAATCCAAACGGGGGACAAGGGAGGAGTAACAGCACCACTCTCAAAACAAACAAGTTAAGTCGATTTGTACGTTTCTGTGTGTGCCAACTGCTTCATTACTAAAGTACACATGAAGTTTAGGGACAGAGCACCGGAAGCACTGTGGATATTTTACCAGTTGACACTTAAATATTATATTTTCTTTGGGGTCAACAGGAATTGAATTTTCCTTTTACTAGGTTTGTCTGATGATAAACCTGATCCTTCTTCAGATATAAAATTGTCTCAAGCGTTGCTGCAATATGCAGTACACTGCAGTGCTAATTAATTTTTCTTTTTCTTTCTTTTTTGAGACAGTTTCGCTCTTATTGCCCAGGATGGAGTGCAATGGCCCGACCTCGGCTCACTGCAACCTCCACCTCCCGGGTTCAAGCGATTCTCCTGCCTCAGCTTCCCGAGTAGCTGGGATTACAGGCGTCCGCCACCACGCCCAGCCAATTTTTTTGTATTTTTAGTAGAGACGGGGTTTCACCATGTTGGCCAGGCTTGTCTCGAACTTCTAACCTCAGGTGAGCCACCCGCTTCGGCTTCCCAGAGTGCTGGGATTAGAGGCTTAAGCCAAAATTAGTTTCTAACAAGGCTAAAGTAAAGAATCTTGGAAATCGTCTTTGTAGCAATTAAGAAATACCTGCTGTAAGAACAGTGAGTGCCAGTTCTCTTTGGGAAGACTGGGTGGCTCTGAAAAGAGCCTTTGGGGTGTGGGCCGAGACTGACCGAACGTTCGGCGGTGGGTGGGCTCACTTGGAGCTGGTGTACTTGGTGACGGCCTTGGTGCCCTCCGACACCGCGTGCTTGGCCAGCTCCCCGGGGAGCAGCAGGCGCACGGCCGTCTGGATCTCCCTGGAGGTGATGGTCGAGCGTTTGTTGTAATGCGCCAGGCGGGAAGCCTCGCCGGCGATGCGCTCGAAGATGTCATTGACGAAGGAGTTCATGATGCCCATGGCCTTGGACGAGATACCGGTGTCGGGATGGACCTGCTTCAGCACCTTGTACACGTACACAGAGTAGCTCTCCTTGCGGCTGCGCTTGCGCTTCTTGCCATCCTTCTTCTGGGCCTTTGTCACTGCCTTCTTGGAGCCTTTCTTCGGGGCAGGAGCAGACTTTGAGGGCTCAGGCATGGCTGGGAGTAACTGCCGGAAAATTGCAAAAATAAAAACTGGAAGAAAGACGGTAGCTCTGTCAACCTACCGCTTATTCACTGCTTCTTAACGCAAGTGGGGCAGAGAGTGAAGTTGTGCGTTTAACTAGTGGTGAGTCCTGGAAACGTATATTAACTTTGTCCAATCAAAATAAGTGTTTTTAAAAACCACAATCCCATTGGTTAAAGAGAAACTGTAATGTTAGCCAATAGCACGGCTTAGTTTTCATGCCTGTGTTGACTATAAGTAGCGGAGCTTTAGCGTTACGTCAGTCTCAGGAATGCTACTGATTGAGACTTTTTCGTCATGTCGGGACGTGGCAAGCAGGGCAGCAAAGCTCTCGCCAAGGCTAAGACCCGCTCTTCTAGGGCGGATCTTCAGTTCCCAGTGGGCCGACTGCACCGACTGCTCCACAAGGGCAACTGTGCTGAGCGGGTCGGTGCCGGAACTCCGGTGTACCTGGCGGCGGTGCTGGAGTACCTAACCGCCGAGATCCTGGAACTGGCTGGCAACGCGGCCCGCGACAACAAGAAGACCCGCATCATCCCGCGCCACTTGCAGCTGGCCATCCGCAACGACGAGCTCAACAAGCTGCTTGGTAAAGTGACCATCGCCCAGGGTGGTGTCCTGCCCAATATCCAGGCCGTGCTGCTGCCTAAGAAAACTGAGAGCCACCACAAGGCCAAGGGCAAGTAGCGGGTCTGGAGCAGCTCATTATTCATACCTCGGTCCAAACCAAAGAGGTTCTTTTTAGAGCCACCTACTTTTTCACCAAGTAGAGCTGTGTTCAACAGTTTTATCCGATAGGCGAGTCATTTTGCAATGGCACTGGCATGCTGTATAGAGATGAAGCAAAACCAAACGGCTTTTACACCACGTTGTTTTGAGATAGAAAGTAGACATTGAAATGTTCACGGTACATCAAGAAATTTAGGCGCGGCAGCTCGCGCCTGCAATACAGCTGAGACAATAAGGAAAAGTGAGGCAAGAGAATAACAAAGGGAGCTGAAAGTTGGTTAGAGGGCAGAATAAGTAAAAGCAAAGGGCAGAAGTAAGGTAGATGCGCGGGTGAACAAGAAGCGAGATAACAAGCAGTGAACCTTTTGCAGCCGAAACAAGAGATGACGTGAGCAAGGACCTCGTGGCCGGCAAGATCTGGAAAAAACTAGTTTAAGAGGCAGCTCTTCAGAGATGGGCATGCGTATTAGAGAGGAAAAGTATCCTTAACAAAAGCCCGTATGATAATCAGCTACTTAAGGTTCATGCATATGGGCTACATATCATGCATATATTTAAGATTATGAGCTAGAGGCACAAGCCACAGAGGACAAAGTAAGTAACAAACCTATCAATAAAAGGGCAAATGCTGGCTATGGATTAGGCAGCACTGGGAACAGAAAAAAAAACACGCACACATAAAATGACTGAAACTACAGCAAGCTGACGCTGATCTCATCTCGCAGAGGTCAGTCCGCTCTCCCCCCCACCCCTCCCCCCGAGAATGTAATACTCTGCTTACTGAACTTTTGCTGCTTTGCTTTGCTATCTGTGTGTGTCGTCCAATTTGTACCGGGCACGAAGAGCCTGGAACTGCTTGGCACCATCCGGTAACACAACGGCTTTGAGAAGCCGAGGCGGAAGGACCGCTAGAGCCTTGGAGTTCGAAGCCAGGCTGATCTTTACAAAAGCAAAATAACTAACCGTGCCTGGCGTCTCATAGCCTGTAGTCCTAGCTACTCGGGAGGCTGAGACCAGAAGGATCACTTGAGCCCAGGAGTTCGAGGCTGCAATGAGCTATGATTGCACCACTGCAGTCCAGCTTGTGTGACAGAGCAAGAGTGTTTCAAATGAACCTAGTGTCAGATACTTACTTTCTGTATTACAGAGGACTGAAAGCTAGCTAAATAATACTTTTCAGTGTACCTGGGTTCCAGAGATATAATTGGTAAACTAACCTTTGCTCCTTGCTTGGGCTTTTAGTTTATACTTCATAAGACCATGGAGGCAAACTTTGGGTATCTGACCCTTCTGCAGAATTTAGGACCCCGTGTGTGTTTGGCCTACCTATTCGAGTTCAATTGAATCTTTCTGAGCATCTGTGGTGTGCCAGGCACTCTCCTAAATGGGAATACAATATTAATCCAGATACATAAAGTCTATATCCAAAAGGAGCTTCAAGTTGGCTTGGTCAAAGAATACATGTCGTAATGGACTGTTTATATAAATGATGGGAGAAAGCCTTGGGGTTAGGGTGTGAGATTACTTTAGAACGTGTTATTTAAAAACAGTATGAATCAAGGACATTGTAAGTCAGGTTTTCTTATATATCATGGTCATATAGTCCTATTCCTGTCAGTTTTTCCTGCTTCCTTTCTTTCACCAAGATCACTCCTTTCCTTCTCAGATCACCAAGTCCTCCTAGCTAGAGAGGGCCTTCTATTCCTCTCCACCTAAACTTATATAAGCTGCTGTTTTCCTCTTAAAGACATGTTAATGAAAATGAATTTCTACAGGATCTCTAGTCCATTGAAATACATTAATTTTTGAGTCTCCACACATTTTTATTTCCTAGATTTAAGTCTTAATTGCAGTCACATACAACTAGTATTTTTTGGAATAAAACAGCAATCAAAAAAATCATAAATATTACATTGTTTAAAAAAATTTATGAATATTTGATGTTGAGGACTCAATCCTGATTTCAATGAATTAATTCATTTGTTCCCTTTTCAAATGTCATCTGCGTTATTTATGTGTATAAATTTTCAATAATCGTTTCTGTTACAACCATCAATATAAAGTAAATGATACAGCTCCATAGAAGGCCTGTCAGATTTTTGAAATTAAAATAAGTTTTTAAATAAAATATGCTGTACGATCATTGAAGTTGATGATAAAATTATTCCATTGTTTCTGTTTCTCCCAAGAATCACCATCTAATCATGAAAGCTAGCTAAGTAATATTTTTCACAGTTCGTGAGTTCCAGAAGTAAAATTCTTTAAGCTAAACAGCTTGTAAAGTAACTTTTGCTTTATAATTATTATAATTTTTGGTGTTATTTATGCAAACTCAAATCAAGGTACTCATAATCAAAACACTGACAAATGCAAACTTATGTATTAAGCAAAATAAAATATACAAGTGTGATATATCATTGTTTATAATTCCACATACACATATAAAGGAAAATGGAGGAGCTGTTAAATGAGTAGCTTTACAGTAAGTAAACTAGAGGAGGCAACCTAAAGATCAGAGGGATCCAAAGGGCGAGGAGCAATTAGGAAGATTTATAGTGCCTTATCACTTCCTGGTATTATATCATCTGTGAAATATTGAATTAAATGAATGTCCTTACTGATTTGATGCCCTCTGAAGGTTTGTTGAAAAATCAGACATGAGGTAGATTAATAGAAAAAAAGGCAGACAAATTTACAATGTGCATGGGGAGAATCAGAGTGATTGCCCACCCCAGAACGTGGTTCAGAGTTTATATACCATCCTTAAAAAACAGTTTGAGGGAGGGAGAAGAGGAATTCATTTGAGGGGATTGCTAGGAAGAATGAATGGATCAGGGAAAAGAAATTAAACTTGTACCTTATCTTGTGAAATGAGCTGTTCAGGTGTGATTACATTTGTCATACAGGGTCTCATTTTTGGTGAGTCCAGATAACAGGCAGACAAAGGTTGGGGAGCAGGAGAAGGTCAAAGAGACTTTGAGGCTTCTGCAGTTCAGCTTGTCACCATGCCATAGTTTGGAGTATTGGTTTCTGAGCCCTGGCATTGACAATATGTACTAAAAATAAATATTTGTTATTTAAATTAGCTACTTAATGTGTTATGAATAATTCGATTAATTTATGATGTATTAACATTTGAAGTATAATATAAACATAAAATATTTGTAAATTAGTTGTAAAGAAAAAAATTACTTATATTAAATACAGGTTGGCATTCTGCTCGATATTTTATGTACATTATCTCCATTTTTTTTTTTAATTTTTTTGTTTTTTAGATGAAGGTCTTGTGATGTTGCCCAGGCTGATCTCTGACTCCTGAGCTTGCACAGTCCTCCCGCTCCTGAACTCATGCAATCCCCCCACCTCAGCCTCCAGAGTAGCTGGGACTACAGGCAGGCCACTGAGACTGGCCTCCATTAATTCTTACACTACCTCAAAGAGGTAAATACTGTAGGGGCTAAGGGAAGTTTCACAGATAATCAACTGACAAAAGGCAGAATAATGGGAGAAATGGCATAGAAATTTAATAGTGTGCACAAGGGAGCATTACAAAGTGATTACCCCAGTCCCTAAAGGCGTACAAAAGCTTATGTAACTTTTTTCATAGGGGAAGGAGGAGATGGGAAAGGTAGACAATTCCTTTGAGGGGCAATAAAGGATTGTTATGGAGAATAAATGGACCACAGAAAGAAATTAGCTTGTAAATAACTGTCTTCATTATTTATTGATTTTGAGATGGGGTCTTACTCCGTCACCAAGGCTGTCACCCACGCTGGAGTGCAGTGGCACAGTCTCCACTCACTGTAACCTCCACCTCTGGGATTCAAGTGATCCTCCTACCTCAGGCTCCCTAGTAGCTGCGACCACAGGCATGCACCACTACACCTGGCTAATTTTTTTTTTTTTTTTTTTGAGACGGAGTTTCACTCTTATTGCCCAGATTGGAGTGCAATGGTGCAATCTCAGCTCACTGCAACCTTCGCCTCCCAGGTTCAAGTGATTCTCCTGCCTCAGCCTTCCAAGTAGCTGGGATTACAGGCATGCAACACCAACTGGCTAATTTTTTGTATATTTTGTAGAGTCCGGGATTCGCCATGTTGGCCAGGCTGGTCTCGAACTCCTGAGCTCAAGGGATCCACCTGCCTCGACCTCCCACAGTGCTGGGATTACAGGGAGGAGCCACAGCACCTAGTATGTCTTGGTAATTTAAATGAGACCCAGAGGCAGACATTATCTTGAAAAATCTGTATTCAGTCTTCTTTTCTGCAATAATGAAATAACAGGGAGGGGACAGAAGGCAATTCTGTTACTTTTGGTAAGAAATTTTCTTGGTCCGATTAGGAAATGTCAGAGTCCCTTCGCATGTATGGGAAAGAGAAGACGAGGTTAGAGGGGCTTTGATTCTGAAGCTTATTTCTGAAGCCTTTCAATGTTCAAAAGCACTCAGCATGCCCAAGAACCACATTCTGGGGAATCATTCTGCACCCCAACAGTACCGTCACTATCCTATTCTAACTTTGTAGATGAGCAAAGATTTAAAAAGAATAAACAAGTCACCTCGTGTCTGGTCGGTAACAAGTCAGCTTGAGTGTGATAGGTAAACATTTAATCTAAAACCAAAGTTTTCTAATTCCAGAGTTTCAGCTCTTAACCACTTCCTAAACAAAGAATTGAATACTAAGAGATTATATTGGAATAGTTATAGGAGTTTTATAATTTTTATTGATGTTAAAACAATTTCAGAGTGGCCGGGCGCAGTGGCTCAAGCCTGTAATCCCAGCACTTTGGGAGGCCGAGGCATGTGGATCACGAGGTCAGGAGTTGGAGACTAGCCTGGCCAACACGGTGAAACCCCGTCTCTAGTAAAGATACAAAAAAATTAGCTGGGCGTGGTGGTGAGTGCCTGTAATCCCAGCTACTCGGGGGAGGCCGAGGTGGGAGAATCGCTTGAACCTGGGAGGTGGAGGTTGCAGTGAGCCAAGATCGGGCCATTGCACTCCAGCCTGAGCGAAAGGGCGAGACACTGTCTCCACCAAAAAAAAAAAATTCAGAGTATAACCCTGTATTTATTAATAAGAAAGAAAATCAAATATACGGAATCAAAGTTGCTCCATAATGGTTGATAACAAATCTTTAGTTGGGTCATATAAAAGTGTCTTTTTAAAAACCTACAAGCGTCCAAGCGAAGTGGCTCACACCTGTAATCCCAGCACTTTGGGAGGCTGAGGCGGGCAGATCACGATGTCAAGAGATCAA
This sequence comes from Hylobates moloch, assembly GCF_009828535.3. Taxonomy (NCBI): domain Eukaryota; kingdom Metazoa; phylum Chordata; class Mammalia; order Primates; family Hylobatidae; genus Hylobates; species Hylobates moloch. The sequence continues at coordinate 26,833,190 of NW_026652295.1, read as the reverse complement.
GACCATCCTGTCCAACATGGTGAAACCTGGTCTCTACGAAAAATACAAAAAATTAGCTGGGCGTGGTGGCGCATGCCTGTAGTCCGCGCTAATTCGGATGGTTGAGGCATGAGAATGGCTTGAACCCGGGAGGCGGAAGTTGCAGTGAGCCGAGATTGCACCACTGCACTCCAGCCCGACGACAGAGCGAGACTCCATCCAAAAAAAAAAAAAAACACCCCCACACAAAACCTACAAACACCAATTTTCTAGTTATAAGAACTTGTTTTAAGGGTTTTAATTCTATTCCAATTAAGTTCTAAGGCTAACGCAATTATCAAAATCTCGAAGAGATTTTATTCAAACTTCACAAAAGGTCTCTAAAGTTGTCCAGAAACCTTGGTGAAACAGATTAGGAAATTTGGAAAGGAAATAATGAGGAGACCCGCAGTACCAAATCATGAGACCTCTAATACAATTTTAAATATTAATAAAAATTTAAATTTTGGTGTAATAAAAAAATCATAAATTTCAATATTGGTCCCAAGTATAGAAAAAAAGTAAATTTATGTTGAATGTGGAAAACATTATTTTTAAAATACAGCCGATTAAAAAATTGCTGGGGAACTGATTAAAACTATTGATAATTCCTAAGAAACATAGACACTAAAAAATCACTTCTATCTCTTTAATAGAAATTGATTAAACTATAATCAATACAAGGCGGTTACAAAACTCCATATACAACACTGTATACATTTTCTTGGAAAAATATGTGCAACTGCTCTGCAAAATGCATTATTAACTAGCCTGTGTGATGGGATAACAGATTGTAGTTTCTTAATTTCTTGTCCTTTCTTGTATTTCCCACAGTACTGATGTATATCTTCTGCATTCAAAAGCAATTTTTTAAAGCCTTATAACGTGGTAACAAAATACTTTGCGCATTACAAAATTCAGAACACGGAAACAAGAAGCTCGCTTTTTTTTTTTTTCCCTATTTCGGTTTGACCCTTTAGATTTCCCCTCCCCCACCGGGGCGGGACTTCTCGCCGACTTCTTTCAGGTTCTCAGTTCGGTCCGCCAACTGTCGTATAAAGGCGCTGCCTCAGGCCAAAGTCCTCACAAGGCGTTGTGTGAGACTTTGTCTTGCTCATCATGTCTGGCCGCGGCAAAGGCGGGAAGGGTCTGGGCAAAGGCGGTGCTAAGCGCCACCGTAAGGTGCTGCGCGACAATATCCAGGGCATCACCAAGCCAGCCATCCGGCGCCTTGCTCGTCGCGGCGGTGTGAAGCGCATCTCTGGCCTCATCTACGAGGAAACCCGCGGGGTGCTGAAGGTGTTCCTGGAGAACGTGATCCGGGACGCCGTCACCTATACAGAGCACGCCAAGCGCAAGACGGTCACCGCCATGGATGTGGTCTACGCGCTCAAGCGCCAGGGCCGCACCCTCTACGGTTTCGGCGGTTGAACGTCCTTTTCTATCAATAAAAGGCCCTTTTCAGGGC